>NC_086331.1:67430713-67738801 GCF_032445375.1 Bacillus rossius redtenbacheri
GTTAGTCGTTAGCGGGCCGGTCTGACCAGCCGGTCCGTGGTCTGAGGATTCTGGAGGCACAATCTTGTCCGGTGAGGAGGGACTAGCAGGTTCCTGGGGTTGCGGGGTATTGTTGACAGATCTGTTTTCTGTCTCCATGGCAGCAGGTGAATCCTGTTCTGGGGAATCCATAGTCCTCGGGCTTGAAAGGACTCTCTATTCCAGTTGCACCCTGCTTTATGAAGGCGTCGCTCAACGGCCTGTCTCCACGACTGCATGGTTGATTTCTCCTTTGGGGTTCCTCCTTTCTGACGCCATTGAAAACCACTGCCTGAGTTATTTTGGCTCAGCTTGGTTGTGCAGAGTGTGGGGAAGGAGTTTCTTGGGGTCGCTGGTCCCCTTGCATCAACCCAACCATAGGGTAGTCTCCTTGTTCTGTGCAGATTCCAGGATTAGGGTTAACACCACTTTGATTAGGGGTGTTCCGGTCACCCATCATTTGGTGCCCCAGTTAAGAGTTCGGCGGGACGTTCGTCCGAAGTGTATAGTTTATCTTCGAAGTCCAATGTCGCCTGCTGCTGGGTGAGCCAATCTTGGCCCAACACGAGTTCTTCTCGAAGGTCCTTCGCGACCAGACATGGGATCTCCATCTCCACATCGGCTATGCAGCATTGTACCACAGGCATTGCCCAGTAAGGTCATGGTGGATCCCTGGGTGGCAAGCTGGGCCATTTGGGGCTGGGACTCTAATAGGGGTCCCTGTTCTCTGCACAATACTCTCGTGCACAAAATTAGTGGTGGCGGCTGAGTCGATAAGAGCCTGAATGGGCTGTGAGTCCAGTTGCACCATGACTCTTGGCAGTTCTTGTTGTGGTGGTGCTGTACGCACATAAGGCTCGGGTCGGTCTACTTTCGAGCCGAGCTTGGGAGTTGAGGTTTTCTACCTTCGGTGTAGGGGTAGGGCTCTTTGGCACCACTCTTTCCCTCGAGGGGTCTACTGTGTTGAGGCTGTTCCTTTCAGACTGTTTGCAGCGGAGCACTGGGCAGTCTTTGTGAAAGTGTTGTTCAGGGCAGTGCCAACACTTCGGCAACCTTTTGTTGGGGGTAGCATATTCTTGTACCAGGGTTGGTGGTGGACAAGGTTTACTTGTTACAGTGCCCCTAGTTTCGAGACAGTCTCGCTGCATGGCAGTGGCTCGAACCATAAGTTCAGATAAATTCTCGGGAGGCGGATGCAGCAGAAATGGCCGTAGGTTGGGCCGCACAAGCTCCAACAAGGTAGGAAGAAATTCATTTGGGTTTCTCCCTGGGTGTAGCCTCTTATAAAGTTTCCTTTTCTGTAGTAAGAAACTTTCGACATCCTCTCCTTCCTTTTGTTTGGTACCATATAATTGGGCAGTAAGCTTTGCCAGTCTTGATTGGTTTCCAAAATGGTTCAGGAAGCCCCCTGTGAACTCTTCCCAGGTGTCATACAGCCCTTCATGGTTATTCCACCATCTAGAGGCTTCCCCAAGTAGTAATGGACCTATCTGGTCCACCCATTCGGTGGGGTGGATTGCATGTGCCCGTAGGGCTTGCTTCCATTGGTGTACAGCTTGCACAGTGTCCTCATGATCCTGACCTCTAAAGGGCCGAGGTACACTTGCAGATCTTGTATTTGAAGGTAAAGTGGGATTCACTCTACACTGGGCGCAGGTAAATGACATCCCAGCAAGGTCCAGTGGTGTATCTTCCCAGCCTAGACAGGCGAGATGGTAGTCGCGCTGACAGGCCTGGCAGGTGACGAGGACTAGGGCTGTCCCAGGGCAGTTCGGCGCAAAGCAGCGCCGGGGAGCTGGAACTGTTGGCTTCTTCTCTACCAGAAGTTGTCTGCAGGGCTGGCATATGTGGATATACGCCTGTTCAATGACTTGTTCCACGATACCAAGGCATTGTAGGTGAAACTGGGCATTGCCGCATACACAGGGAATGCTGGGTCCATCCGGTACACTGCAGCGGGGTGCTGCACAGGATCCAGAAGACATCCTTCAGTTGGGTTGGGCGCCACCAGGTGTTTTCTGCACTCCTGGAAGTGGGTGTTGCTCTGGCTGTGATGAGAAGCTCTAGCGGTGGTAGGTTGTCCTCAGCCTATCTAGACTGAGACAGGCCCCACGTTGGGCGCCAAATTGACGTGTCCCGGCAACAGCACTGGTGATGGAGTGGCATTAGGTGGGGCGACAGGCCCACAGGTAGGCTGGCAGCTGCTCCTTAACTCACAGATATTGGTCTAACCTGCCCTTATGCTGGGCCAGGGGTAGAGGAGGGGTAGAGGAGGGGTGAGGGGGGAAAGAGGAGCCTAGAGCGAAATTCTCGAAGGGCCGCTCCAAGGGGGAAGGGAGTCTAGAGCGTAATCCCGAAGGCTGCTCCAGGGAAGGAAGGCCGCTCTAGCAAAGGATTCCAGAGCGTAATCCCGAAGGCCGCTCCGAAGGAAGAGGAGAGAAAGAGAGAGAGAGAGAGAGAGAGGAGCAGAGAGGAGCAGTAAGTATAAACAAACAGCAATTCAATATTACTGCTGTATTTCCCCAGATTTCTCTGGGGTAAGGATCTCTGGCTAGGCCGCCGTTACCTCATATGCTCGGCCGAGAGCGTGTGACAGCGATACCAGGAACTATTATTTCGACCTAGCTTAAATACAGCTCCTTCAGACATTGGTCACTGACAAAGCGACAATCTTTCCCCAATACCGAAAAACAGGCCATCCTGTGCCCTCCCCAGTAATTCACACACTAGGATATTATTTACTTATAACATATATAGCACTGACACGCATTTTATATGATCCAGTCATTAATAAATCCATATTCACTGCTATAACCGTTCAAAAGATGCGTGCTGCCATCTATGATATGTTCGCGGCACCACTCGTAGCCTATATCCCACGGCTGGTGTAGAGAAGCCTGTGGGGATACGGCTTTCTTGGCGAAGCGGCCATGTTGGTTGCAGAGAGAGGAGGCCGAGGACAAATATAGGACACAACAATATATTAACATTTCTCTCTTCTAAACATGATTATGATTGCATATTCGTTTTCAAAAGCTCCATTGAAGCAGATATTTTAATGTTTGCGTATATATTTTCATTTCTCACAGAACAATTTAAGTACGATTAGCTTGAGAAATGCAGGTATTATGTTAAAATAATAAACAATATCTAGGTAAAATTATATTTATTGAAATAAGGCCGGGCATTGCGCAATCCAAACTAACAAAATATCTCAAAAAGATAAAGCTATTTACAAAAAAAGAAACTTTATACAAAAAACGGAAACTTTATACAACAAAATGGAAAACTATATATAATAAAATGGGTTCGTGTACTTATGTACACGCGTGAGAAGTTATACTTCTTTGGCATCATTAAAAATAGTTTTTAATTGCATGAAAATAATTAATTACAATAAAATAATAAAAGGGCTGGAAAAAGATCGTCAACACAGTCAATAAAGTTCAATTTAAATTTTAAAATTTTATAAATAAAATTTAGAGAATGATAAATATAGGGTAAACCGACCATATACAGTGATATACCTTATATCGTGACAAACATCGTTGCGGGCATCACAGAGTTGGGTAGGCTTCCTACACTGAGTTCACTAAGTTACCAACAAAGAGCAAGCATGTCTAGTTTCGGCGCATGGCTTGTTGCGTCCTTTGTGTTTACCAGCACACTTTTCCTGCTAGTATTCGTTCAATACACGTATCATCTCACTCAAGTTGTGCAGCACGCGCTACAAAAAGGTAAATAAATGTACTTTCTTACTCATATCGCATGTTTTGTAGTTTCAACGTAAAGCGAGAGCATTAATCTGTTAATTAATGGTATTAGACAATATTCTCTACTCTTATTTACTTCGTAATAAGCTTACAAAAATTAATTATTTCCTTACAATTTTCCTTCTGTTTCAGTTACAATGATGCCATTCGACATCATGTTTGTAGGAGAATTTGGGCCTAATTATTTTCAAAAGGGTCACGATGACAGATGGACTGAAGGAAGGTGCCCTTCCTAATTCATCTGTAGGGTTGTCTCCAAGTGGTTGGATCAATTCCAAGTTGTTTATGCGGTGGTTCAAAATGTTCACTAAAGGATGCACATCAGACAAACCAGTGATTTTCATAATGGACTCACATGCAAGTCCCTTCACGCCTAAAGTTATGGAAATAGCATCACAAAATAAAATATTATTGTAGCTTTCCCATCCCACACCAGTCATATCCTCCAGCCCATTGACATTTCTGTTTATCAACTTCTGAAAGTTGCTTGGAATACAGGTCTCAATCAGTTTCAAAAAGGTAATCCATTTTGCAGACCAGGACGTTTTGACTTCCATGCTATGTTTAAACCGCATTCTTGAAAGCCTTTTTTTTGGACAACATAATTTCTGGATTTACTAAGACTGGCATCTTCCCTTTAAATCGACAAGCAGTGCAGGATGAAGCACTGACAACAGCGCCCATAGGGCTCGACAAATCTCAAGGAATCACATCATCAAATGCCAGTGGACCTAGGTCTTATGAAGAGGATAGGCTTAGTCATAAATCATCAGACAGTAAACTTGCACAAATGTCACTTGACGATCTTTTAAGACTGCCAGATTAACGCCTTACGTCACCACAAAGTTAAAAGCCTGAACAAAAAAAGAAAAAGGACCAACGTGCCAAAGTTTACTTCAACCCTACACCTGAACTTCAGGAAGACGAAACTTCAGCCACCATGTGTAGCATTCAGCCTGAGCCAAGTGGGAGCCAGATATGGAAGAAAGTGACAAAGAAACAGCCGAAGGAGCTTAAGAGTAAGCCTAAGCTAGCAAAAAAGAGTGAAGATGTGTGTGCGACGTGTAACAATGACTATGCGCTGTAACGCCCCTCGTGCCTCAAACATTAAATTATTTTTGTTTTAATAAAAAGTCCTTGGAAACTGCTGGGCAAAATACAAAGAAAATTAAAGTTAATTACCAGAGAGGGCACGAGGCGGTGCACAAGATAAAATTTACACTCCCTGCACACTAGTCACTTGGGGAGTTCGTGGATCGAGTAAATGAAGAAGGTATTTGATAAATAAATACACTATATCGGTAGCTTGGTCTATAGGTTTTCCTGGTGTATTATTAAGAGATTTTGTTTTCGCATTCTTTCAACATGACAATAAAGATCTTAGTAAGTAACCAATTTAAGGGGGCTCCCCGGTATTATTTAAAACAATACATATTACAGCTTATCAAATAAATGATTACATAAACAAAAATTTAAAAAAATTGCACCAAATTTGAATGTCCCAACGATTACATATACATGAGTTTCCTTGACTTTGCATCTCCCTGAAGATTACTTCATTAAAGCCCTGCTCGCTGGTATCTTGTTAGTGAATTTAGTTGATTCGATTCAAGTGGAATATATATATAGCTTATATCACCCGAGTCTTCCCAGGGTGATGTCGGACCGAGAGGAAAACTCTTCTAAAGGGGGAAATCAACAGCAGGTCCCGAAGATCATGCGGGGAGCAATTTCTCTCCCCGAAAACTTTGACCCTGTCTGAAACACATGTCAAATTCAAAACGAATTATACCTGCGTCCAGACAGTCATACACAGTTGGCGCGAAAAGCCAACAACGGGAATTTGGGAGAAAAAAAAAGGATTACTCACCAAACAGGGTGTGCAATCAGGGCTCGCGAGGTGTCTCGCGCCGACATCAGGATGGCGCATACCGAGAATTCGCGGAAGCGCGGAAGAAACTAAAATTTTTAGGAAAAATAAAAATATACTAAAATTAAACTAAACATGACCTTTTCTAGTTACTACATTTGACTGGCTACTGTACCACTCGGATCACATCCCTAAAGCAAGCTGACTACATTTTCGTGCACACGATTTCGCCGTTGCCGCGACAAGCCTCTTAGCACAGAGGGCGCCCAGAAGACGTGGTCAGTAGCCGAGCTCAGCGAACTAAGTGCCACAATGGCGGACAAGGCTTCTAATTAAAAACTGGCGCTAACGCCCTAGGGAGGAGGGGGAAGGTTTGGTTCTAAGCCGAAAATTTGCGAAGGAGTCCGAGGCTGGCGTGACAAAAACACGACATTCGCGCTCTCTACCGGCCAGAATAGAAGGCAACAAACAATCGACTTATATAGGCCGCGAGAAGGAAGCGTGGGGCTTAAGGGAGCCGCGGTGCTGCTCTCTAGCGGCGTAAAGGGAAACTAACTGAGGCGGTGAGCTGACTTGCCACCAGGTGTCATGAGGGTGAGCTCTGCACGCTGGCGACCAGGTCCGCGGTTACTTTTTCCTCCGCTAGATGTCGGGGACGTCTCTGTCGGACCAGGGAGAAGGTCCTTGAATTAGGCCATCGTCCCGTCAGGTCACTGCTCCTAGCTTGATTTCTCAGAACTCATGTGAGGTGGAGAGAGAGGAAAAGGGGGGGGGGGACAGAAATAGCCACTAAGGTGGGAACGCAGCTCCAATGGAGACTGCTTCGTGACGAGACATGCTATTCTCAGCAGTCCTCTACAAGGTAGCAGCTTGCAGCCCAGGAGCTGCTCTATGCAATTTTGGTCATGCAGGGAATTAAAATTACAAACTCGGGACGTGACTGCAGGCGAGAGAAATTTCAACCGGGCTGACCATGTCCACATTAGACAGCAAAATATCAGATTGGCCCCCTGGGAAGGGGCTTCGGTCTACTGGCACAAAGTTTAAATACGTGGCATACACCAGCCTAACAAAAAGTAAATCACCCCCATTAACAACCAGATAAATTAAAAAAATAATAAATCCCAAAAAAAATTTAAAATTATAGAAAAATTTAAAAAGGTGACGAAATGCCTAATTTCCGGCACATACTCCCCCGCTTGAATGCGGAGCATATAGAGAAAATAAAAAACAAACTTACACTCCTTCGTGAAACTAGTACCAGGTTCGCCTGTATCCTACTACTTATATTCTAACACCTTTGAGGCGCGTCCGCCTCTCAGGCACAACATATCGATAACCCTTAAACAAACTTATTAAGGTGGGACATCCGGGCACACGTTAGCAAGCTGTCGTAGTGTCTGAGAAAAGTGGTGCGAGGGGAAGTGGAAAACCCGAACTTTTAGCTACCCCCACTACTAGCCGCCGGGGCTGGTGGACGTAGTCGCTGTTTGCCACCCCAAACCGGTTATTCTGTAGGAGTTAGAGCGGGGGGAAGGGGGGTTGCGAAGGAGGCCGTGTGGTATTTGGCGTGGACTTGCACTTCCTCTGTCCCTTGAACAGGCGGAGACGCGGAGTCATCCCTTGTTCATAGGCCAGTGACCTTGAAAGCGCTGCGTCAATAAGCTGACCGTGGAGCGTTTACTTGCAAACTACTGGTAGACTGTCAGTGAGCATTTATCGTACAGAAAATGTGTACCAGTTTTGAAATAAATGTTTAATTAACATCGATAACAATTTTTTTTATTTAATTAATTATATTTAAAACATGCTTTACAGCTCATATTCGTGCGGACAAACGTTATTTGTTTAGGGTGATAAGTAAAGAGTATGATTTTCAATGCAACGCGCAAAATATTAGGTAAGTTAATAACAGAATCTCTTCCTTCATCGACTGTCGAGACCTCACTATTGAGGAGCCGTAAAACTCTCTCATCCTAACCAACTATTTAGTTGCTCCGATATCATCGCTAGGTATTTAATATACATAAAATAAAACTGATAAAATGAATGTGTAAACTGAAGTTAATCTCTAACTTGTAAGAAATAATCGTGTGAATGCCTGAAACAATAATTACTTAAGCATTTGTATCAGCAACAAAACCAGTTGTTTTTACGTGCATTGTGGTAGGCAGAGTAGTAAACTGGCATTTTTGTACTGTATCGTAAGAGAACTTGTCGGCCGCGTCTGTTGTACTATAAGCGGTAGGATTGTAGACAGGCTTTGATCTGTACTCGCCCTGAAACTGAATACAGATTTAAAGACGTGATTGACCATTAGATACAATTAAATGTAATTAACCAAACTACTTATTTTCATATTTATTTTCCCAATAAACTCACATAGATATCCTATCAATTTGGTTGGAAATATGTAGGCTATTGTGTGTACCTTGACAGGAACCTACTTCTCAAAAGTTAGTTAAGTTCTGGTGCGGTAAGAATATTTTAGTGTTCGTCATTGTATTTCATGACAAAACATATCAAATTAAGTCGTTTCAGTAGGTAACAAAACATTTGACGTATACATGGAATCTGAAGAATCACGAACTGCAAACCATTCGATAAATAAGTTAGTAATAATGTTCACTCATATTGTAAACATGATTGCAAATGCAGTGTATCTCAAGCATAGGATCGTATATATGAGGCTTGTCAAGTTCTTCAGAGGTTAAGCGAGCTGTTTGAGATAGGTAAAATACTGTTTCATTCATAATACGAAACAGAACTTTACATAACAATAACAGTGTAATTATACGCTGTTAATTGTTGTGATTAGTGCTAGTTTCAGCTAATTATAATATTTAATCATGTAATATAATATCATATAATATAACATTTTCAGACAAACAAATAAAAGTAACAAAAAACGATCTAACTAAATAGTTTATTTGGTATTGTACATATTAAAACTCACCTGCCTGCAATTTTGTGGACAGAAACGAAATCATTGTTAACATTAATTCTCACAGCATATATCAGTTCCTACTCTGTATTTTAAGATTCGTTGGTGTCGTGTTAAAACCGAAAATAATTTAACTTATACTTTTAATGACAATGAACCTAAAAAAATTCGACAGAAACGCTTCATTGGGTACAGTTCTCAACGAAAGTAAAGGAACACTGTAATAAACTCAATACAAATACATTCAAGGTGAAGATATTACACTTGTACAGTTTTCGAGAAAACTTTAAAACGCAAACAGTAGCCTATATTGTAAATTTCATTTTAATGTGTTGTTTAAAATCGGATTTTCCATAGTAGCAAATTTTTAAATGTCGATAACTGTAACTATGTCAATGTAGGGTTAGGCCTAAATGATATAGGCTAATCGACAAATTGGCAAATTTTGTATTCGTCATACATTTTTCATTCAATAATCAGTTAAAACCACGGTTTAATCTCATGAAAGAATAGGACAATTTAGTAAAACTAACTGGGAACAACATGACCAACAATAAATTTTCAATACCGTCTGCCATGAAATACCCCCCAAAAAATGTGATATTTGAAGATCATTGCCTTAAAAAAATATTGCAACTCGTAGTTACAAAATTCTGTTATATTAAATCATTAATGATTTTTCGTTTATACTATTATTTTTTTTCTAAATATTACACGTCCTTTCCGAAACATTAGAAAAATAATCTACATAAACCGTAATTTGTTGGAGCATAAATTCAATTTGTATATTTAGTCATCATTTCAATACATATTAACAGCAAATAATACAAAAACTGGAGTACTGTATAAAGTAATTCAGTTTGCACATTGCATTCATTTGAACACACATTTACAACATATAATTCAATTATCACAAACATGATTTAAGTATAATGCACCTCATAATGTGCATTCGATTTCATTATATTCCACAAATATTAAGAACCATATAGGTAAATATAATGCGAGTAAGCACTAGAGAAAGTTTATAAAATGTTTTCATTCGTAAATTTATTTTAATGATTCTGAAAAAAAAGTAACAAAGTAGTTGATTTATAAGTATGTGAACCTATATAAACATATAACAGTAAGAAAGTATGCACACCTAAAAATAAAACTTTTAAATTATTACCTTTATTTATGAAAACCTGTCACTATGAAATATATCTCACCATAATCACAAATATAGTTTTTTTTTGTTTTGTTTTACTGAACACTCTGCTGATCCTGTGATGATCCTGAAATAGCTGGGCACTGCTTCCCAGCATTCAGTGTTAATAAGGATTTCTTATTGGCATAGAACGTGTGTATCTAGGCCCTAGGGTGAATTATCTCTGGTAATAGACAATCCATGTAAAACTTAACAAGTTTATCCTTCATTTCTTTATGCCAGTAGTTGTCGTCCCTTTTTATCCTTTGATAATACATACCCTTCCTATTCCAGACAATGTATATGCAATAATTTATTTTTGTAATGTGTAGCTGTCCCTGCACTTGAAAGAAATTATCATGGTTTTTGTTTAGTACAATTTTTCCATCTGGGCACGTAAATGATTTGATCTTTCCCTGAGCTATCGCATCTTCTCGATGTAAGTCTGCTGAATAAAATGGGCATTTAACTTACACTATACCATCATCATCTATGATACCGTCTGGAGTGGCTCCCAAAAATTCCAGTTGCTCGTCCACAAACAGACCACATGGACGAATAGATATTCCTAAAGAATTCTGCAAATCTTATAGTGATACTTTCTAGTTCTCGACCATGCATGATTGCTTCATTCCGTATAGATGTTCCGTACAGAACACTTTTCACAAGCGAGTCACATTTCGTTGTTTTGCGGCGTTTACAAATTGACCCAAAATGTGAAGCAGTGAGTAGTTTTCTTCGTTATTGCAACCACACTCCACTCCCACTTTGAAGTACTGTAATTTTTCTAAGTTTTTTCTTTGTTCAACACTTCTTCTGAGTGAATCAAGAAACAAAGAGCGTTCTTTCTCAAACTCTTGATCATCCATGTCCATCCATGTTTGGTCGTTGTGCATTTGGTCCATAAAAACTATATTTGTCACAAAAACCCGAAAACAACTTCTTTGAGCATTTATTGGACTACTTTGGATATTTCTTCTGCACGTTTCTTGAATTTATCTATAAATCTGTCCTTCGTTTCCTTTTAAGTTGGACGTTTTTACAGAAAAATTTAGGACTTCTGCCATACATTTGCTTGTGTATCGTGTAGTGAGCTGTTCCTGTGTTATGCTGTACTACTGCTCCAGCACATTTTGTTTGGTACCTAACTATTTCCTCTACAAAAGTTGATTTTTTTCCCTCCAGTGTATTTGGAAATGGAAGAATTGTACTGTTCAGCAGCATTGTTGTCCATACAGTATAACAAACTACGAGTATTCCTGGCAAGGTGTTTTGCTGCCAACATAACTTTTTCAAACAGTCCAGTGCTTATCAAATCATTGATATTGGAGCTTTATTCTGTTTTTGCAGCATCACAGAAATACCCCCGTTCTTCACAGTTTCTATGGCTCCCAAATACTTGATTTGGCCCATTCAAAATATCCTTTCTTAGCTCGGAAATGCTTAGCTCAATATCATCTGTCATGGTCTTATTCCTGTATTCTGCAGCCTTCTTCACTTCCATTCGAAGTCGCAAAATAGAATTTCCAATTTTCTTCCTAAGACAAATAGGATAACGGCCTCCATCACTTGTTGCTGAAATGTCTCTCAATTTATTACAATAATTCCTTAAAAGGTGGTACGAGCACTCAATTTTTTCTACAGTCAATGATTTGTAAAGTATTGCGTCTAGAATATTTTTATATACACCGCTGTCTCCATCTGCAACAATTTTAGCGTAGGCTATCTCACCGAGTACATTTCCTCACTTGCAAGAAAACCTTCAAGAATAATAGCCGATTCCATGCTTGTTGATGTTTGGTGAACACCCCAGTTCCTACTACAAGCATGATAGGCAGCAGTTGCACCTTGCTTCTCTGCGCGATCGCAAATAGTGCAGTACTTGTTTTTCACCCCAATGAAGAGCACCTTCTTTGTGTAGTATCCAACAATAGCAGCCTACAAAAAAAGTTATAGTTGTCGATAAATATAACAAGAACAAACGACAAAAAATATAAAGAAAAAGTTGTACGTTGCAAATTAACATTTCAATATTATTTGTACAGAAAACAGTTAAATAAAAAATAAAATAATGGCACGTTGTAAACTTTCAGTTACTAATTTGAACAATTTGAATACAGTCAGCGATATAATACTGCAATGCTAATGTCATGTAAATCAACGAGAAGTACACAGGAAGTAATGATATAGCTGATGTGTAGTAAGATGTTAACTGCACCAAGAGACACGTATAAGCATAAATATATATAAGCACATAAATATAAGCATTTATATACAGAATGTTTCTTAAATAGGGGGACAAAGTCTGCTTGCGTGTTCCTCATGAAAAAAAAAAAGACGAAAACGTATATTGCATTTCTCACTTTTCATAAAATGTTTCGTTCTAATTGTTAATTTTTTTCATTTATTACTAGGTGCCCAAGTTTTGTTAACGATCAAAAAGTAATGATGGGAATAGAATATGGCAACTTATGTTAACTTTAAAAAACTGCCTTCAACAGTAACACAAATGAGAAGAATTAGCTAGAGTAGGCTCAAGGTTTTATTTACAAGCAAACGTAGCAAAAATAATACTTAAAGTGTGGACACGTGTATAAAAATTGCAATCGTTATGAAAAACTTAAATAACCCTTACAACTGTATTTTTAACTAGCTTTTACCCGCGGCTTCGCTCGTGTTATGTCCTTAAGTATCAAGGATCATTGCTAAAAAATTAAATAATATGGTAATTTTTTTTATTGCGTGACTGGAATCATCCGTATTTAAAAATTCTAACATCCGATTTAGCTTAAAAAACTGAAAAAATGCTTTATTGAAATATGTTTCACTATTACAAAAAAATTTAATCGTAACATTTTAAAAAGTCCAAAGTATTAACGTTGAATAAAAAAAAATAATTAATATTCTGTCCCAATTGTGTGATCCGAAGCCTCGTTCCATTACATAGTCGAGGAGCATCTAGATTTCGTATAAGCGTAACTTGTAGGCCTACATTTAGTTTCATTTGAAGTTTATGTGAGGGTACACCCGAAAGTTCAAGTGAATTAAAACATTCCGAAGGATATTAAGTGCTTTGTTCTTTGTACATGATTGTATCTATTGACAAATACTCCATTTCTCCTTTCACCTCTTTTAAAATATAAGTGTAGATTTTATTAACGATATAAATTTTTCGGCGCCAATATTGTTCTTGCGTACAACCACCGATCACGATTCAAATTTTTCTGCAAGTCCGGAGAACTTGAGTAATTAGATCCACATCATTTTCACTAAATTACAAAATTCTCTTGAAAGTAAAATATAACCTTCAGCATCAATGTCCAAACAACAATCACCGAAGAAAATAGACACCTAACCTCAAAAATTTAAAAAGTTTAAGTAATGCTTGGCGGTGACAGAAAAATAAAATTGAATAGTAAATTGACCGCTGGTATTATATTATTAAATTAGTGAATTATTTAATTTACTTATTGAAACACCAGATGGCGTTAAATATGATTCAAATCACTCAAACTCGCAGTCAGACGATAATACATACAAATATCAATTTTTTTTTGCCCTTAGGAAAAAAATATTGTTTTTTTTTTTTAATAAAAAGTGTCCTATGTTACTTCTAATACCTCCAAAAAATGTGTACAAAGTTTCATGATGATCGGTTAAGTAGTTTTCGCGTGAAAGAGTAACAAACAAACATACATTCACATTTATAATATTAGTAGGGATGTTTAATACTTTCCCACTGAATATATAAAACCGTAGTCTAATTACTGAGACGAATTAACGTAGGCTTAAGTCGTTCGGATTTCCACGAGTTCGTTTGTTTTCACAGCTGTACATTTGGGTCTACCATGAGCTGTGTTTGTTTCATATGACAAACTGAAAAAATTGGAATAGGCATTACATTTTTGCCGCTTTTAAAACTTGATACTTGCACGTTTATTTTACGTAACCGTATTATAGCTTACCTTCGTCTCTTGCAAGAATCCAGTAAATTCTTATGTGGCCTACGTTTTTTTCCGTTTTGTCGACAGTGTTAATTGCCGTGTACCTTTAGTCGACCAACGACTATAAACTGTGATCTTCCCTTTTAGAGATTAAGACATTTTGTTTTCCGTCTATTTTCATTACCCGCACACTCAGTATTGAAAAACAAAGCACAGAAAAGGATAGCTGACGAAAATTCTGTATGATCAAAATGAAACGTGCGCTTTGTGAATCACGAATCTAGGTAAAGGTGTGACAAGGTGAAGGTATAGTTTCCCTTCGAGCGGTTCCAGGAACGGAAGGAACGCGAACTTAACATACCGGCCAATTTATTACCCCCACAGAGCGCAGGAGGAGAATGAGCTCGCCGGTGGTGGGGGAAGCATCTTTAGAATGCGCTCTCTTCCGATAAAACCTGGAACTAAAAGTTAAATTTTACGTGCCTGTTTGTATCAAAACGGTTACTTAAACACATGCAATCACGTATATATTTTAAAAAGTTATTTGAATTCCAATGAAGCTATGGTATCGAAAATCGAATTTTCGCTACTTGAAAATTTAACAAGTTTGATAATTTTTTATTATTTCTCTAATTGTGTAATATTAAAAATTAGACAATAGCTTTATTTTCCCCATCGTTGTCTTTGATAGGAAAAAATTCCGTTTTAATAGGATAATCCAGCTTTGAGCTAGAAGTCACGAAAGTCGTAAGATTTCTCCATATAAAATCCGTACGGATGTCCCACCTTAACTAAGAGCTTATTAACTAAGTGGCCACTTAAAACTAATACAACTTAAAGCTAGCATTCTTATTTCTAGTACCATGGATTTTTAAGACCTCGAGGATTTCTGGTATGCCTAATATTAGAGAGTCCCCTATGTTAGGGGAAAGAAATTAAACACATATACTTTAAGTCAGCCTGTGTTTTCTTTAGATGGGAGATGTGCGCTCTGGTCACGAATTCTCCCGAACTGGGGTCAGCTAGGCTAACCGTAACTGGCGTTAAAAATCGCTGTATTTGAAATGGACCTCTCCAGCGGTACGCCAGCTTGGTGGAAAACTTATCCACTGCCTTGCTGAGTGGGTGTGCCTTACAAAACACAAAATCGCCTACCTTGTAAGGGTTAGGCGATCGATTTTCGTTGTATTTTCTTTTTCTGCTCTCATGAGCCAGTATAAAATTTTTACGAGCTCTTCTCCATATCCCCCTGATGTCTCTCGGATCATCGGGCAATAGGTCATTCAAAGACCAAAGATTTGAAAGAGGGGTATTAGGTTGGTAAGTGAACATGAGTTCGAAAGGGGTACTTTTGTGTCCTTCATGATGTGCATAATTAAAGGCCATTTGCAGCCACACCAAATTCGAATCCCATTTATCCTGCTCCTGCGCATGGTAAGCTATTAGAGCAGACCGGAGATTGCGGTTGTATCTCTCAGCATGCGAGGGCTGTGGATAATAAGGCGAGGTTGTGACGTGCAGAATGCCATGTGAGAAGCACATGTTCTTAAAAATCCTAGCCGTGAACTGGGTTGCATTGTCTGAAACTACTATAGACGGGACTCCCGACGTCTTGAAGATCTGATTACGTAGCGCAGATACAGTGTTTTCTGCGGTGGCTCTTCGCATGGGGATGAGCCAGACAAATTTTGTGAAGGCGTCGATACACACCAGCAGCATAGTGTTTCCTGTTCTTGAGCGCGGGAAAGGCCCGACAAAGTCTATAAACATCTTTTGCATGGGGCGCTCGGCCACATCCGAAGTTAAATAACCGAAACGAGTGTTCTGCGCTGGCTTACTCAGCACACAGATTTTGCATAGTTTCACCTGCTCGGTGATGTCCTTGTGCATGCCGTCCCACACGAAATGACTTCGGATAGCCTGAATGGTCTTATATATACCAAGGTGTGTGCCCACCGGCGAGGTGTGATAATAATGGAAAATCATATTACGCAGATTTTGTGGGAGCACAATTTTGTATGTTTTTTGATTGGGGGGTGCGTTTTTGTAACAGCCCCTTAGACATCCTAAAGTATTTTGGCGCAGTTCCTGAACTAAAAAGGTTAATAATACTGGAAATGTGGGGACCAGCTTCCTGCTGGCTCTGTAAATCCTGAAATGCCAACGGAAAATTGTCAATAGGGCTTGACATAAGAGTGGTGTTCCTTCGGGCGGAGTCTGAGTTGGGTTTTCGAACATGCGAGACAGTGTGTCCGCTACTAAATTCTGTGTGCCACGAATGTGTTGGATTTTGAACTTTAAAGAGGAAATTTTTGCGATCCATCGCCCGAGTTTCCCTAATTGTTTCGGGTGTGCCAAAAGCCAGGCTAATGCCTGATTATCTGTCTCTAACAGGAATTCCCTGTGTTCTATAAATTGTCGGAATTTGTCAATACTAAATACCACGGCGAGGCATTCTAATTCGTAGATATAGGAAGCTTTCCGTTCGGCGTGGGTAAGTGTCCGCGACGCAAACGCAATGGGCTGTCTGCACCCTTCGACTTCCTGTGACAGTACTGCGCCAATAGCCACACTGGACGCATCAGTTTGTAAAATGAAAGGTTTGGTGAAGTCTGCCATGCGGAGTACAGGCGGGGAAGAAATCGCCTGTTTCAGGAAATTAAAAGCTTTTTCTTGTTCCGGACCCCATGTGAAATGTGTGTTTTTCTTACGCAATGTATTTAGTGGTGCTGCGTACTCAGCGAAATTGGGAATATATTTTGAGTAAAAATTTGCCATGCCAATAAAACGTGAAATACCCTTAGGGTTTGTAGGAGGCGGAAAATCACGAACAGCTTGTGTACGTGAAGGATCAATGGTGACTCCCTTGCTAGAAACCAGGTGTCCTAGAAAAGACATTTCTTGGACTGCAAACTTAACCTTTTTTGTGTTGACTGTTAACCCTGCTTTACGAAATCTACTTAGGACTTCCTCTAAATGTTTTATGTGTTCTTCAAATGTTTCTGAATATACGACGACATCGTCTAGATAGTTGTACACTGTTTTGAATTTTATATCTCCTAGTATCTGATCTAGGAGTCGAGTTAGTACTTGGGCTCCCGTGGCCAGTCCGAAAGGTGCTACTGTGTATTGATACAAGTTCCAAGGGACACAGAAGGCTGTGATGGGTTTAGAATCTGCAGTAAGGAAAATCTGGTGATAAGCAGAATTTAGATCAAATACACTAAAATATTTTGCCTTACTGAACCAATGAAAAGCAGTGTTTAGGTCTGGCAAAGGTATGTTTTGTATGACTATTTTCTCATTAACTTTTCTGTAATCAATTACACATCGTTGTTGAACCTTGCCCTTAGGCACCAGAAAAGCTGGGGAACTGTAGGCGGAGGTCGAGGGTTCGATTCCCCCTTTGTCCAAAAGCTCCTGAACATGATTGCGCATCGTCTGCATCTTAGGGCCTAAAAATTGATAAGGGTGAGATCTCACTGGTATCTTATCCGCTAACCCAATTTGGTACTCGACTTAATTCGTGCGACCTAGTCTACTAGTCAAGACATCTGGAAAACTGCTGCATAATTTATCAATGGCGGCCCGCTGCGGTGTATTAAGGTGCTCGTGTGAAGTGGTGTTACCGTGATCCAAGATGGCTGCCGTTGGCTCGGCCGGAACCTAAACTATTTGCTCAGGGGTCCCACAAGGAATAGGATTACCCATGTTGAATTTGAAAACAAAATTCTTAGCCTGAAGATTAATGATTAGCCCTGTCTTGGCAATGAAATCAGACCCATAGATTAGGTCTGTGGCAAGTTGATCAGACACCAAAAATGGGAAATTCCATGAATATAAATCAATTTTCACCTTGATCACAACTGCTAACTTTATATTTAATGGCTGCTCTGAAGCTGTGAAACATTGTAACTTAGTGGTCTCAGTTCTTAGAATTAATTTGCTCTGTTTTAACTTGTTAAACAGCTGCCAAGAAATCAGGCTGCGCGCTGATCCCGTATCAATTAGTCCCGGTACAGTGTGTTCGCCAATCATTGTTACTGCACACGGAATTACTGTAGGAATATTGCCAAGAATTTGGTGGCACTTTCTCTTGCCCTTATTTGTAGGATCAACACACATTTTAAATGAGTACGTGTGCGTTGAATTACCATTTCCCTTATTTTTGCTATTTCTCCTGCTATTGTGCTTTCTTTGTTTATGTTTGTGACCTCGTTTGTTACTTTTATTCCTGGGCTCCTTGTTCTTATGATTATTTATTTTGTGTAATAATGTTTCTTGTGTAGTCATTATTTTGCGCAAGTTGAACTTCCCAATTATAAGAAAAAATTTTAACACTTGAATTTTTCGGTGGCCCTGAATAAGGTTGTTCGGGCCACCGCATTATGCGTTTTTTGGAGTGTCGCCATTTTGTTTGTTGTTTTTGTGGTAACACTGAGACAGGGAATGTCCGTCTCTTTTACAGAAATTACAATGTGCATTTTGTTGATATCTACCTTGTGGCCTTGAAGAGAAAAATGTATTGCCCTGATGTTTCTGTGCTGCATTCTTATATTGCGAATTACTGCGCTCCGTTCCCGCACTGCTACCTTGTTGACTAGCGAATGTGGCTTTTTTATTTCGCTGAAAATCAGCGTATTCTATATTTGTGGCGTGTACGCAAAGTTTATCTAGCTCAGCATAATTTTGGGGGCGTGCCTGGAACACTGAGTGCGAGCGCTCCGCTGGGTTCAAACCGCTAGGATCGTACTCACAACCTCTTTCTCTGGAACCTTTAGCCTGAGTACCTGGTTGGCTTCCCGTATGTCAGCAACGTAATTCGGCAAGGCTTCATTACGCTGCTGCAAGCGGTTAAACCACTCTAACCGGATGTTTGTGAGTAGCCTACTCGGTTTACAAAACTATAACACGTCTTCATGAAACTCGTCGAAAGTGAGGTCATTCTCAATGGCTGCCATGATCCGCTCACTTAAGGGAGCTTGGGTGTATGGGTAAACAATTTCAAAAATTTGTTTGTCGGGAATCCCTCCCTTTTGCCGCAGCTTTAATAAGACTCGAAGGAAATCAATCAGTTTGTGTGCGTCCAGACCCGACGCCTCTGGCAAATCCTTGAGCAGCCTTTCTACAGGATGTGTTATTTTTCCGTAGAAACTGTAGCTAGTTTCTGGGGCTGTCGTGCTCCTCAATACTGAGTCGTGGGGCTGAGCCGCGGCTCCTGCCGGCTGAGGTGAAGGCTGGTGTGGCACCGGGTGTGACTGAGCCTGTTCCCGAGTCGCACCCGAGGGGCTGATTTGTGGTGGGGTGAGCTGGGGCGTAGTGAGTGGCGGCTGCAAAATACCAGCACTCGGAAGTGGGGTGGTTTGCTATGAAGGAAACTGTGGCTGAAATTGAGCATAAGGGTTAAAATAGCCCTGAGCGGTCGGATACTGGAAAAACATGTTTGGTGGGTATGGTTGCGTCATTTGGTGTGCCAAGGTTGGTAATCCCTGTGAAAATGTCACGCTAGTGACGGGGTGGGTTGTCACGTGACCCGTTGTAATGTTTGTCGCCGCTGTGTTCAAATGCACAAGCGGCTCTGAATGAGTGGTAGATACGGGTATCGGTTGATTTGGAAGCGACGTTAGTGGCTGAGAGTCAGGGGCTGCGTCTGGCGATCTGCTTGTTTCCCTCTCATGTCTGTTTACCGTCGCCCGTACTTCTGATGGTGGCGTGTCAGGTTGCTCTACCCCCAGGGGCAAGCTAGGAGCGTCCCCTTCCGGGAAGGCGGGACAATCGATGCCTAAAGCCTGTGCCTCAGCCACATAATGCTGACTGCGTCGTGTGTCTTCCAAAAAGGCTGCTCTCGCCGCCAATTTTGTGTGGAAACCTGCCATCTGTTGTAAACATCGTTCTATCTCTTTTATATAAATTCCATGGAGAATGTCTGCCGAAAACTGTTTCAGGTTTTGTAAGCGTCGGGTAACATGTTTTAGCCTGACTATATGTCGCTCGACATTGGGTAAATTTTCCTCCACATCTAGATAGCTTACGAAAGCCGATATGTCATAAAACTTGGCGCAATCAAGGTTGAATTCTTCAGTTACATCTAAATCCAAATTCGATACACTAGTGGGCACGCCATCATGAAGGACGGCCCTGAGTCTCTTCCTGAGGACTTGGACATTGCCACTGGAGGGCAAATAGCGTAGCTGTAACTCATAGGTCAGCTCATCTGACAGCAATAACTCCGGCATAAACATACTGCTCGGACGTAATTGGGGGGGAGGAACGGCAGTTGAGGCAAGAGGTAAGACACATCGGGTCTTTAAAACTCAATCGTTATTTTAAAATAGAAAAGCAATATAACTACAGGGTGTACCAGCGATCAGTTTACAATGTTAAAAATACAAAACTGGTTTCACAAAAAAATTAATAATTTTTTTTTAATTTTTTATATTTTATTTTAGGTATGTCTACTTTATTTAGGTATGCCTATAGACCAAACCATGCTCTGCTACCAATTGTAACGCCCCTCGTGCCTCAAAAATAAAATTATTTTTGTTTTAATAAAAAGTCCTTGGAAACTACTGGGCAAAATACAAAGAAAATTAAAGTTAATTACCAGAGAGGGCACGAGGCGGTGCACAAGATAAAATTTACACTCCCTGCAAACTAGTCACTTGAGGGGTTCGTGCATAGAGAAAATGAAGAAGGTATTTAATAAATAAATACACTATTTCGGTAGCTTGGTCTATAGGTTTTCCTGGTTTATTATTAAGAGATTTTATTTTCGCATTCTTTCAACATGACAATAAAGATCTTAGTAAGTAACAAATTTAAGGGGGCGCCCCGGTATAATTTAAAACAATACATTTTACAGCTTATCAAATAAATGATTACATAAACAAAAATTTAAAAAAATTGCACCAAATTTGAATGTCCCAACGATTACATATACATGAGTTTCCTTGACTTTACATGTCCCTGAAGATTACTTCATTAAAGCCCTGCTCGCTGGTATCTTGTTAGTGAATTTAGTTGATTCGATTCATGTGGAATAAATATATATATATATATAGCTTATATCACCCGAGTCTTCCCAGGGTGACGTCGGACCGAGAGGAAAACTCTTCTAAAGGGGGAAATCAGCAGCAGGTCCCGAAGATCATGCGGGGAGCAATTTCTCTCCCCGAAAACTTTGACCCTGTCTGAAACACATGTCAAATTCAAAACGAATTATACCTGCGTCCAGACAGTCATACACAGTTGGCGCGAAAAGCCAACAACGGGAATTTGGGGGAAAAAAAGGATTACTCACCAAACAGTATGTGCAATCAGGGCTCGCGAGGTGTCTCGCGCCGACATCAGGTTGGCGCGTACCGAGAATTCGCGGAAGCGCGGAAGAAACTAAAATTTTTAGGAAAAATAAAAATATATTAAAATTTATCTAAACATGACCTTTTCTAGATACTACATTTGACTGGCTACTGTACCGCTGGGATCACATCCCTAAAGCAAGCTGACTACATTTTCGTGCACACGATTTCGCCGTTGCCGCGACAAGCCTCTTAGCACAGAGGGCGCCGTGAAGACGTGGTCAGTAGCCGAGCTCAGTGAACTAAGTGCCAGAATGGTGGACAAGGCTTCTAATTAAAAACTGGCGCTAACGCCCTAGGGAGGAGGGGGAAGGTTCGGTTCTAAGCCGAAAATTTGCGAAGGAGTCCGAGGCTGGCGTGACAAAAACACGACATTCGCGCTCTCTACCGGCCAGAATAGAAGGCAACAAACAATCGACTTATATAGGCCGCGAGAAGGAAGCGTGGGGCTTAAGGGAGCCGCGGTGCTGCTCTCTAGCGGCGTAAAGGGGAACTAACTGAGGCGGTGAGCTGACTTGCCACCAGGTGTCATGAGGGTGAGCTCTGCACGCTGGCGACCAGGCCCGCAGTTACTTTTTCCTCCGCTAGATGTCGGGGACGTCTCTGTCGGACCAGGGAGAAGGTGCTTGAATTAGGCCATCGTCCCGTCAGGTCACTGCTCCTAGCTTGATTTCTCAGAACTCATGTGAGGTGGAGAGAGAGGATTGGGGGGGGGACAGAAATAGCCACTAAGGTGGGAACGCAGCTCCACTGGAGACTGCTTCGTGATGAGACATGCTATTCTCAGCAGACCTCTACAAGGTAGCAGCTTGCAGCCCAGGAGCTGCTCTATGCAATTTTGGTCATGCAGGGAATTAAAATTACAAACTCGGGACGTGACTGCAGGTGAGAGAAATTTCAACCGGGCTGACCATGTCCACATTAGACAGCAAAATATCAGATTGGCCCCCTGGGAAGGGGCTTCGGTCCACTGGCACAAAGTTGAAATACGTGGCGTACACCAGCCTAACAAAAAGTAAATCACCCCCATTAACAACCAGATAAATTAAAAAAATAAGAAATCCCAAAAAAATTTAAAATTATAGAAAAATTTAAAAAGGTGACGAAATGCTTAATTTCCGGCACAGCGCTTGGCAAGAATAAAAGTCCTTGGATTCAGTGCTGTTTCACCTTGAAATGGTTCTACGAAAACTGCCAATCCATTGATTCAGCAAAGCCACCAACAGTTTTCATGTGTAATCTGTGTGCGAGAAGTGATTAGGCAGACAGCAACAGTGACTAAAGTCGTGGCAATGTTTTACAAATGAACATAATACATGTGTCACGAAATAAAGTTTATGTTGTCACGGAATTAAGTAGGCTATCACGAAATTAGGTATGTGTGTATTCCATTTGTTTATTTCATATCAGTTTTTATTGACTTAAGATAAATTAATCTTTCATGTAGAAAATAATAAGGCAATAAGTAACTAATGTATCACATATAATAGAAGAATTACTATGTTTAACATATTGTTAATATTGAAGTTCGATACGTTAGTATCACGAAGTTGGGTAGGTTTACCCTATATGACATAATTTGTACTAAATATTATAATATTCTTAATTTTTAAATTTTAATATTGATTATTTAATATTTTACAAGAAAATAAATAAATTTAATAATAAATTCAAAAATTAAATTTCAGTTTATTCATTTTTTATATTTTTTATTTTCTTAATTTAATATTCACTTTACATTTTTATCAAAAAGTTTTTATTAAATTTGTTTATTTATTTTAATAAATATTATATTTATTCAGTTTAATAATAAATATTAAAA
This sequence comes from Bacillus rossius redtenbacheri, assembly GCF_032445375.1. Lineage (NCBI taxonomy): Eukaryota > Metazoa > Arthropoda > Insecta > Phasmatodea > Bacillidae > Bacillus > Bacillus rossius. The sequence continues at coordinate 67,453,632 of NC_086331.1, forward strand.
TAATATTTTAATTTGATGTTCGATTTTTAATTTTCATCACAATTTTTTTATTAAATATTTTATTAAATTTATTTCTTTATTTTGTAAATATTAAATAACCAATAATAATGTATTTAAAATTAATTATTTAATAAAATTTAGTATTAGGTAATTATATTAAAAAATATTATTTTAATTTATATCAATAAATAATACAATATATAAATTATATTGGAGCACTTGAAAAAATATAAAGGCACTTTTTTTTTTTTACTAATATTTACGAATAGTAAATAAAATTAATCAAAATATTCAATTTAAATCACTACTGAATATAATTTATTAGCACATATATGATTCGCACTTATATGAAACTAAAACACGTGTTGTGAATGTAGAAACTAGAAACATGTGGATAAATATTATATATATGAAAACAGTGATCAGAGGCGACGAGCGTGCCAACATGCGCGACTAATAGAGGTTCTATTTCTATTTTGTTTGTAGCTTTTTTTCGAGACTTAATGAGCGGTTTAGCGGCCAGCTTTAACCTGTTAATTTGGTGTTACAGTGATGCGCGCGCATCTTAAAATTTCACTCTCATCATTTTTTCATAACGCGCCTAAAGAAGTATATCTTCAAAAAAAGTATAAAAAAAAATAACTTCCGCCGAGTTCTGAACCACGGCCCTTCAGCATATTGCCCGCGCAGTATAAACACTGCTCTGAAAGAAGGTTACGAGGACAATGTGTATTATATTTTATGTAAAACCAAAATAATGAGGTTTTTTTAAACCTTGAAATTTACTCTTTACTATGACTATTTTAGTTTACCAAAATAAATTCCATGGTAATTTCACTATCATATAGTTTCATTTGGCACACCAATACGTTTGGTATGTCCCCTAATGTGGGTTTATGTTCATACACGTGGGTCCGCCATCTTCCTGTGAAAATGTCGTCACAAGGTGCACGCGCAGTTTCAACCTATTAATTTTGTGTTACAGTGATGCGCGCGCATCTTAAAATTTCAATATCATCATTTTTTCATAACGCGCCTAAAGAAGTATAACTTCGAAAACCGAGACTTTGTACAAAAAATGGAAACTATACATCAAAAACTGGAAACAATATACAAAAAACTATATTAAAAAACTTAAATTATGCTACAAAAAACACGGAAAATATAAACATAAATGGAAAACTATTTACAGAAATTATATTTATTCGCCTTGTAGAGTATTAGATGTGTTCCCTTTCCATAAGAGAGACCATATCCAACACATAATATCTTACGTTTCAACCTGATGTATTATCTCTGTAGTGTATATGATGCAGTAACAACATTCACATTAGCCATTACTGCTTCTGCGAGATGCACTTCACATCACATTAAAATAGTATATTTTTAATAGCCTTGACAGAAATTCGAAGTAAATAAACTATGAAAAATATTTAATACTATTTAATAAAGAACTCACACATAAACACTATTTTCTCCCCTCGCTAACACAACGTCGTTCAAGAGGACGTTACCGAACCCCTTCACCATAGCCCGCTTCGCAGTACTTTCCATACTATCCATCAGATGCTCTATCCAAACAAATATTCGCGCACACAGCTCCAAAGTCAATAGTTTGGGATAGGTGGCTAATATTCTTCCCACCGCAGCAGCAATATCCTCCGCGATGTCTTCCCCGGACTCTTCGTCTTCGTTTGTTTGTATTTATGTGTGGATTGAGTGCGGCCGTTAGTAAAATCAACATCGATATTCGTATAGGGGTATGATTATGTGTGTCGATGGTGGAAAATGATTGTCGAATTGAGTATCCATTACGGAAAATAAGCATTAAATTAAGTGTCGATGATGTAAAATAAGGGTCAATGATGGAAAATGAGAGTCGGATGAGTATTGATGATGGGAAATGAGCATCATACTACTTGTATCTGGCAACATGCATGTGTAGCTATGTTCTGAAATTTCAATGGTTCATAGACTCTTGGTCCTATATAGAGGTAAACTTTGCTAAATATGTTCAGTGTCAGGCCCGTCCAACTAGTAGTCAGTATGCAGTTGAATGTCCAAATGTTAATAAATTATTGGTTATTAGTTGACTTATTTTTGTGGTCTGTGTGCTTGTGTAGCCAAGTATACTGATTAATGTGAGTTCGGAGCTGAATAAAGAATGGAATTGATTTGATGGATATGTTGGTGGCCACTCTACATGCATAAATCGAATGTTAATTACCTGATAATATTTTGGGTTATTTACGAAAATATTAATCGAAGTGTGGTATGACAGCATAAAAATGTCTAGTAAACACAAAGAGTAGGTCATTTGTTTCGAAGACTTTTTTCCATAAGGCATAGCAAGGATCGACACCGAAGACTTCGAGTTTCGAAGATGCTGGGTACGGAGCATGTCTTGACTGTAGCTATATCAACACTGAAGGTCTCCTGAACAGTTGATGAGAGGTACAAAAAATTGACTTTTATCCTAGCTTGGAATCACATCATATATTATAGTCATGTGTTTTAGACATTAAAATTCAGTTGTGGGGTTATAAGTAGCTCTGCATACTCAAATTTCTATTTGAGTAGTCTAAATTATGTTTGGACATTGAAGGTTCCATTGTTCAGGGACTCTTGGTACTCTAGTAAGCTTAAATGCACAGGGTATGTACACTGTGCGATTAATTGTTTGAATATATAATTAGAACTTATCGGTCCCTGAAATTCCTAATAAATATAATCTAATATATATTTTTAAAAAGTAATGACAACTGATGCTGTTTTAACTCGCACATTATTCAAGTTATCACTATTATTAGAGCAAGTCCTAGAAAACAGAACCCTCAGTTCACCTCTGGTTGTGTTACAGTGCAGATCGACTAGTTTGACTTGTCTGCATATGAGTCTGGTATATGAATATTCTTGTGTATCCGAGGGCAGCGACGTAGAAATCGGCGTTGATCGCGTTGGTGGCGGGCTCATTGGCTGAAGAGATCTTGGTGAAAGGTCTAGCGTCGTCAGTGAGGACCCTGACGACGGTGGCGACGACGTCGAAGCAGATCCCGATGACAACAATAAGGACAGCTACAGAGAATCCGATGGTAACGAGGCTACCATCTTCAGAGATCCCGATGTTGGCTTCATCTACTGTCTCATCACTGCAAGAGACTTCAATGTGTGCATTATCGACAGCAGAAGATAACTCGATAGCGGCAACTACGCCGAATTTGGTATAAAAAAAATTGTGAACAATTTACAGCTTCTACATCAGTTGTGTCTACTTCAGCTTCTTTGTCATCCAGTACAGATGATCTGTCAATGTCGACTGGGAATCTCCATCTGATGCAAAATTTGGGACTTCGTTGCCTACAACACCAGAGTACATTGGAAGTACCATACTTTCCGAGCCTTTGATGACTTAGGATCTATAGACGAGTCATCTGTGTATGTACAGTGACAAAAGTTTTAAATACCGTCAACATGCAAGAGGAAACATGAAAATCATGTCTGCAGAAGGAAAAATAATCGTGTGACATTTCCATGTAACACATGTGGTGTACATTTTACGAACAAAACTAATTTTATTAAGCACTGTAAAATAAAAGTTTATTTGCACGTTCTACAGCGGGGCAGCGATGGTAATTGCGATGGATATCAGTGCCGCTACTGTGGTAAATATTTTGAACGACGACGAAGTACACGAACCCATGAAAATCATGGCTGCAGAAGAAATCTTGACCATGTAAAATTTCTGTGTGGGTAGTGCGGTGTACAGGTATAACAAGTGTCAGATTTTACTGTATATAAATGTATGTAATTTAAAATAAATTATAGCATTAAAGTAAATTATTAACTGTCTTATCATACACATTCATTTGTCTTAATTTAATAAACTACAGGTGACAGGAAATTAATTATTAGGTCAGGTATGTAATGCACATTTTGTCATGGCAGAACCAAAATATAAAGATGGTTGACATTATGTCAACCAAAATGACAGTCTCCAGCAGACTAAAATATAATGATGGCTGTAACATCATCCAGAAGATGAAAACAATATGGCAGCTGTGATATCATAATCCAAGATGGCGACCTACAGCAGACGAAATCAGATGCGATTGTGATGTCATAATCCAAGATGGTGACCTACAGCAGAAGAATATGCGATGGTGACTGTGATGTCATAATCCAAGATGGCGACATTCATTGACTCCTTGGTAGACGACTGGCGCGGCCGAGGAATTGTAGTAAACTGATGGCTCACTTGTCATCGTGTGGGTATTTATAGCCTAAAAGGAGGGGGGTTTAGGGGGTCAGAATATTGGGTGGGAAAGTCGGAAAGGAGATGGGGAATGGACGGGATGACCATTTCTTGTAGAAAAAGGCATGTGGATAGAGGTGTGATTGCGAGAAATAAATAATTTTTAGAGAAATGGGGGAAGGGTAGGTGGTGGAGGTGGAAAACTCCAAAGAAAAAAATTATTGGTAGTGGTGGTGGTAAAGGGTGGAGGAGGAATATTCCTAGAAAAAATCATTTTTGGGAATGGATTGAAGGGGAGGGAGTTGGATGGGGGTAGGATGGTGAGGGGGGGGGGGTAGTTTATATATGCAATGGTATTAGTGGTGGTTGTTAGTCTGCCTGCAGCTGCTGTGGGGGAAGGATAGGTTGCCATTTTAATTTTTGCTCTCGCCGGGTTCGAGCTATGGACTCCATGATGTAAGTGCGTTTTTTATATTTTATTAAACTTTAATTAATTATTATGTTTATAATTTTTTTAATTAATTCATAATTTTTTCGTTAATAATTACGGATTTTCAAGGTGGCAGAAGTAACATAAATTGCAACTGTGAAGTCATAATTAAAAATAGTGGAAAGTTCTAGAATACAAAATGGTGTAATTAAAAATGGCATAATCCATGATGCCGGTTATGGCATCCTTATTGTCAAGGTCATGACCAGTTTGCTAAAGTAGACTTGTAGATATGGATTCTTAAGCTTTATTGAGGACTTTTCAAGCCATTGGCATTTTTGAAGACAAAAACGGGACATTTTCCCTCAATACAGGAATATTTCCCTCCAATTGGGGAAATTATTAGGAATTTTGGCAAATTTAATTTTTTTTGCCATTTTTGAAGGTCGTCATTAAATATGGCTGCCGTGACATCATAACAAGACAATCCTCAATCCTTAGCTTGAAGCCTGGGCCAGGATAAACATTTATACACTACTACCTTCTGCTCCCTTAATTTATATATGCTGTACGAGCAAGTGTGGTATTGGCTCGGTTGAGGTGTGTGTGTCGTCACATTTGCCATTTTTAAATTACTGCCACACATCAGTTCTCCCGGACATAAAGGTGCGTAAGCAGAAGCCGCTTGTAATGTGCGGCTGTGCTCAAAGTGACATTTCGTCTAAAGAACAAATATAGAATGGCCGTGGAAGCGCCAGGCAGAAAACAGTACTAAACACATTACCCATAGGGGCACAGTGCACGTACAACAAAATTTATGATTAACCTCCTTAAAACTTGGGAAGGTTATGTGGATCGTGATGTGCCGGAAATTAGGCATTTCGTCACCTTTTTTAATTTTTTCTATAATTTTAAAAATTTTTGGGGTTTCTTATTTTTTTAATTTATCTGGTTGTTAATGGGGGTGATTTACTTTTTGTTAGGCCGGTGTACGCCACGGATTTAAACTTTGTGCCAGTGGACCGAAGCCCCTTCCCAGGGGGCCAATGTGATATTTTGCTGTCTAATGTGGACATGGTCAGCCCGGATGAAATTTCTCTCGCCTGCAGTCACGTCCCGAGTTTGTAATTTTAATTCCCTGCATGACCAAAACTGCATAGAGCAGCTTCTGGGCTGCAAGCTGCTACTTCTCAGAGAGCTGATGAGAGTAGTAAGTCTTGTCACGAACGCGTATCCCATGGACGGTTGTTCCCAGCTTCGTTGCGCCTTTTGTTACCCCCACCCTTCCCCCTTAGTTCTGAGAAATCCAGGAGCAGTGACCTGACATGAACTTAGCCAAGAGACCTAAAGAGACCTCCACGAAACCTAGCGGCAGAAAAAAGCAACTTCACCCATGGTGGCCAGCGAGCTGAGACTACGCTCGTGACACCTGGCAGCGAGTCAGTTCACCGCCTCCGTTAGTTCCCCTTTACGCCGCCAGAGCGCAGCGCCGCTACGCCTTATGGCCCTATGCTTCTTCCTCCCGACCTGTAGAAGTCGATTGTTTGTTGCTTCCGGTACCTGCCGGTAGAGACCGCAGCAGTCGCCCTTTGGCGCGAACTACTGAAGTCGTGCGTACAACCACTCGGGCACCTTCGGAAATTTTCGGCCTAGAACCGAACCTTCCCTCTCCTTTGACCCGGGGCCTCACCGCCCGATTTAATTAGGAGCTTTGTCCGCCATTGCGGCACTCAGTCCTCTGATCGCGGCTACTGATCATGTCTTCTCGACGTCCTCTGCGCTAGGAGGTTTTTCGCGGGAATTGCGAATTCGGGTGCAGAAGAGATGTAGTCAGTTGCTCTAAGGGATGTGATCCCATTTGTTCAGTAGTCGGTCAGTAGTAGTAATTAGTTCAAGTAATGTCTCTAATTTTTAAGGGTTAGTATTTTTTTATTTTTTTTTCTAAATTTTCGACTTCGTTCACTCATCCGCGTCTTCTCGGTCCGCGGCATCCTAATGTCGGCGCGAGACACCTAGTGAGCTCCGAACTCTACACCCTGTTTGGTGAGTAATCCGGCCTTTTTCCCCACATTCCCGTTTGTTGGCCTTTTGCGCCGACGGTGTTTGACTGTCTGGAAGCAGGTCTAATTCGTTTTGAATTTGAGTTGGGTTTCAGACAGGGTCGAAGTGCTGGAGAGACAATTTGCTCCCAGCTCGTGGTCCCGCACCTCCACTGCGGGTCACGTTAGAAGAGATGTTTCCGCGACCCGACGTTATCTTTTGAAGACCCGGGTGGTAATGTAAAATCAACATCACCCCCCCCCCCCCCCACTTTCTAGCTACGAACTACATTAATCGAATGAATAGCCTACCAGCGAACAGTGCTTTCCTCAAGAATATGTAGAATGAATAAAACTAATCATCGATGTAATAATTGGACGAATCAAATTTTGGTGTGACACTTATAAATTTTAGTTTATGTAATTGTTTGTTGTTAAAGTTGAGTATGTGTTGTTATACTAATATCGGGCCGGCCCTTTCTCGAAAAACTTAAGTATATTGTTAATATCATTAATTGGGAAACTTATAAATGCCAAATCAAATGGAAAACAAAATTCATTATTTACATTTTTAAATAAAAGACCAAGCTACTTGTGTAGTGTTAATTTATTTATGATATACCTTCTTCCCTTAAACGATCCACCAGCTCCCAAGTTGCTTGTGTCAGGGAGTTCCAAATTGTCTTGTTCTCCACCTCGTGCCACCTCTGGTCAATAACATTATTTTTCTTATTATTCTTACCCAGCAAGTTTCCAAGGCTCTTTTTAATTAATTTAAAATAATTTAATTTTGAGGCACGAGGGGCGTTAGAGTGATCACAGGGTAAGAAAATAATAAGATCTGGTTTGGTTTTATAGGCATTTACTAAATCTTACTTAATGATTTTGTTGCTGTTGTTTTTGTCTTTACAAACATTATCCAACTGAAGATGATCCATGGCATTACAGCCGAAACAAAATACCAAGAAAATTGTTGACCTTATTTGCTATACTCAATACATTAAATCTTGTTAATAAAAAAACTAAATGGGGAGGCCCCGGGGCGAGATATTATACATAAGTAACAATGGTTATACATGACTGAATCTTAGGTCATTTGATCTCTTAACTTTACAGGCCATTGAATATTGAGCGTGGAGGCTCTTCATAAAACAAATTATAAAGAATTACATTTACTCGTTAAATAAATAAAAAGTGTCCTGAAACTGGTTGCTTAGAATGATAAATTATTTGTGGTTTTTCCACTCAGGGGAAAAGACATTGAAAGCTGGAACTCTTGAGAAATTCTCCGATTGCGGGAGGCGATGAATTTCGGTGAACTAACTCATGAACTGCGCATTCGGGAGTTGAATTTGGAGCGGAATTTATCGCCCTAATTTTCGTGCCCCGTCTGTAACCAGTATTCCCATTAAATTAGGTTGGTTAACAGGAGGCTGATGCTGGGCGAAGTTAAGCCCAGGTGAAAAGCAAAAGGAAAAGTGTGTGTGGGGCGATGAAACAACTTACCTAAGCTGCGGGGTGAAGTAGATCAGGTCGGTCCCTGGAGATGGCCAGGTTACACGCGATGCGGAAGTTCGCAGTAGCCATGAAGAATAATAAGTTAAGACAGAAAAAATTATTTCAAAAACTTAACTATTTCGGGCAGCTAAAAAAAAATTAAAAATTTCGTGCTAAAGCACATGGCCTTGTCGATAACCGACTACATACTTTAAAGAAAGCCATTCACGACTTTTCAGAAGCTCGTTGTCTCGGGCTGCGAAGAGAGATGCGCCCTTACCGCGTGCTGCCCGCCGAATCGTTAAAAATGGTGCCGGCTCGCCTAATTAAAACTGCCTTTGGTCGCCTATCCAGGGGAGGGGCTTCGGAAAACCAGAAGGGAACCCGAATGGTTCCGATTGGAGTAGCCGCACTCTAGCGCGCCCTGGCGGGTGCGCACGGAACTACAAGCCCTAAACTACCTCTCGACTTTGATGCAAGTCGATCCTTAAGGCCTGGCTTGGATAGGAGGGGACTATGCTGTCCTCTGGCGGAGAGGTGAGGGAGCATACCCGGTAGTTGGCAAAACTCCTGCAAGATGTCGTGAGGATGCAGTATAACGGCCATCTGGGGTGCGAAGGGCTGTGGCCTTCATCCCGGGCATTGGCGCGGCTGTGGGTTATGACCTCCGTGGACCAGAAGAAAAAGGGGAGGTACGACCGGTGATTGACCCTGCATGGGAACAGGCTGGTCCGACACGACGATACGAGTTGTTGGGCTGATGAACGGAACACCGTTTCGTGAGAGGGGCAGCTAACTTCAGCACAGCTCCAAGAAGAGGAGTTAGCATCTTTGGAAGCAGAGAACAGCTTTTCTAGTCGCGCTACCATCTAGGGTGAACAGCTCGACGCGTGACACCTAGCAGGGTCCAGACGAAACGATCGCTGGCCCAGCATGTCGCCAGCAAACCTCAGCCTTAATCGCTGGGAACAGCGTTGGGAGCACTAGACTGCTAAACAAACTAACCTGTCAGTACACATGACTGAACAAATCTCGATGAGGAATAAAGCAGTGGGACATCATATGGAAGATAAAATTCAAAAAAATTAAAAATTTTGCAAAATTAAGTAAATTGTACATTTGTGCCTGAAAGTCACACTGAAACGGCACATGCTCTAGCGAAATAGAAAATTTTAACAAACCTCCCGCCTCCCGTCGCCCAGTTGAAAGTAAAAGTGTTAACGACAGCAGCAGTAAGGACGGCCCAGAGCCAGTACTCTCCTCGCTCTGTCAGGCCATCCCTTACTTATGCTATTCTCTCCAGGTAAAAAGAGGATGCTTTTTTTCTATTATCTTGAGTCCCCGTGCCTGCACTCCATTGAGTGCCACTCATGGTCTCTGCAGAAACTCTTAGCAGTTTCATATGGAGTACCTGGTCCAATGGACCTTTACCTCCTACCTAGAGGATGTAGAATTAAATGAATAAATATCTGTAACTTTTTTGGCTGTATAGACTTAAAATTTGTACGATTAATTGGTTTTTCAACTTACATTTCACCCTAGACAGGTGATCAGTTATTGAATCAACCAGACTGAAACGAGCAATAAGTTACTATTTATTTTATACACAGGTCTTTAAGAAATGTTTGATATTTTTGTGATTTTACTAATTGGGTGTCAACCCTGTTCGGCTGTATAAAAATTTGATATTTTTTTTTTAGTTCTAGACCTTTTCCCACCTAGGTAATGACTCGCCCTGTTGGAGCTGCCCTACCATGACCCTAAGAAAGCATCAATATAGAAAGGAAAAATATATAAAAATATGAATAAAAGTGGGGTTTCTGCCAGCACTTGCATTCTATACTTTCTTGACCTGTATTCATTTGCAAAGTTAATGTTGTAATTCCTGCTATTTCAACTAATATACTAAATGTCTGTGCGCACTGTTGGTCTGATGGTTTTCACCTTTTTCAGGGTTCCTGGCAGGCCCATCTAGCTAGCGTGGCGCTCAAGCGTGATACCACCGGCACTGGCCCCACCAGGCAGTCCCCTACTTAGGTTAGTCTCATCCGGCGGTCCTTTTTTAGTTTAATTGAGTGTTTTTGTGTCCAAGTTGTTGTAGGAACCCCCCTCCCCCCCCCCCCCCCCCCCGAACCCAAGTTTCTGCACTGCAGGGTTCTTTGGCTCTGAATCTTGGTGTAGAACTTTGTGTTCTTTTCCTTGATGGCTTCTTTTATTTTTGTCAGTTTTGTTCTTTCGTGTATTCGTTTGTTGATGTGTCTCATATTCTGCTTAAAATTATTATAAGTTTTTTTTTTTGTTTTGGGTGATTTCATGTGGTTTTAAGTGCGTGTTTTTGCTTTACTCCGAATTTATGCCCCATAGAGCATGACAGGTCTGATTATGCTTGTGTACAGTAACATTTTTTTTTTTAATTTTGAGTTGTTGGATTTTATGAGAGGAAATATTCTCGTTATTTTCCCTATAGCTGCATAGGATAATTTCTTGAGGTGTTCTTTCTACCCTAGCTTTGAGTCGATTTGAAGTCCCAAATTTTATTTTTTTATTTGGGAACTTGTCTTCCGAATAGTGTTATTTCCCGTGTCCCTAAGTTCCTTTTCCTGTTGAATGCTACCAGCGCTCTTTTTGTTGGGTTAGTTTTTATTGCCTACCTTTTCCAATAGGCTTGCAGTTTGGATATTGCAATAATATTTTGTGACATTTGTGTTTCTATCTTGGGCATATACAAATTTGTTCCTGCATATTTTGGTATGTCTCTGGTATAAAGACCATAGAATTGACGTCGTCCAGCCGAAGGCCATCCCAAAGCCCGACCTGCAACCGCCAGTATCTGACCCCGCTAATGGAATGCACCTAGCCATGGCCCACCTGAGTCAAGCGAGCCTTCGATGCCAAGGTAGAATCAAGGGCCGTGTCTAATTAGTTAAACACCATGACCCCTGTTCACGAATAATCAAACATAATTTAATAATAACCACATTAGTAATTAAAACCCCCGCCTAAGGAAAGTGCGATGCAGGAGTGCCCGAGTCACTCACGTGTGATTTTACATTAACAAGTTTGCGGCCTTCAGCCTGAATTAATTAGTGTTGTGTTAACGTTAATAGTACCTCCCTGTTTTTTATGTGTAACTAGCCACTGAAGCAGTCAACAAGTGACGAACAGGCTCTGGTGTGACTGTTATTATTTAAACTTAATTTACGTAAATTTGCTAACCATAACTCTTTAAGAGTATCTGCCAATTAGATTAATCATTAATAATTAATGTAGGAAATTAGAGCTACTCTCAGCTTCTTGTCATTAAAATAATTTCCGAATAACGGAACTTTAGAAACTTTGGCGCGAGAGAATGCTGGGACCTTCCCTTGCGCCAAGGCCAGACGCCAGTACCGAGCGACTCGCAGAGTGGGGCGGACGTGCGTTCCACGGGAAGCCATCATCCTTTGTCAACACCGAACAGTAATTCTGGTAAATATAGTAATTCAAACCAAATCACTTTGCTTCGTTACGTTAACTCCCCGTGCGCCCCCGGTCCTTTTACGGTGTAGGGCCGAACCCAGCCGCTTACGTTTTAAACTCCCCGCAGGAGATATTACGCGGGGCAGTCCACTTTACGGCACGGGCCGACTCCCGTTAACAGTGAACTTTTGCTAAGGTCGAGTGCACAGGCACCGATTTCAACTACGAGTAAACTTTGCATCTAGTTTAACTGCGGGCCGCGATTCCCACGAGTGAATCCGGACGCCGCCCTGTTAACCATTTTCGGGATTGGCCGCCTCCAATCAACCTCCCCCTCAACCTCGACTGGCGTGAGGGCTTAACATAGTGACAGTGCGTCAGAGCACCCATAGTAGACTTACGGTAACTTTGTAAGGTAACTCTTTGTGCGACGAACCAGTGTAGTGCTAGTGTAATTTGTGACTGTAACAATTCATCTAATTAAACGGCCGCTCCGCACCCCCTGAGAGCGACGTGTCAACGACCACCTGAAACTCGAGTTCATGTCTGTTATTGAATTGAGCATCCCTACACAAGCTAGGGGCCCCGCCAACCACGGACTCCACCGACGGCCCTAGCAGGCCATGCAGGGGCAACGCACCCACAAGACCCACAATTGGTTAGCCGATGAGCTAGCCTGGCACCCTCCCGGAACATAATTTCAATCAGAGCCAATTTCCTGCTAGGATACACTCCCGGTCTTGAACACGAGAACCCGGACGACGGCATTGTAGTGGAGAAAAGACTCCTCCTTGCGGTACTCCAGCTTCAATATTTCTTACAGACGATTTTTTCCCTTCGATGTATACTTAGAATGTTCTGTTTCTTCGGGTAGTTGGAATGAGTTTCAAGTATTCTGTGATATAACTTATCAATGGCTTGTTCAATGTCCAGAAATATAGCTATCGTAATTTTATTCCTGTTGAGACCTTTGAGGATGTATTTAGTGACCTTTGTAGCTGCTTGGATAGTGAAATAATTTTTCTGAATCCAAATTGTGATTTTTAAGTTAGTTTCCATTGATTTGCTATTTTTGTCATTCTTTTCACTATTGTTTTTCCCAGTACCTTGGCCATTGTGTTCAGTAAGTTGATGGGTCTTCTATTTTTTGAAAGCTTGGGCTCATCCTGGTTTGGTTAGAGTTATAACCATGGCATGTTTCCATGAATTTTGGAACTCTGCATTTTCAGGGATTTTGTTGTAGATAGCAGTTAAATGTTCCAAAACGTCATTGGCAGATTCTTTAGAGCCTCATTTGGAATTTTGTCTATTCCTGCTGATTTCCTTATTCGTAAATGATTATATGACTTGAATAGTTTCCTTCACTGATCATTTTTCTTTCAGTTTGATTTTTGTTTGGCTCCTGTTAGAAACTGTTCTTCTACGAGGTTGCGATTGGTTTCAAATTGTTTCTCTAGTGTGTCTGCGATTGCCTCTGATTTATCTTGTGGGTAGCATAGCCCTTCCTCTCTATGTATGACTGGTGTATGCATTTATATTTTCTTATCTGCCCGCCCACAGTTTATTTTCCATATGTAGTTTTGATGGTTCTGTTTCACAGTTAATAGTTTTTCCCAAATGTAGTTTATATGTTCTGCTGCTTTTTGTTTTATTTGGTCGGTTAGTCTTGAGGAGACCTGATGTTATTGTCTAGTGCCTTGTTGCGCGGGAAGTTAGTTCACTATGGGTTTTTGTGGTAACGTAGTTTCAGTTTTAATTAAGGGTAGCCATATTTTTTTTATTCGATAAAAGGTTGACTGATAACTTTGCTGTTGCTGGCAATAAATGCTGATTCTTTTAGTTTCATTTTAAATGGGTATTCTTCCTGTAGGAATGGAGAATTATTGTCCCACAGTAGTAGTATGTAAATGACGGTCCTGAAACTGGCTTCTGGCTGTGGAGCCGGGAGCCGAGCCACCATCATGGATTGTGATGTCACGGCGGCCATCTTGGACTCAAAAATTCCTCAAAATTCCTCCAAAATGACCCAAAATGACTAAAAAATTCACGTTTTGAGGAAAATTTTCCCGTTTTAGAGGGAAAAATTCCCGTTGCGAGGGAAAATTAAGATTTCGAAAAACCGCAAAAGTCGTTTTGCCTTAGAAACCACGAAAATTCCTAAAAGAGGCTTAAGCATCCATGTATACACCCTCCGATAAGCCTCTGACGTAATCTAGGATTATAACGTCACCGTTGCAATTTCCATTATGCCCGCCATCTTGAAAATGTGTAATTTTTATGTTAGAAAATCGGGAAAAAATTTTAATTTTCATTAAAAAATTATTTAATCAAATTGTTTAATAAAAATTTAGTAAAAATCTTAATAACCACTGTTGCAATTATCGTTCCGGTCGCCATCTTGGAATATATAAATGTTGCATGTTTCGTTACGCCCGCCATCTTGGTTGAGTACTATGTCATCGTTACACTTTATGTTACGACCGAAATATTGGATCCTATTAATGTTGCGTGTTTTGTTACGGACGCCATCTTGAAAATCTTAATTTATTATCCGATTTTAATGGAAAAAAAAATTGAATAGCATCAAAAATTAACTTATTAGAATTCTGATTGATTATATCGACTCCCGTCCTTGGTTCGAAACCGGTGAGGGCAAAAAAAAACAAAAAAATCTGATCCTTCCTCCACAGAAGCCACCTACAGACTGACCTACCACCAATACCAAGGTATATATCGTCAGCTGATATGACGTCATGTCCGCCATCTTGTCTTCGTCCGCTGGAGACCGCCATCTTGTTTTCGTCTGCTAGAGTGTGTTGGCGACATGTTAGTATAATTTTCTTTTCACCACACCTTTAACCTTGTCTGTTGGCATTGAACTTTGTCATTGACCTTGAACATTCACCTTGAACTTAAAACTTTGACCTTGACCTTGAACTTTAAACTCGACCTTTAAATTTGACCTTCACTTTGAAATTTGACCTTGACCTTGAAATTATACCTTGACCTTGAAATATGACCTTGACCTTGATATTTGACTTTGACCTTGACGTCCATCATGGATCCGACATTTTATGTTCAGTACATGCTACCAGGAGCTACCACCTGCTAGTGGTCATTGCCACCATCTTGTTTTCGTCTGCTGGAGGGGACCATCTTGTGTGTACTCGTCTTACCATCATGCTAGTTTTATTCTAACCTGCTACAGTGCAGTAATCATTTATTATAACTGAGGTGCCCGCCATCTTGAAATTTGGGCGCCATCTTGAAATTATTTAATTATTTAGCTAGAAATGCGGGAAAAATTCCAAAATTCTCCGAAAAAATCAATTATTAATTTACAAATTGAATCGTTGGATTCCTGTCCATGGTTAGATTCTTGATCAGTGACAGGTGTAACTAATTATTAAATAAATTTTAGATTCTGTTTTCCATTACCTTTCGCGGAGTCTATTAATCATTCACTCTATGAAAAACAACTCAAGACAATACACCTGACCAACGAATGAAATACAGTGCCGATTAGCCTAACATGAAAGTCTAATTTTTCAATAATCTGAATAACCGATAAGCCGTTCATGTACAAAGCCACACATAAGACCAATTGTCTTCAGTCCATGAGACCAAGTCATGACAATATCAGACGTATAGGCTAGTCATTTCAGGACCGCATGACCTTCTTCGTCGTTAGCTAATTATATTCAATTAGTCCATCGTGACATTTTTTATACATACTAAAGGACCAAGTGACCTTGAAAAATATTTTAGTAACACCAAGAGGTTTTGAACTAGTAAATATTCAGTCACAACATTTTGTACTACGCGCAATCAACAAAAAGGAAGCACCGTCAACGAAAAGGCAGCAGATTTGGAAGAACCGTCAACAAAAAGGAAGCACATTTTGGATAGCACCGTAAAGGAAAAGGCAGCACATTTGGAAGCACCGCCAACGAAAAGGCAGCACCATCAACGAAAAGGCATCACATTTGTCATTGGCTCCAATTGCTCCAAATGCTCCAACAGGCTCCAAAAGGCACCATCAGTCTTTTGGCTCCAACAGTCTTTTTACTCCAATAGTCATTGGCTCCTATAGTCATTGGCTACAATATTCATTGGCTCCAATATTCATTGGCTCCAATATTCATTGGTTCCAAAATTCATTGTCTGCAATAGTCATTGGCTCCATCAGTCTATTGTTTCCATCAGTCTAGTGACTCCATCAGTCATTGGCTCCTACAGTCATTGGCTCCAACTGTCTTTTGTCTCATCAGCTCCAAATATATTTGGCTAGAATTCTACGATTCTAAGAGACTATGAGGATACAAGGCTACGAGTCTAAGAGGATCAAGCTGGTTACGAGGTATACATGGCTAAGAGACAGCATAGCTAAAATACCGCGTGGCTACGAAACTACATGTCTTTGAAGCTACAAGATTATAAGTCTACTCGGCTCCAACTTCTCCAGCATTATGTTATTAGATTACATGACTACTTGTTTACGTAGCTACAAGTCTACGAGGCTACTTGGCTACGTAGCTACAATTCTACGAGGTCCCAAGACATCATGACTACGCGACTACGAGACATGAGGTTACGAGACAACGTGACTACGAATCTTCAAGTTTAGGAGACTGCGAGGCTACAGAGCTACGTAGCCTCTAGAACACAAGTTTACGTGACTGCGTGGATACAGGACTACAAGTCTGCATGAGTTCTTGACTACGAAGCTACTCGTCTACAAGGCTCCAATTGCCGCATCTGTCTTCGACGGAATTTTCACTTTTATTCCAACTGCACCATCAGCATTATGTTATAAGATTACAAGGCTACGTGCTTACTAAGCTTCAAGTCTACTAGGCTCCAATGCATCATGACTACGAGACTACGAGCCATGAGGTTACGAGACTATGCGATTGCAAGTCTTCAAGGTTACGTGATCGCGAGGCTATAGGACTAGGAAGCTTCCAGAACGCATGGTTACGAGACTGCATGACTAATTGGCCGCGTTGCTACGAAACTTCATGTCTCTAACTGACTACAATAGCACTATTCAGTGGTGAGAGTTAATTTATCTCATGCAAAGGTACATGTTGCAAGTATTTCCGCTTTTCAACAACAGATGACGCCACGTATTGCTTGCAGGTAAATAATATTTATTTATTTTATGCGGGATGCGGGATGCTCACTATCGATCGCATAAGAAGGATGGCTTCGATAGTCTCCAAAGAGAATGAAGTTCGTCCTTCCTGTTAGTCCTTCTCAGATTTCTCACGGTCTGCCATCTTGGATTGTGACGTCACGGCGGCCATCTTGGATGCGTGTGACCTTGACCTTTTACCGAAACCACTGGAATGATCGCAAGCACACGGAAAAACCCATCAAAATTTTAGCAAGAATAATCAGGAGCACACGGATAAAACCATCATAATATTGACATGGATAATCGGGAGCACACGGAGAAAACCGCCACACATTTTCTTTGATAACATTAAATTTAAAAAAAAATAAAAAATTAAAAATAAAATAAAAATTACAAAAAATACATAAAATTCTGGCTTCAGAACTTATCATTGATGAGCAAAGATAGAGTACTGTAGTGTTCACAATGGATCTGTGCACGAAACCCGCTGCCTGCGTGCCTGCCTTGGTCCTTTTGCGCATGCGCACGAAGGAATTACGTCACATCCTACGGGACATTTAACACTGGACGAGTGCACGACTCTGGTGTGCTCGTGATTGTTCTGGCGTTTCGTTGCTCATTGATGGAGTTCCAAATTTCAGCACGCACAGCAGCACTGATCAGAGAAGTAAGTAACAACTTATGAATCAGCCCGGTAGATGCCAGCATTGTCCACTCCAATACTATCACCCCTAACCAAACAAACTTTTCGTTTTCAGTTTTATACGTCCAGCGGAAAGAAGTAGTTGCGTGTGGTCTAATGCGAGCGTAAACATCTTTAAATAATTAGTGTGCGTGTGCGTTTGTAAAATATTTTTCTGTGCCTTACGCAGGACATTTTTCTGAGGTATGTTATAAAGTTTCCTTTTGTTGTAAGACTTTAACTGTGAAAATGTGACTGCGTTATTTTGCGCGTACAACAAACATTTACGATTTTTTAAAATCTCCATAATGAATTCCGTACAACAATTTTAGTGAACAGAAAACTTGCGTACGAGGAAAAGTTAACAATTAAAAATTTAGGTCCTGATCAGCCTCATTTAGAAATAACTACGGAAACAAAGTCACAAAAACGTATTTTCAGACGTAAATTTAACAAAAACATTTACACAAAACACAAGTGGCTATGCGGCTGTGTAAAAACAAAAACTCTGTTTTGTTTTCCATCCATGATTTTTAGTGAAGAAGTTAGCGCGTGGATAAAGTCAGGTTATAAGGACCTCGTACATTTCGGCGAGAAAAATAATAAACATGAAAACTCTCCTGCTCACAAAAATGCCAAAATTGAACTTACATTGTAAGCTAGAATAAACATCAGTACACAGCTAGACAGTGCTTACAGAGAGTCTGTTAAAAAACATAATGAACAAGTGGACAGTGTTATTGTCGGTAGACTGATAGATTGTTTAAAATTTTGTGGAGAGTTTGAACTGGCGTTACGAGGGCATGATGAAAGTGAAACTTCTGAAAATCCTGGTGTCTTCAGGGAACTCGTTAATTTTGTAAGCTCGATCGACATTGCAATGAAAGAACACTTAGAAAATGCCACTGAGTTTAAAGGTACCTACTTCAAAGACGATCCAGAATGAATTATTAGAATGCATATTGTGTGTTTGCAGGGAAATAATTTCAGAGGAAATTAAACAAGCACGTTATTTAGCTATAATGGTAGATGAAGCACTGATGTTGAGGCGTTTTTTACGCCTCCGTTGGTTCCTGGTTTAAATTAATTTGTAATTTTAACGTCTTTTTAATTGATTTGGTTTATATTGTTTGTTTAAATGCTTAATTATAGATATTTTGGTCTTGCCTAAAACACGCCCTGAAATATGGTTAAACACAACGGACATTAGCGGCTCTGCTGTTTTGTGTTTCCACGAGTGAACACCGCGCGGCGCGCGGAGCGGTCTGACGTCACGAGAGGTGTGAACGAGCCCGCGACACAAGAGTCTAGCGGCAGCAATGCTACCTTCCTGCAACTGGCTGCAAATGCCGATCCTGTCCGAAGTTGGCCGATCGGGAGCGCCTACCCCCTGGATGTTTTTTTTATTTTTACGCGCGCGTTTTTTCTCTCCAGTATAAAAATGCCACATATACTGTTTAGTGGATGGTTGGTTATATTAGGTACGTATAGCTACATTAAAAATACTGTAAAATCATTTTATGGTTGCTTAGCAAATAACTTTTTAATAAGTAGCTATCCAGCGCTAGGAAACCGTTTACATGATTTCCAAGTATCTTTAATGTAACTATCCTGACCAAATCAACCGTCCACAAAGTTTTAAAGTATTTATAATGTAGCTAACCTAACCTAATTGACCATTAGTTATCATGTCCTTACCTGAAAATTACAATTTAATTAATAAATTTACTTTTATTTGCATTCATTATTCAAATTATATTTATTACTTTTGAAATTATACGTGCTCGTATTTATTTTTACAAGTACAAAAAAAACTTGCACCTGCCGGAATTCGAACCAACAACCTTACAATTAGATGATAGCGCCGCTGAGCGCTCAGCCACGAGGCCATATTTGACAATTGGAAGTTTCAGATGACATATACGATCGTGCCGCCGGCCCCGAAACGAGCCTGAGCGGTGCGGCAGCCGGCCCCGGAACGAGCCAGTTGCCAGTTGCCAGTTGCAGGAAGATAGCATTGCTGTCGCTAGACTCTTCTGCCCGCGACGGCGGCTGGCGAGGCAGACGGTGCGAGCGGCTGGTCGGGCGCACATCGGCTTGCGGGAGCAAGTGTTTTGGGCTGGAGCCATGGAAAGACGTACCGCATTCACCAACGCCGCGAGGAGTGGCCAGCCCGGGCTGTCATTCACAACACTGCATGCAAAAAAGTAAGCCTCGACGCGCCTTTCTATTATCAACCAGACATTGGGTTGAGCTTTTGGTGGAACAAAACAGAGCGACTTAAGTGATTATGAACTGCGACGTTACTAGGCTCATTTATTGTTAACTCCACGAACTAAACTTTTTGCGTTTCATTTGGGGCTGTGCGAACAAACTGCATTTACTGAATGTGAGACTTAAACTCTTTTATGGTGTGGTTCTGGTAATCGGCACGGACTATAGCGTCGCAATTTGGGACCAATTTGACGACGATAATTGGGGGACGTGCGAAACAAGTTAATGACAACTACGTCATCCACGATTACTTTTTCAGAACTATTAGGGCGAATGTATATTTGTTAAATGTTTGCAAAATTAAGCATAAAATGTATCTGTATGATTATTTATATTATAGGATTTTTTAATGCAAGATCGCGATCTGCAGTTAGTGTAAACTGGTATGTAGTAACTACACCAAGCCCATGCCATGGTGCAAACGCCGTGAAATTAAACATCAGCCAGGCAGTGATGCATTTAATTATTTTTTATGCCGTCCTATCCTGCTTAGGGAGTCTAGTGTCCGCTGCCTTTACACTTGTTACCCGACTGCGATCTTTGGCTTTAAATCCGAGCACCTCAAGTAAGGCCTCAATGTGTTCACTTCACAACAAATGGTATTAGTATTTCGATACGAGAGAAATGGCATCATTTTTGAGAGATTTTGGGGGTATTTTAATCCAGAATGTTTAGATGCTGAATCTATATACAAAGCTGTTTATTCAGAAGTATACTCGCAACTGGGAGAGAACAAGACGAACTTAATTGCGCAGTGCTATGATGGTGCTGCTGTCATGAGTGGCCGTGTTAATGGAGTGCAAACAAAAATGAGAGAACAGTATCCTTTTGCGTATTACATTCACTGCTATGCTCATCAGTATAATTTAGTTTTGCAGAAAGCTACAGCCATAAACAGTTCTGTGAAAATATTTTTCTCCAATTTGTCATGTTTCCCAGCATTCTTTACTCGGTCTTCGCAGAGGAAAAAACTACTTGACAGTGTTGTGAAAAAGAGACTTCCAAGATTGGCAACATTGGCAACATTCGGGCAGTTAACACTGTATTTGAGCAAAATAACGAGTTGATTGAGTGCTTAGAATATATCTGTAATTCAGAGCGAGTAGAAGACGAAACACGACGAGAAAGCAGTGGACTTGTTTCTTATTTACATGACCCAGTATTTTTATTTTGGCTCAAGTTTTTTTATCGTATCATGCCGCACGCTGACATTTTGTACAAACAACTGCAAACCACTGACATTGACTCTGGAAAAATCAAAACATGTATTGAGCAGTTTGCAAGTTATGTACAGGTTGCTAGATATAAAGTGGATGACATGTGTACTTCAGTGGAGCAAACTGATCAAAACAAAAGGAGAAAATTATCATTTACATCCATAACTGCAAATGCTAAAGAAGTCTGCGATGCAATTATTGTTGGCATTAAGGATAGTGGTCATTTGATAGTTTAAACTTCTTCACGTCAATAGTTTTCCAGTGTTTTCAAATGCATTTCCAGAAGAAGAATTTAGGGTATCTCTTGAAACGTACTACCTGTTTCTATCAAAGGAGCAACTGCGAACAGAGCTGCAAGTTTTGTATAGAAGGAATGACTTTCATCAATCTGATGGTAATTTGGTTATACTGCAGTTTCTTTTGAGCAATAATCTGGACCAGGACACATTTCCTCAACTTAGTAGTCTTATTAGGATTATTGTAACAACTTCCATGACAACAAGTGAAGCTGAACGGTGCTTCTCTACTCTCAAGAGAGTCAAGACTTTTCTTCGGAACACTATGTCAGAAGAAAGACTTACTGCTTTAGCAATGTTGTCAATAGAAAATACTCTAATAAATAGCATGCATAATTTTAATAATAGAGTCATCAACAAGTTTGCTCAGCTGAAAACCATAAGAATGGATTTTTTTACAAATAAATAATGGTGCAATAAATTTGTAGCATTAAAGTTTGTAAAATCATATTTTTTATCTTCACATTGCTTTCAGGTGCAACACTTTGATAAGCTTAAGCCAAACCACAAATTTGAAAAATCAAGAACATAAAACATTATTTTTTTATTATTTATGTGAGGCTTGATCAGCGATCTACCATTTTGAATTACAATTTAAAATCTATTAAAAAACAATTAGTCAGCTCAATAAGCATCGTTGTGTTAGTTCGGGCTACAAATACAGACATGAGTTTGTGTAATGAACGAAATATATCTTTAATGACTCCAAGATAAGCAGTAACTGCTACGGTCACGCACCAACGCAGATAATCTGACACCAAAACAGGCTTAAAGAACGCAGTAAGGTAGGAGTTCTTATTTTTTCTCTATGAGTGCATATGTGTTCGCATGTGTGTATGTATGAGTGCGTGAACACCCATAATTTAACATCACCGGCCACTACTGGACTGTATATTTACTAGTTCAAAACCTCTTGGTGTTACTAAAATATTTTTCAAGGTCACTTGGTCCTTTAGTATGTATAAAAAATGTCACGATGGACTAATTAAATAAAATTAGCTAACGACCAAGAAGGTCATGCGGTCCTGAAATGACTAGCCTATACGTCTGATATTGTCATGACTTGGTCTCATGGACTGAAGACAATTGGTCTTATGTGTGGCTTTGTACATGAACGGCTTATCGGTTATTCAGATTATTGAAAAATTAGACTTTCATGTTAGGCTAATCGGCACTGTATTTCATTCGTTGGTCAGGTGTATTGTCTTGAGTTGTTTTTCGTAGAGTGAATGATTAATACACTCCGCGAAAGGTAATGGAAAACAGAATCTAAAATTTATTTAATAATTAGTTACACCTGTCACTGATCAAGAATCTAACCATGGACAGGAATCCAACGATTCAATTTGTAAATTAATAATTGATTTTTTCGGAGAATTTTGGAATTTTTCCCGCATTTCTAGCTAAATAATTAAATGATTTAAATATGGCACCCAAATTTCAAGATGGCGGGCACCTCAGTAATAATAAATGATTACTGCACTGTAGCAGGTTAGAATAAAACTAGCATGATGGTAAGACGAGTACACACAAGATGGTGTCCTCCAGCAGACGAAAACAAGATGGCAATGACCACTAGCAGGTGGTAGCTCCTGGTAGCATGTACTGAACATAAAATGTCGGATCCATGATGGACGTCAAGGTCAAAGTCAAATATCAAGGTCAAGGTCATATTTCAAGGTCAAGGTCAAAGTTTAAGATCAAGGTCAAAGTTCAAGGTCAATGACAAAGTTCAATGCCAACAGACGAGGTTAAAGGTATGGTGAACAGAAAATTATACTAACATGTCGCCAACACACTCTAGCAGACGAAAACAAGATGATGGTCTCCAGCGGACGAAGACAAGATGGCGGACATGACGTCATACCAGCTGACGATATACCTTGATATTGGTGGTATGTCAGTCTGTAGGTGGCTTTTGTGGATGAAGGATCTGATGGGTTTTATTGCTCTTTGCGGTTTCGAATCAAGGACAGAAATTGATCTAATCAATCAGAATTCTAAAAGGATAATTTTTTTTAAAATTTGGAATTTTTTTCATCAAAATCGGATGATAAATAAAGGTTTCCAAGATGGCGACTAAATTTCAATATGGCGGACATGACGTCATACTAGGTGATAGTATATATGCTATGAAACAAGTGGCGGCTGTCAGTCTTTTGGTGGCTTCTGTGGAAGAAGGATCTGTTGTTTTTTTTTGCCCTCACCGGTTTCGAATCAAGAACGGGAATCGATTTTCAACTTTTTTTCATTAAAATAGGATAAAAAATAAAGATTTTCAAGATGGCGGCCGTAACAAAACATGCAACATTATAGGATCCAATATGTCGGTCGTAACATAAAGTGTAACGATGACATAGTACTCAACCAATATGGTGGGCATAACAAAACATGCAACATTTATATAATCCAAGATGGCGACCGTAACGATAAGTGCAACAGTGGTTTTTAAGATTTTTATTAAATTTTTATCAAACAATTTGATTAAATATTTTTTTTAATAAATATTAAAAATTTTCCCGATTTTCTAACATAAAAATTACAGTTTTTCAAGATGGCGGCGAAACGGAAATTGCAACGGTGACGTCATAATCCTAGATTACGTCAGAGGCTTATCGGAGGCTGTAGACATGGATGCTTAAGCCTCTTTTAGGAATTTTCGTGGTTTCTAAGGCAAAACGACTTTTGAGGTTTTTCGAAATCCTAATTTTCCCTCGCAACGAGAATTTTTCCCTCGAAAACGGGAAATTTTTCTTCAAA
The DNA here is from genome assembly GCF_032445375.1 of Bacillus rossius redtenbacheri. NCBI lineage: Eukaryota > Metazoa > Arthropoda > Insecta > Phasmatodea > Bacillidae > Bacillus > Bacillus rossius. The sequence continues at coordinate 67,477,678 of NC_086331.1, forward strand.
ACGTGAATTTTTTAGTAATTTTGAGTCATTTTTGAGGAAATTTGCGGTATTTTTGAGTCCAAGATGGCCGCTGTGACATCATAATCCTAGATGGTGGCTCGGCTCCCGGCTCCACAGCCAGAAGCCAGTTTCAGGACCGTTATTTACATACTACTCGCAGTATTTAATAACTGTAGTCCAGGGCATGTTCGGTAATTCTATATTTTGAGTTTCACCCTTCTTTATATGATTTTTGTGTTCTTTGAAGCATGTTTAAAAGACTCTGCCTGTTTTTCCAATGTAGGTACATCTTCATGCACAGGGTACTTTATAAACACAGGTGTTGATCTTGCTTTTTCTTGTGAAACTGGACTTGAAAACTGTTACATTATTTAAATGATTCGTGCAAAAAGAAATTTTGATTTAATTCAATTTTTTCGATGTATTCCATTGCAATTGGGCACTGTTTGTAATAGAAAAAATTCAAGAATACAAAATAAGAAAAAAATTTAAATTATAAACCCACAGAGAATACTCTTAAATCAGCTGATATCAGTAGTATATTTTGGGGGCCACTGGCGCTGGCTTGACGGTTGAGGAGCCTGAGGAGACGTCACGGCGGCCATTTTGGACTCAAAAGTTACTCAAAATTACTCAAAATTGACTCAAAATGACTCAAAAGTCGTACAAATTTCCCATTTTCGCGAGAAAAATTCAGATTTTGAGGAAAACTTTTCCAAGTGTTAGTCCTTAAAAATGACACCGGCTTCGAGATTCCTAAAAACTGTTTAAATTTCTAAGCGACAAACCGCTCTAAGCTTCACCGTGACAATTAACATGCTATGGTCACCATATGAGATTATGACATCACCGTTGCATTTTCATTTATGCCCTCCATCTTGAAAATCCATAATTTTTATGTTAGAAAATCGGGAAAAAAAATTAAATTCATAAAAAAATTAATAAGTAAAATTTTAATAAATGTATTGTTTTATAAACAACGCATATAAGTCATTGAACTCGGAGTCCTCGGTCCGAACCCGGTGATGGCAAAATAAAAATTGGCGACCGATTCTTTCTCCACGGAAGCTGCCGGCAGACTGACATCCGACCAATTTTTTCCTTTCATTTTTTCCTAACCTAAATTAAAACTAAGTGTGTTTGGGAGGGGTCTGGATTAGGGACAGACTCTAAGTGCGTCTCAGGCCGAAGCCTATACGCTCTAATCATGCAGGGGTTAGCCATGCGGGAGAGGGTGCATGCATTGTGTGCTAGGAGGGGGATTTGCCAGCCATGGCAGCGCTTGGCGCCATGACTAACTCCCCTCACTGACTATTCTAGACTAAAACTAGATAAGTTGGGCCCAGATAAAACCTGCATAGACACAGGGAAAACCCTGGGCACTTACATGCGGGATGCAAAATTTCATGCATTAATTACATGCGGGTTGGCTACGGAAATAGAAGGATGGCTCAGGAAGAAGAGTTGGAAGAGTAGAGAATATCTACTAAGCAAGGGCGGGCACTTGGACATTTTTTTCCGCATTTGGGGGTTTGGGCATGACTGGTTTTTAGGGGGCGACTTTCGTCGTTTCCCGCCAGGCTGCCAGCCAGCCAGGTGAGCTGAAAGAAAAGAAAAGGTACATCTTACAACTATAAGTTATATGGCCGCAGCACTCAGGTTGCCCCAGTTACCACAGCCATGTATGCCCGACACATTGTGCTGCCAGCCTGGGCATGTCAATCATTGGCTAGTCCAATGTTGATTTTTTGCACCGCAGGACGTGGTCAGGCACATGGTCGGACACCTATTCATCGATAGTGAGTCTGCTAACTTAATAATTAAGAAATAAACATTCCTATAAGAATGGGGAATTTGTGAGTTGGTGTATTTATTAGAGCCCCGCTGGACCAAGTCGTGCACCATTGTTCGAACTCAGTGAGCGCGACTTGCAGTCTGTTGGTAGCTAGCCGGAGGTTGTGGGACCTGCTATACAGCACTGTGTCATCTGCATAACAGCCCAGCTTTACTAGTCGGTGTGCGGGGCGTGGCATGTCACTGACATATATATTAAAGAGTACAGGGCCTAAGATGCTTCCCTGTGGTACACCTGCTCTTATTTGTTTTATGTTTGATAGAGCTCCTTCAGTAGATACTCTAAAGGTTCTGTCTGCTAAATAGGACGCGACTAGTTTAATATAACAGTCTGGAAATCCTGTTTGGTAGAGTTTGTAGATTAGCCCCGCATGGAATACTCTGTCGAAGGCTTTCTCTACATCTATAAACGTAGCGACTACGTAATCCTGTACATTAAATGCGCTTGTGATTTCTTCAGTCAGGCGCACGAGCTGATGTACTGTCGAGTGTGTACTGCGAAAGCCGAATTGTTCATTCGGCAGTATGTTATTCTCGTGAATGTGTACATTAAGTCTGTGTAGTATAATACTCTCCACGACTTTAGACACAGTACTTAGTAGACTGATAGGTCTGTAATTCTGTGGCAGTGTTTTATTTTTACCTGGCTTGTGGAAGACTATAACTCTAGCCTCTTTCCACCGTGAGGAAAAAATATACAACCGAAACATTGCATTTATGCACTCGGCTAGATATTCGAGTGTTTCGTTCGGGAGTTGTTTGAGAACAACAGCCTGTATGCCGTCATTCCCGGGAGCTTTTCGCGGCTTCATTTTTTTGATCGCGCGCTTTATTTCTTGCGCCTGTGTAAGTAATGGCTCAGAGGTTGTGGGCAGTCGCAATTTAACACGGAGTTCGCGGTAAATTTGCGCCGTGAATATCCTATCGCAGGGCTGCATGTTGGGCTCGAATGCTGCTTCCAGTGTGTCAGCGAAAGCTTGTGCCTTATCACGGGGCTGAAAAACTACGCCATTGTTTGTTTCAAGGGGCGGGATTTTGTCCGATTTATTTACAATCCGCTTCGTCATTGTCTAGGCACTTCCGTCCTGGGTGTCAAGTCGCGCGATTTCAGTTTCCCACTGACTGCCTCGCCAGAGTGAGATTTCGTCTGAAATGATTGTTTGTAGTTCGTTTATTCGGCGTTTCGTCTCTTGTGTACGACGCCGAGTGTATTCACGCCGCAGTCGATTTTTTTGTGAAATCAAGCTGCGGATGTATTCTGGCAGCTCGTCGTGTGCTAACCTAACCTCCTTTTCTGGGATGCACTGGCTAATACCATCCTGGATTTTATCTGTTAGTTCTAATATCGCGGAATTTAAATTATCGCTGTTTTCAATGGTTATTTCGGCCGCGTCGGGGAGATTTATTGTTAAGTAGTTTTTAAATTGTTGCCAGTCCGCGTTTTTATAGTCCCTGATTTTTCGTGGCTGGTTGGAGTCTATATTTGCGTCATCGAATATTAAATGAACAGGGAAATGATCCGATGACATGTCGTGTACAACCTCGAGTTCGAATCCCGTGTTGACACGTTTGTTCAGGGCGATATCTAAAATATCAGGCATGTCGTTCAGTCGACCAGAGTCATGTGTGGGCTCTGAGGGAGCATGTACAGTGTAGTTTTTGTTGAGTTGGTGAGTGTAGAGTAGTCTGCCGTTCGCTGTAGCGCGCCTGCAGTTCCACTCTATGTGTTTGGCATTTATATCACCTACAGCAAGGAAGCTCGGGGCCGCTCCATATAAAGTATCCAGATCTGCCTCGCTGAGGGACCTGCCTGGTGGGGCGTACATTGCAATTAATTTAAATTGTTGCCGATTTATGTTTAAATTAATTCCTATAGCCTCCAGTTGTTGGAAATCAGGGAGCTGGCAGGCAGTGTGTTATACACTAGTGTGTACAGCAAGGGCTACTCCGCCGCCTCGTGCGTCTCGGTCGCGCCTATGTATGACATAATTTAATATTGTCAGCCTGTCTGTCGGTTTTAAATGGGTTTCATTGATCGCAGCTATTTTTATTTTATGTTTATCGAGGTGGTTAATAAGTTCTGGTTATTTATTTTTAAGGCCGCGTGCATTCCAGAATAGGAGGGAATGTAACTTATGTCTAGTGGCCGGGGTTGTGTTGCAACTCGGGGCCGAGTTAAGGCTGGTCATTTATGACGCCAGCAAGCACACATACGCAATCCATGATGGCTCGTATTTTGTCGGCCATGGATTTGGATGTGTCCAGCCAGATGACCAGAAGCTGGCACAGAGGGCCGATGGCGCTCTGCAGTCGGGCGTCTCCACGAATGGCTTCGTGGGAGTAGATTACCGCCTGGATGTCCCCGAGCTGCGGTGCCGGTGCGCTGGTGGGGGGTGTCGGCTGGGCAGTTGGCAGCTCTGGCGCTGCGTCAACAGCCATGGCAGCCTCAGGTGCGGCCTGCGGCTGTGCGGGAGCTGGCGTCCTCTTCGCCGGTGTTTGAGCTGGCTTGGTGGCTGCCAGCTTGTCCTGGGCAGGCTGTCGGGGCCTGTCCTGGGCGGGGCGCGGGGGTTTTCCTTGGCCATTTTTGTGGCCCGTGGGGTTCTTCTTGAACCCCTTCTTCCTCTGCCATGGGTTGTTGGCAAGCACTGGGTAGTCCAGCTCATTGTGGCTGGGCTCCCAGTGCTGCTGCAGGGGCGCAAACCGGCTCCCACTGGCCTGCGCCAGATAGTCGCCGAAGCACGGCGGCGGTGGGCCCCAGGGGTCGTGTCGTGGGGGGCGTGGTGCCCCTGTGGTGCCCGCTGTTGAGGTGGTTGGGGCTGGTCTGTGGCGTGCATGTTGTCGCGCATGTCGCGGCGGGACTGCTGCTCCCGCTTCTTACGCTCTTGGGGGGGAAGTTGCCTCCGCGTCTTCTTCTTGTAGGCACTGCACCCTTTGAAGTTGGAGCAGTGCTGCTCGGTACAGTGGGCACACTTCTTGTGCTCTTGTTTGCCCCCGTTCGGGCAGTCGGTGGCGCTGTGCGGGCCGCTGCACCATCGGCAGACTGATGCCGCACTGCAGCCCTTGCCAACGTGATTAAAACGCTGGCAGTTGCTGCACTGCGCCGGGCCCTTCGGACGTCGGTAGTCGTCTACGCGAATCCGCATTCCTGCGAACTCGCGCAGAGCCTGTATGCGAGCCGTGTCGCACGATTGCGGGACCTCGATGACGAGGGCGTCGCACTTTTCTCGCCGCTGCCTGTTTTCCAGGAACCAGTGGTTCTGGACAGGCAGGTTTAGTGCGGCGAAATCCTCCTGCAGGAAGTCCGTCGGCGTGTGTCGGTGGACGCCGCGCAGCACGAATTTCTTCGGCACTTCGTGCTGTTGCAAGAGTATCGAATGCTGTGCCCCAATGGCCTGAAGGGCCTTAATCGCGCGTGCGTAGTCCGCGATGGAGGCGGTGTGCACCATGAGTTCGTCTTTGCCGCGGTTGGTACATGTAAAACGCTCGGTGAGAGCGTTTTTCAGCGCATGGTATACACGCGGGTATTGGTGCCCCTGGTCAAGAAACACGAAGAGTGGCTTGACGCGAGGAGCCTTTGTCGCTGCCGCAGGTGGCTGTTGAGGGGGGGGGAGGCCGCCTGCTGGTCGGAGGTAGAGGCCGCCATCTCATGGTGCGACCTCTTTGCCTTCTTAGTGGCGACTGTCTGCCAGTCACCGTCATTCATTCCCTCCTGAGGGGAGGACGTCATTTCGTCGATTTCCGTCGTCATTATGAAGTCTGTGCCTCACACCCTAGCGCACCCACTGACCGTCCCCCGGGGCTAAGTTAGCCGGGTTCAGGCTAGGCTGTAGGGGATCTAACTCCCCGGGTGTCACAGGGCTCGTTGGTCGTCATAAATAAAATACCCTTACCTGCTTACCGTAGCTCAGATTACCTGCCTGCGCACACTGAGTTCACAGGCTACCTTTCAAGAACCGCTGGGTAGCACTGAAAAGTGCTACACACAGCTTAGATGCAAAGGTCGGGACGAGCGGCTCCTGGATGCGTCCGTCCTCCTCCGCAGCGCAGCTCCTTTTTCTTTCCTCGACATCCGACCACTTATGCCAAGGTAAATATATACCTATATATATATATATATTGATGCGTAAGCCTTACCTCGCCGGCGCGGCGCCCGCTGGCTCCTCCCCTTTAAATTTCCTCTCGCTCCTTCCCTTCTGACGTACGCGTGACGTAGGCTCCTCCCCTCTCCAGGCCTACTGATTGCTACACTAGTGCCCTCTAGCTTGGGTATATAGCTCTGGTTTTAGCATAAGCTCGGACTGTTCTGTTCGGGTTCGCGGTTTCGTCGGTGGTGCTGCTACGTCGGCCATCCTGACGATGGCAAGCTTCTTTTTCTGGTCGGTAGCTTACTTTTTGACGTTTGGTGATTTGTGGCCATGCGTAGACTACTAAATTTGCTTTAGTTTTACACTGAGTTTCTGATTGCCCTTTGACAGCGGGCGTGGCCGTTGTACTACTTTATAGCTGCGTTAGTGGTGACTTGCGGGTCCCATTGTATAGCTTGCTTACGTTTTTCGTGTATGCTAATTACACCCCCTTTTTTTAACTTGGTCGCGCCTTTCTCATCCTTTAGGTTCCGTACTCTGTGATCCTTGTTACGCAGCTCCACGACCGGACAGACAGCACGTTTCTTTTGTAATTATTGAATTAGATGTATACATATTGATGTGTTCAAGCACTGTTACTTACGCCCTTATTAGAATCAACGGTTTTACGTTTTTGTTTGAGGGCTCATGTACTCACCCACGTGGGTATTGTAAACTGCTATTGAATGGGCATGCAAGTGTAGGTAATCCCATATCTGAGAATAGTAAGTACTGCAGTAATCTTATTGTTACGGTATTTTATATTTTGTTTTAAAATAAATGGTGTCATTGTGCCATAGTGCCCTTAAACACACCTCTTTTGAGAAGGTTAAATGTAACGTAACTAAGCCTCTTGGCACTTACTGGATCACATATGCGTCGTCTTTTTCTTATGTGCTATAAAGGTTTCTTATTATAGTGTCCTTTTGTCAGAATATTAATGGATTGTATAATACACTTATTTATGCATATATATATATATCATCTTGTTAGCATCTGTACTATTTATATTTTTGAAACTTATTGTATTGGATTCTAATATTTTGAATAAATTTTATACTATATTTTTTTCTAATTTTGCCTTTTGCTTTCTTGTTCACAATTAGTTTACCACACATTACGGTCTGTGTGCCCCTAACAGAAGGGGTTAATTGTCTTTGCGCGCTTTTGGTATAGTGCTGAGGTTGAGGTGAAGTGTGAGGTACCTTGCTAGCCCCCACCACGATACTTCAATATATATATATATATATATATATATATATATATATATATATATATATATATATATAGCCAAGCTAGTAAAACGTCATGTCCGCCATCTTGTTTTCGTCTGCTAGAGTGCGCTACCATTATGTTAGTTTGATTTTCGTCCACTAGAGTGCAGTATTCATTTATTATTACTTCAACGTCCACCATATTTAAATTTGGGTGCCATCTTGGAATTGTGTAAATATTGACCTAGAAATTCGAGAAAAATTCCAAAAATCCTAAAACAAATCACTTCTTAATTTACTGATTGAATAGATCGATTCCTGTACTTGGTTTAATCCCTGGCTAATGCAAAAATATATATTATGTAAAAAATAATATTTAATAAATCATGTTCAGAATTTTAAAAGAGGCTTAAGTTAATCATAATTCAGCCTCCAGTAAGCCTATATGTCCTCCATATTAGTAATTCGTAATTAATTACCCAGAAATTCAGGAAAAATTCACAAAATTCATTAAATAAATTTGTAACTAATATACCGATTGATTCGATTAGTTCCTGTCCTTAGTTCGATTCCTAGGGGATGCAAGAAAACTAATTTTATGTAAAACATACTTAATAAATCATGTTCAAAATCCTGAACGTTGCTTCAGTTCCACATTAACCAGCCTTCAGTAAGTGCTTGTGTGTGCCACTTGAAAATCTGTAATAATTAAACTAGAATTTCGGGAAAAAGTTCAAAATACATTTTAAAAAAATCACTCATTTATTTACATTAATTCGATTTGTTCCTGTCCTTGGTTCGATCCTTGGTCAATTATTTAAACCAAAAATGACAGGTACGAAAAATAAAACACCACAAAAGTACAAATAAAAAAAATATATTATTTAATTTCTACTCTACTACATAAACACTGGCGAAAGTTAACAATCTAATAAACATTCAGTACTGCATTGGCGTGAAATGACTCATTCTCAGCTCTAATCACTTCACATCGTCAGAACTGTAAATGGGAGTATTCACTGTCTTGAATGCACACTTCTTCACTCTGTCCTCCAACATATACGGCTTACCATGTACACAGTCCAATCACAAGTTATATTTCAAAGGTCCATATGCAGTTACTTCATCAGAAAGCTAATTGATAATGTTCTGTATGATATTGTCAAGAACAGTACAAATGTCTTTGGATCCATCAGTCTTAAGCTCGAACTGTCTTTGGCACCAACAGGCATTCACTCCAAAGGTCAATGCTCCAATGCTTCAATTGCTCCAAGTGCTCCAATGCTCCAATTGCTCCAATTGGCTAACAGTTCCAGGTGCTCCAAAGCTCCAAATGGTTATAACAGCTCCAACTGCTCCAATTTGTACATCAGTTCCAATTGACCAACAGCTTCAAGTGCTCCAACTGCTCCAAATGCTCCAACAGCTCCAACAGCTCCAATCCTCCAATCCTCTAATCGCTCCAAGTGCTCCAACAGCTCCAAATACTACAAAGCTCCAATCGCTCCAACAGCTCCAAGTGCTACAAAGCTCCAATCTTTCCAACAGCTCCAAAGCTCCAATTGGACAAAAGATCTAAGAGCTGTAACTGTAGGCGCGCCACAGCGAACGGCAAACTACTCTACACCCACCAGCTTAATAAAAACTATCATGTACATACTCCCTCCGAGCCAAAAAATGACTCAAGCAGACTTAATAGCTTACCCGATATTTTAGATATCGCCTTAAATAACCGTGTCAACACGGTATTCGAACTCGAGGTTGTACACATGTCGTCAGACCATTTCCCTGTCCATTTAAGCTTTGGTGGCGCAACTTCAGACAAAAACCCACCGCGTAAAGTTAGGGATTAAAGAACGCAGATTGGCAACGTTTTAAAAATTACTTAACGATAAATCTCCCTGACGCGGCCGAAATTAATATTGAAATAGTGAAAACCTAGATTCCGCAATAACAGAGTTAACTGTAAAACTCCAGGATGGTATTAGCCAGTGCATCCCAGAAAGGAGGTTAGGTTAGCGCATGACGAACTGCCAGAGTACATCCGCAGCTTGATTACCAAAAAAAAATCGACTGCGACGAGAATACATACGGCGACGTACACAACAGACGAAATGCCGAATTAACGAACTCAAAACAGTCATATCTAACGAAATTTCACTCTGGCGCAGCAGCCAGTGGGAATCAAAAATATCAAAACTCTAAACCCAGGACGGCAGTACCTGGGCTCTGACGAAACTAATCCTAAACAAATCGGATAAAATTCGGCCACTCCAAACAATCAATAACGTAGTTTTCCAGCCACAACACAAGGCACAGGCCTTCGCCGACACACTAGAAACAGCTTTCAGCTTAATTTCAGCCCTGCGACAGGCAATTCGCCACACAAATTTACCGCGAACTTCGTGTTAAACTGCAACAGCCTACAGTCTCCGACCCCTTGCGAACACAAGCACAGGAAATAAAGCGAGCTATCAGAAAAATGAAGCCACGCAAAGCTCCTGGGAACAATGGCATACAAGCTGTTGTTTTCAAACAACTCCCAAACGAAATCTTGAATGTTTAGCGGAATGCATAAATGCAATGTTTAGACTAAGTATTTTCCCCTCCCAGTGGAAGGAAGCACAAGTTATAGTCTTCCACAAGCCTGGTAAAGACAAAACACTACCCCGAAACTACAGACCAATCAGCCTGTTAAGCACTGTGTCGAAAGTCGCAGAATGTATCCTACTAAATCGTCTCAATCGACACATCTACGACAAAAACATACTGCCAAACGAACAGTTCGGCTTCCGCAGTACTCACTCGACAGTACACCAACTAGTGCGTCTCACAAAAGAGATAACGAGCGCATTTAACGCACACGATTACGTAGTCGCAACGTCTATAGACGTAGAAAAAGCCTTCGACAGAGTATTTCATGCGGGGTTAATTTACAAACAATATCAGACAGGTTTCCCAGACTGCTATATCAAGCTAGTCGCGTCCTACCTAGCAGACAGAACATTCAGAGTATTCACTGCAGGAGCTCTATCAGGCGTCAAACAAATAAGAGCAGGAGTACCACAAGGTAGCATCCTAGGCCCTGTCCTATTTAATATATACGTAAGCAATATGCCACGCCCCACACACCACCTCATCAAGCTAGGCTGCTCTGCAGACGACACTGTGATGTATAGTAGGTCCCACAATCTCCAGCTAGCCACAGGCAGACTACAAGTCGCACTCACCGAGTTCCAACACTGTTGCACGACCTGGCGAATCAAAGTTAATACATAAAGTCCGAAGCAATTGTGTTTACCTGCAAACGCATTACACCTGTCGACAACAGGCTACACATTAGTCTGTTCAACGAAAACATTCCCCACAAAGACGTAGTTAAATATCTAGGTGTACATATGGACAAGAAACTGCTATGGCGTAATCACATATACGCCAAACGAACACAAGCGCAGGCTAGAATCAGCTCCCTATACCCAGTCATGAGTAGGCGACGCGGCAGCACAGTCAAAAATGGCTTGCTGCTTTACAAAGCACTTATCCGCCCCATCATAACATATGCAGCCCCGGTCTGGGCAACTGCAGCCCGCACACACTTGCTGAAACTACAGCTAATTCAAAACAAATGTATTCGAATCGCTAAAGACGCCCCAGTATACTGTCATGTAGAAGCTTTGCATCGCGAAACGGAATCGGAAACTTTGCAAGACATTTACATTCGAACTACACAAACGTTTTACGATAAATGCGTGAATAGTTTAAATCCGCATGTTTCCTCACTTGGAAATCATGATCCCGACATAACACAAAAATACAAACGCCCGAAATCCACCGCCGCCAATCCATCATACTGCCAACCGGGGCATTTAGTGTGTGCGAGGCCAGAAACCTAGGTTTCTATGACTCCCTCAGTGCATAGTAAATCAAGATGAACCCCACACTTTTGTTAGAATCACTTGGATCAACGGGCGGGGCGCATGTCTTGTTGGATAAGTTTGGCACACGGGCCTATGTGTGTGCTCTGGTAGGTTGTGTAATGCTAAGGCTAGGGCCACACGTGCGTGTTTTCACGCCGAGATTAAGCGTGGAAACACGCCAGAAATATGGACCTCGGTAAGGAGAATGGGACCGGCCACACGCAGCGTGAATTCCCGCCCGGCAGACGACAGGTAGGCGCGTCTTTGAGGTCGCCCGCTCGAGAATGCGCCGCGGTCCATTCGTTGGCGTGTTTTCACGCTAGCGTTTCAGTCGATACCTGGCCACACGTGCGGGAAATCACGCCATGCTGCTGTTCTTGTGGTGTTTCACTGTGTAGTGACACTTGAAATAGTATCGTAATGGATTTAGATAGTAAATTAATCATTTTAGAAGTACAGAAATACCCATGTCTGTATGACAACAAATGTAAAGATTTTAAAGACCGAGAAAAGAAGAAAGAATGTTGGTTTAATCTAAAATTTGTGTGTAAAGCGTAAGGCCAACTTTATGGATTGACAGAATAAATATCAAAGTAATAACAAAAAATCTACATTTATTTTTTAAAACTTATTTAATGTTTTTGAAATGTTATTACATCATAGTAATTGTCTGTTAATTTACTTACAAATATACAAATACATGTTAATTACAATACATAATTGCTTATTGCACGTGCACAATGCAATTTCAACTAGTATCAACCACATATGATTATAAAGTGGATATTTATCTTTTCTTTAACTTTATGTTTAGTAAAAAAAAAATTGTCTTCACTAATGACATTGAAGCCACGTGGGAAATTCAGTTAGTAAATCTGAGCCCCCGTAAATGTTACCGACACAAAGAAAACATAATCTGTCGGTATTGAAACCGAACATCGTCTATAATCAGAAATGTTAACAGAACTTTGCCACGGTACTGACCCTTGTGCAGAACTGAAGTAATCAGCAAAATGATCTGACCGCTTTTCCACTATTGTTTCCGCTCGTTCCGTAAGCAGGAATGCTGTCCAGTGTACAAGACAGGGTGTCGTCGAAATTGTAGCCGCCTTGCTTTCTCACGAAATTATGAAGTACACAACATGCTTGAATTATGATATCTGCCACATCTACGCTAACATCAATTGGGCGATGGAAAATTCGCAATTTATTCGATAAAATGCCAAATGCACATTCCACATGACGCCGTGCTCGTGATAATCTGTAGTTGAAAATCGTTTTTGTAGGCGTAAGGTATTTTGCAGGATAAGGTCTCAATAAACATTCACTGATTGCAAAAGCTTCATCGGCTACAAACACATATGGAAGTACTATTCCAGAAGGATTGTTTTTTAAAGGCACTGTTTGTGGAAAATTCAAAGTTTGGCTGTAAAGTTTTTTCCCTAATTAAGTCCTTTTCAATATATTTGAATCTCCTTCACGACCAAACGATCCTACGTCAATGAACGTGAAACAATAATTACTGTCAGCAACAGCCATAAGTACAATAGAAAAATACTTCTTATAATTAAAAAATTCGATACCTGAATTCCACGGATTTATTATTCTTACATGCTTACCGTCTAAACCACCTACACAATGCGGGAAGTTTGCTCTTCCCTCATACAGATCACTGATGTTCATTCAATCTTCTTCAGTTGGTGGTTTCATGTATATTTCTTTCTACTCTTCCCACATGGCAGTGCAAGTGTCTCGAATAATGCCAGCAATATTTTAGAACGTCCTAGAAGATATTCAATGTGTAGAGAACGGATAGAATTCCCAGTGCACAGGTACCTGCAACATGATTTCAGTACAATAAAAAATTTTATAATATACAATTTTAAAAAATATTAAAATATTATAAAATACTTAACATATGTATTAATTCTAGAAAAAGGAAAGCAAACAAAAATAACATAGTTTAATCATCTTGAACACTTACGTGCAACGTAAGACCCTGTCACGTTATAACTTATTATAATAATCAATAAACCATCCCCTGTTGAAATTTATGTGGGCCCCCACGATGACTACTTAATGAATTTTTTTTTGCTTGTATGTCTTTTTGTTTTCATGCCGTTTTCTAATTTCGTAAAATATTTTGAAAAGAAAAAGTAAATTAAAATAGTAGCAAAAGATAACTTACCTTAATGTCACTGCGAGTTTTTCTTCAGCACTTACACATTCTCTCATTGCTGTACTATTTTTTGATATATTTTTTTTCACCATACACAGAAGCATTTCAAATGAGTTAACGGACATTCTGAAGTACTCAAAAAACTTGTCTGGATTTTCTTTCTGTTTACTATGTAAGAGCACAAATTTTCCTTTCGCTGACCTCTCACTCAGTATGGGATGGACCCAGTCTTTTCTTCGATGCCCCCGCCGACGACGACGCCGCCTGCGAAAAACCAACACAGCACATAATACAAGAACAGCGTTCTTGCTTAATGAACTCCCATTCATAATGAAAAGTGCGCAGTGGAGATGCTGTTAGTTCACGCACCGATGCACATGTGGCCAGGTAGCGGACTTTTTCTGCGTGAAATCACGCGCTAGCCTTCAGCGTGAAAAGACGCGCGTGTGGCCATCTGTCGCTCAGGATCTCACGCTGCGTCAAAACACGCTACAGCTGCCACGTGAAAACACGCACGTGTGGCCGTAGCTAGCGTTAAAAGTCGCAGCGCATGGCCAGACACGAGCGTCAAATGTCATGTGAAAAACGGCGTGAAATGTCGCAAGTGAAACGATACACGGCCAAACATGCTACAAATAGCGCTCGCTGCAGCCAGTTGATTGTAGTGTTCCCACTATGGATGTCGTGGAGGAAGCTGCAGTAGTAGCAGCACTTGTACATCGACGACAAAAACGTCGAAGGAAATTGTGGGTACACCCTTTAATTAGTGAACTTCCAACAAAGGGGAAGTATTTCATTCGTCATGTCATTCCATTTCTCGCCGACAACATTTTTTGCGACGCTCAACCACGAAACCATTTTCAAGGTAAGATTCTTGTATGTTTCGCATTTCGTATCGTATAAAGATGGTCGACTTACAACTTCCAGTATAATTTGTTCACTGCATAGGCGTGCCCAGACATTTCCATTACGGGGGGACCTGCCAAATTTTCAAATCAGAAGCTGAATTTAGAATGTTAAATAGCCTAAATACATTCACTCATTTCCGTGTTTATATTTTTGTGCAGTATCAACGAGACATGTTTACTAGTTAATATTTATATCCGTATAATTTTAACAATCTTGAAAATATGTTTTTTTTTTCCATAGACAATGTTTAAAGGGTAGATACTACTTACACATTTATCGCCCTCGAATTTTCCAATAGCTTGGTCCAGATCTACCTTGAAATGAACTTTTTTGTGAATGCAAACACAACAATTCAGACAACAGAACTTTAACAAACCTCTTAAATGTTTTTTTTTTGCTGGGCCATTTTAAGGGACCTCGTGATTAAAATAAACTAAGGGGGCTGTATTTCCAGAACGATAAAATGTTTAAAAATATTGTTAATTAGCACGCTGCAACATTGAAAAACAGTTTGATTGTCACAGTGCCAGGAATATATGAATTTTAACGAACGCATTAGAGAAAATGCCGATCTGAGTGATTACATTAGGGGGGGGCCAGGTGGGCCATGGCCCACCTGGCCCCCCCTGTAGGCACGCCTATGGTTCACTGTCAATATTACTAAAATCCATTGCGCGCTACGTAGATCACCGTGCGTGGCTCTTCGTTCCTCCGTCTGCTGCAAATGTCGCACGTCTGGTCGGTATACTGCCGCATTTGTCGCGCCCAGAAATGGGTGCAGTCCTGTTCGTTCTGCGTGACGCGCGTGTCGCAGCTCGCTTCACTTGCTGCGGCGGGTCATTTGCGGCGCGTCTGGTCAGCCACACTTGCTGCCATGCGACGCATTTTCTGGCTACATTTTGCAGCGCACGAGCCGCTGCAAATAACGCCTTAGGCTACGGCCAGACGAGCGTTATTTGCAGCGGCTCGTGCGCTGCAAAATGTAGCCAGAAAATACGTCGCATTGCAGCAAGCGTGGCTGACCAGACGCGCCGCAAATAACGCGCCGCAGCAAGTGAAGCGAGCTGCGACACGCGCGTCACGCAGAACGAATAGGACCGGACCCATTTCTGGGCGCGACAAATGCGGTAGTATTCGGGCCAGACGTGCGACATTTGCAGCAGACGGAGGAACGAAGAGCCACGCACGTTGATCTACGTAGCGCGCAATAGATTTTAGTTATATTGACAGTGAACGAATTATACTGGAAATTGAAAGTCGACCATGTTTATACGATACGAAATGCGAAACATACAAGATTCGTACCTTGAAAATGGATTCGTGTTTTAGCATCGCAAAAAATGTTGTCGGCGAGAAATGGAACGACATGACGAATGAAGAAAAAAATGCATGTGGTAAGTGCAATAGACATATAATAGTATATCAGAATATGTGCATGTATGTTTGTAAACAACAAGATATTGTTGGTACGTTTATGATTTAAGAGTTATAAATTAAATCACATGTTTTACATTTTGAGACATGGTTGTAAAATTATACGAACAGGAATTTAAAGATCTTCATAGGCAAAAGAGTAACCAATGGACATAAATAATATTACCTTATCGGCGAAATCGGTGTGTATAGATTCGGATGTCCTAAAATATGTATATTTACAGACAACTACTCTGTTAAAAACTTCGTGCAACACCTGGGAAAACCTTGCAAGTTGATGGCTTTTGTTGTGATATGATATGTGTTAGTCGATTAGTGCACTACAGTTAAAATACATTTCAAATTCGTGGTGGTGTGTGTGCAATACCAATGCCAGGGACCATTTTGCAGTTAGTAGATGGTGCGTATTATAAGCACAAGTGTTTTCAATACAGTACAGAAAGACGTGGAAGTTTTTCCTAACACCGTATAATATATATTACAGGACCACTGGAAATATGGATGTAGAAGAGTCACATCCTTCACCTGACATGGATGGATCAGGGCATAGGATGGAGGACGAGCAAGGGGATGTTTAAGTGATCGGGCCTACAGTCAGCAGGCCGACAAATTCTCACCAACGCAAAAGAGGTGCCAACTCTTTTGAGCGGGAACTCATAGATGTTCTTCGGAGTAACAAGATAACACGAAATATTATTGAAGAACTTGAACGCGACCCAGATCGAATGTTTCTATTATCTTTGCTACCTAGCAAGCAAGCTGTCAAACATGAGTATAAATTGGACATGCAGATTAGGATGCTGGAGGTAATGAAATCATTCTCCAGTGCACCGACTCTGGATTTCTATCCACAAGCTCCATCATCTTACGGTGCCCAACCATCTTTCGTCCAGTGTACCCAAGATACATCATTACAGTCGCCTACATCTGTGGCATCACATGAGTCAGACGAGTCTATCATGTCACTGTTTAAGTTGCCTTGATGCACAACAGTTTGGTGCTTTCTAATTTTAGTTTTATATCTTGTAACACTGTATTATCACTACATTAAACTTACCCTTAGTGTAACTACTAGTTTTTCTTTCACTCCTATACAGTCCCGCATAACGGTGTTCGGTTTTGCTAACATACCACTCACAGTCAAAGCTGATAGCAGGTAAATAAATGAATTCACCAGCATACGGTAATACTCATGAAATTTGTTGGGGTACTGCTTCAGTTCAGTTTTTCATGCAGTAGTATATACTTCCCCTTTGTTGGACGTTCACTAATTAAAGGGTGTACCCACAATTTCCTTTGACGTTTTCGTCGTCGATGTACAAGTGCTGCTACTACTGCAGCTTCCTCCACGACATCCATAGTGGAAACACTACAATCAACTGGCTGCAGCGAGCGCTATTTGTTGCACGTGTGGCCGTGTATCGTTTCACTTGCGACATTTCACGCCGTTTTTCACGCGACATTAGACGCTCGTGTCTGGCCATGCGCTGCGACTTTTAATGCTAGCTTTATTTGTTGCGCTCAACATTGCTGCAAATAACGCTTGTCTGGCCGTAGCCTTTGAGAATTTGCGTGTACCTGTCGTCAGCGGGGGAGAGAAGCTCCCCACCAGTTCGCTCGGCTAACTGGCGTGATGTAGTGTCATGTTGATGGACATTAGAGGCATTTAAGTGAGCTGAAATGTCAAGTGACCTATTTAAACTCTAGTGTGGCGTGTAGTGTAGAGCTGTGCGAGCTGCTCCAACGAGACCCCTGGAATTCAGTACATTCATGGGTAGTTAGCCCATATGTGCATGGCACAGGTGACTCAGGCTGACACTCGCACAGGCGTATCATCGTGTAGTCGTGTTGGTGAACGGTAAATAAATTAACATAGGTTAGTACCCTGCTGGCTGCCTTATGTACCGAACTGTTGCGTTCCAAAACAGTTTCGGTCAAAAGTAGGCTAAGCCAGTTGCTGCCCAGAGGGCTGTTGTCACCTTATTCCTAGAACAAAAGGAGCCATGCTATTTGTTATCTTTGTACAGGTCGCAAATTGAAATTATGGCAGAAAATCTTCGTCCATATTTTAATTTTATTTTTTATTATTTTTTAAAATATATGTTTTTATTATTTGTCATTTTTTAATTTTTTTATCATCTATTTCCTTAAACTAACTGTACAAACCCCCAGAGCTCTGCCCTGACAGGTAAGCATGCCTCTCGGCATGGATCCCCAGTGGGAGTTTGGGGCGGACTCCCTACCAGTATTCCTGTATGGCCCTGCCCTGACAGGGTGAGAAACGTGTGTGTTTTGGACAGGAGGTTGTTAGCTCCACACGCATGTCAGCGCGTCCGGAGTTATCGGGTGACTGAGCTGGCGCCGCCGATTCATACCTAATATTGCCATCCGCGGCAGTAAGCGTGAGAGAGGCCAGAAACCGAAGTTTCTATAACTTGCTAAGTGCATTGTAATTTAGGTGCACCCCACACTGGTGAAAAATCATTTGAATCGACGGCGTGGGTGCTTGTCTTGTGGGATAGGTTTGGCACACTGGCCTGTGTGTGCGCTGGTAGGTTGTGTAATGCTATACAACTTAGGTGTACCTAATTCGGCGGGGGAGTGAAGCTCCCCACCAGTTAGATCGGCTAACTGGAGTGATGTAGTGTCGTGTTGGTGTTCATTAGAGGCTTGTCGGTGTGCTGTAATTTCAAGTGATCTAGTTAAACGTGTACTGTAAAGCTGTGCGAGCCGCTCCTACGAACCCCTGGGAACACATAACATGCAAGGGTAGTTAGCCAATTAGTGCATGTAAAAGGTAGTTCAGGCCGACACTCGCGCAGGCATATAATCGTGTGATCGTGTTGGTGAGATGGTAAAAGAAATTGCTTGGATTAGTAAACCTCTGGCCGCCTTAAGGACCGAAATATTGCGTTCCGACATAGCTCGGTCAAAGTTAGGCTAAGCCAGTATTTCTTTAGCTAGCCCCCAGTCTGTTGTCTTCTAAAACCTGTAACATAGAGAGTGAAGTTAGTTGATTATATTTCCAATGAAGGTCGTCCTGTTTTATTATTTGGGCGGAAAAATGCCCTCGTCCAGACTTTTTTTAAATTAATTTATCATTTTTAATTTTTTTAATTTAATTAAATCTTGACTTAATGCTACTGTTCATACCCCCAGAGCCCTGCCCTGACAGGCATGCATGCCTCTCGGCCCGGATCCCCAGCGAGGGCTGGGGCAGCTCCCCCTATCAGTTCACCTGCAGGATTATGCCATGGAAAGGTGCTATGATGTGTGTGTGGCCCGTGGTTTGTCGCGCGTGTTGTAGTGGTGTAGCTGTAAATTTTATTTACCCCGGGGAAGGAAAATATATTTATGGACATAATAGATTTATGGAGATAGCTTTGATAATTCAAAATCCCATGCCTTCCGAAAGGCAGTCGGCACTGGAGGTGAAGCCTACAAGGTGGGTCGCGCCCTTCAGACATCGGGAGTCAGCCCTGGCAACACAGGCAGCGAACCCTACGTGGGCCAATCCTGCACCTGCGTGCTTCAGACCATTTTGAATTAGCTAGGAGAGAGATTAGCAGAGAATTAAAGAAAATATATATGTTATTAATTATTCAAGTAGGAGAGTATTTCCTTATGATTCAAAATCCCATGCCTTTCCGAAACGCAGCCGGCACTGGAGGTGAGGCCTAACAGGCGGGCCGCGCCCTTCAGGCATCGGGAGTCAGCCCTGGAAACACAGGCAGCGAACCCTACGTGGGCCAATCCTGCACCTGCGTGCTTCGGACCATTTTGAATCGAGGAGGAGTTTATTATGCTGAAGTTATATTTTGTAGCTTTTATAGTTGTTTTAATTTCACAATTCAAAATCCCATGACTTTCCGAAACTCAACCGGCACTGGAGGTGAAGCCTACCAGGCGGGCCGCGCCCTTCAGTCATGGGAGTCAGCCCTGGAAACACAGGCAGCGAACCCTACGTGGGCCAATCCTGCACCTGCGTGCTTCGGACCATTTCGAATTGCATACGCAGCGTAAACTTTAAACTGTAGGCTCCACGCGGTGTGAACACGCCCGGAGCTGGAGTGTGACTGCCCTGGGGACAGGCTCAGAATATTCGCTTAATGAAGCAATACCAAGCAGACTCACGTCCGACTGACAGGGATTTCATCATCGCCAGTGTGGGCCTAGGGGCTTGATTACCGAGATTTGGCATCGAACCCCGAGGCCTGTGGAGGAGTCCCAGGTCGCCTTTTTGTGACCCATAACCCCCTGGTTTGATCTATAAAAATTGTTGTTGTGACTTTTTGTTTTTGTTTTCTATATTGCTGCGAAGCAGTGTTGAATGCGCAGATAAATTGCAACCGCCCTGCTGCTTAACTGCCGCAACAGTGCGATTAGCAACTTTTTGCCACTCTCATGCCCCAAGGCCAACCAAAGGTAAATAGCTTATTCCCCGGGCAATGTGTGAGTACCATTATAAAAAACACAAAAATTAAGTGCAGTCATTATTTACTATCATGGCTACCAAGGATTACAACCCCCCCATGTATACATTACATTAAACACATAGTTATCCTATACAAATATATATATATATATAAAACTATAGTTGAAAGATAATATAAAGTTTCTATCAGTCCTGTGCGCGCACTTTCCCTAAACTCGTTTGCTCGTGGGTGATACTGCAGTCCTCGTAATATTCAAACAAAAGTACGTGAACTGTCTCCATGCCCTCCATCCAAATTAAGACTAGGTATGTGGGCCCGAGTGAAAGACAAGTTCATTAATGTTCATCCACTAAAAAAGTATTTACCGGTCCTGAGTAAAGTCAAATTACGTTGCTAGTCACCGTCTACTTCAGCAAAACGTATTTCGCAGCCCCGAGCTTCGCCTATTCTGGCCATAACAAGTATGAGCGTCGACTCCTTACTTTGAGCATGTTGACTGGGGCCCCAGCTGGTGGTCAACGCTCCTCCGCGCCGCTGCCACACCGCGGCCCAGACGGTCACACCGAACCATCCTGCTGCTGTCGTCTCCGGCTCGCAAGTCCCGTACCGCACACTCGCGCGCCACCGCTGAGCGCATCACTCGGCTACCTCACCATCGAGCTTCTTCGGCCGTCCTCGGGTACACTCGTACCAACCAAACCCACACATCATTAGGAGGCTGTTGAGCAAACGGTTTCATTTTCTTAGTGTCCTCCTAATGCAATTAAATAATTTCAAAAAAAGGGAAAACCTAATAAACATAACTATGAATAATTAAATAACAATAACCAAAACAATAAATAAATTATTAATTACAAAAACAGTTACCGGAAACGGTAACACTTGGCATCGAACCCCGAGGCCTGTAGAGGAGTCCCAGGTCGCCTTTATGTGACCCATAACCCCCTGGTTTGATCTATAAAAAATTTTGTTGTGACTTTTTGTTTTTGTTTTCTATATTGCTGCGAAGCAGTTTTGAATGCGAATGGCCTTGAATGTTTAAATTTAATTTCGTGTGGTGATTTTACTTTAAACTCGTGGTGTTGTCCAGTCCTCCTTTTAAGTTTAAGTTTAAAAGGAGGAGGGGGGGGGTGAATATTAAGTTAAGCTGAGCAGTTGGCCATAGCTGCTCAGGTTGTCTTGATTTTAATTTATGTTTTTCACTTGTTGATTTAAATTGTGTGGGCAATGGCTGGACTAGTTAACTGTGGTTAGCTAGATGTGTTGTCTGTTAGGCGAGGTTCCTAAGACTGTGGGCTGCTGACCCCCTCCCTTTAACGGGAGAAAGGGCTAGTCCGGCGGAGGGGACGAGTCCCTTCTTCCCACAGCTGGCTCGCTGTTTACCTGCGGCGGCTCAGCACCGCAGTTAGCATTTCTGCCAACTGCAGCACTGCGCCGCGAGGATTTGGCTGCAGCTCGTTGCGGCCCCAGGCCCTGGGAAGCTGCGGCTTGGGACGACAAAGTGCCAGGGCGCACGGCGATCTTGCGGGCGCCGTCGGGGCTGATGATTCGTGGGCTGCCGCGCCGTGGTCCCCGCAGCTGTGGCCGCCTCCCCTCTCTTGCTGAAGGCGGTCTGTGTTGCTGCAGATGCCACCGGCGGCGGCAGTAGTGGAGAGAACTCTGGAGCAACGAGAAGAGCTGCTGTTGTGCTCTTCTCAGCTGTTAGAACAGCTGCTTGTATGACTGTGTGCAGGCTCTTGGCTGGGGTGGGCGTCTGGCTACATGTGTGTCAGCGCCTCACTGCCTGCTTTGTCTGGCAGCTGCTGTTACACAGCTCTGGGGCAGGCTGAGCTGGCGAGGACTGTGTCAAGACGTCCTTCTTCACTGGTTTTACTGCTGGGGCGGGCCTTGGTGCCGGTCGCGCAGTAGCCGCCTCGACCATCAGCAACATCTCATAGGTGGCCCACGAAATATACTTGGCGGGAGATGCACACACATGCAAACCGCCTGTTCCTCGAGTTGCAGCAGGAGCTGCATTTTGCTCGCGAAGCCTGACAGTTCCCGCATTAATTAAAGAAAATGCATATGTTATTAATTATTCAGGTAGGAGAGTATTTCCTTATGATTCAAAATCCCATGCCTTTCCGAAACGCAGCCGGCACTGGAGGTGAGGCCTAACAGGCCGGCCGCGCCCTTCAGGCATCGGGAGTCAGCCCTGGCAACACAGGCAGCAAACCCTACGTGGGCCAATCCTGCACCTGCATGCTTCGGACCAATTTGAATCGAGGAGGAGTTTATTATGCTGAAGTTATATTTTGTAGCTTTTATAGTTGTTTTAATTTCACAATTCAAAATCCCATGGCTTTCCGAAACTCAACCGGCACTGGAGGTGAAGCCTACCAGGCAGGCCGCGCCCTTCAGTCATGGGAGTCAGCCCTGGAAACACAGGCAGCGAACCCTACGTGGGCCAATCCTGCACCTGCGTGCTTCGGACCATTTCGAATTGCATACGCAGCGTAAACTTTAAACTGTAGGCTCCACACGGTGTGAACACGCCCGGAGCTGGAGTGTGACTGCCCTGGGGACAGGCTCAGAATATTCGCTTAATGAAGCAATACCAAGCAGACTCATGTCCGACTGACAGGGATTTCATCATCGCCAGTGTGGGCCTAGGGGCCTGATTACCGAGACTTGGCATCGAACCCCGAGGCCTGTGGAGGAGTCCCAGGTCGCCTTTTTGTGACCCATAACCCCCTGGTTTGATCTATAAAAATTTTTGTTGTGACTTTTTGTTTTTGTTTTCTATATTTCTGCGAAGCAGTGTTGAATGCGAATGGCCTTGAATGTTTAAATTTAATTTCGTGTGGTGATTTTACTTTAAACTCGTGGTGTTGTCCAGTCCTCCTTTTAAGTTTAAGTTTAAAAGGAGGAGGGGGGTTGAATATTAGGTTAAGCTGAGCAGTTGGCGGTAGCTGCTCAGGTTGTCTTGATTTTAATTTATGTTTTTCACTTGTTGATTTAAATTGTGTGGGCAATGGCTGGACTAGTTAACTGTGGTTAGCTAGGTGTGTTGTCTGTTAGGCGAGGTTCCTAAGACTGTGGGCTGCTGACCCCCTCCCTTTAACGGGAGAAAGGGCTAGTCCGGCGGAGGGGACGAGTCCCCTCTTCCCACAGCTGGCTCGCTGTTTACCTGCGGCGGCTCAGCACCGCAGTTAGCATTTCTGCCAACTGCAGCACTGCGCCGCGAGGATTTGGCTGCAGCTTGTTGCGGCCCCAGGTCCTGGGAAGCTGCGGCTTGGGACGACAAAGTGCCAGGGCGCACGGCGATCTTGCGGGCGCCGTCGGGGCTGATGATTCGTGGGCTGCCGCGCCGTGGTCCCTGCAGCTGTGGCCGCCTCCTCTCTCTTGCTGGAGACGGTCTGTGTTGCTGCAGATGCCACTGGCGGCGGCAGTAGTGGAGAGAACTCTGGAGCGAAGAGAAGAGCTGCTGTTGTGCTCTTCTCAGCTGTTAGAACAGCCGCTTGTATGACTGTGTGCAGGCTCTTGTCTGGGGTGGGCGTCTGGCTAGATGTTTGTCAGCGCCTCACTGCCTGGTTTGTCTGTCAACTGCTGTTACACAGCTCTGGGGCAGGCTGAGCTGGCGAGGACTGTGTCAAGACGTCCTTCTTCTCTGGTGTTACTGCTGGGGTGGGCCTTGGTGCCGGTCGCGCAGTAGCCGCCTCGACCATCAGCAACATCTCATAGGTGGCCCACGAGATATTCTTGGTGGGAGATGCACACACATGCGGACCGCCTGATCCTCGAGTTGCAGCGGAGGCTGCATTTTGCTCGCGAAGCCTGACAGTTCCCGCATTTCCTGCGCAGACCACACGTAGACTACTGTCCTATTCCGGTCCTCCAGGTAGGGCCAAAGGTGGGCCTTGCGCAGCGTTGCATTCTCCGCAAGCATCGCGCCTGGGTCCGCCAGTATGCCACTTGGTGTGTGCAGCTCCGCGGCGAATATCGGGCCCTGGTAGCTGGTGGAGATTCCGCTCTCGTAACGATCCTGGAAGTTCAATCTCTTCGGCATGTTTCTCGGAGCTGAGGGAGAGGTCCACTCACTCTGGATGCTAGGGCACGAATGTGCAATTTTTTTTCCCCTAACCTAACTAAGACTAAGTGTATTTGGGAGGGGTCCGGGTAAGGGAAGGGACCTAGATGCATCTCAGGCCGAAGCCTATATGCCTAGTCATGCTGGGATTAACAATGCAGGGAGAGGGTCGCATGCATCGCGTGCTAGGAGGGGATTGGCCAGCCATGGCAGCAATTGATATCATGACTAACACCCCTCACTCATAAATCTAGACTATAACTAGAGATAGGTTGGGCCCAGGTAAAACCTGCATAGACAAAGGGAAAACTCTGGGCACTGTCATGCGGGGTGCAAATTTGCATGCATTAAGTATAGGAGAATATAGGAGACAGAGGATGGTCTGGATGAAGAGTTGGACAGAGTAGAAAAGAGTCTACCATGTGGGGGGTTGGGCACTTGGACTCGTGGTCCGCTTTGCTATTTGTACAGGACTGGATTTAATAACCAGTGACGCAAGCGGCCCTGGTGGTGAGTGGCTACACTGACCACTCACTCCGCTGCCAGTCAGCACCTAAAACTATAAAAAGAAAACATGAATAACACAAGAAAAATGTTACAATAAAATAAAAATGCCGCAGTACAGGGCGGAAACAAATGACTTATATTATATGAATAATACTTAATAATATATTTTTATTTTGTTTTTATGCATTTTTTTCTATTTTCTTTTCTTATTCTAACATGCGACGCATTGCCACCCTGTAGACCGCCTCCCGAGAGCCAGAGTATGATTTGCCTGTTAACAAGGAGCTCCGTGCAGCATGGTATCTATGCTAGGTAGTAACATTACTTATTATAATATGCTTATTCTAACATGGCACGCATTGCCACCCTGCAGGCCGCCTCCCTAAAGCCGGAGTATGATTTGCCTGCTAACCAGGAGCTCCGCGCAGCATGGTATCTATGCCAGGTAAATTACTTATTATAATATGCTTATTCTAACATGCCACGCATTGCCACACTGAAGGCCGCCTCCCTAAAGCGTGAGTATGATTTGCCTGTTAACCAGGAGCTCCGCGCAGCATGGTACATTAGTTTTTTTTTATTAAATACTTAATATAACTGGGCTGTGAAAAATAACTATAATATAATGTACCTAAATATTATGGTTGAACTTCCTGCATGTTAAGCCACAGCAAACAAGAACATATGCATTCGTATTATGATACTAGTTCTTAGGCTTGTTATTCAAAATCCCATGTCTTTCAGAAATTCAGCCGGCATTGGAGGCGAGGCCTGCCAGGCGAGCCATGCCATCAGACATGAGAGTGATGCCGTGCCCGCTGCCTTTTTTGAATTTACGTTAATTAAAAGGGTTTTGATTAATTTTGATCTTAAGGGCGGGGTTCCTGGCCTCGTGGCTGCAGGCAGGGATGCGTCGGCAAAGGGCTCCCCGGGTTGTTATGGCCTCCCAGGACGCCGTATTAGAGAAAACACACACGTACGTTTAACAGATTTATTGCGTCGCACACGTTACACTTCACTACGTCACATATGACCCTCTCACACGACTGGCCGCTTCATCGTCGACCTATGCTCAGCCTACACCACCCTCACTTGATGGTACTCGTTACGGCCGTTCGGTAGCCCGGCGGCTAGTATGCTAAGAGGGGTAGTTACCCAGCGAGTTGCGAGATGAATGCTCAAGTGAGCGGCAAGCCTGGTTCTGCACACGAGAAAGTATGCGCGGGCGTGATATGAAGTATGCTTACGGCGGATTACACAAAGTTACTAAACACAGAAACAATACACTATAGTCACTAGGGCTAGTCCCGGGTTAGAACCAAGTTCGAGTGTCCCACTCAGGTGGTCACACAAAGGCGGCTACTCCGCGTGGTGGCGAGGGCCACGTTATGCTGAGTACGGACACAGCGGAATCTGGCGGGATATCACGTCCGTGACTGTCGCGCGTCCCAGTTGATGAATCGTCCGTAAACTTAGTCTCGCGTTTGGCGCAGTGCCGCCCGCATGGGCGATGAACTAATTCCCCGTGGGAGCTTTGATAGCGTGAGGCGCAGGCGCCACGGCGGGTCACCTATGTAACTTACGTAGCACAAGAAAGACTCGATGGTGAGTCACACATTATATTTAAAGACCGTACAGAACCTCATACGGCCAGTTAGGGCCGACCGGGAAGCTGTTGAAATGGTTTGACTATAATAACCTATTATAGTTAATAATGAATTGGCTAGAAAGGTGAGTGCTTCCCGTGCGCGGGGCTGCCAGCTCTGGCGAGTCCTCGATGACGACTGACTAACCTCCCTGGCCACCGTGGCCAGGGAGGGGGAAAATTCCGCGGGAAACTGCGGAGCGCGGGAAGATGATTTCGGCCAGTTTTGTGATTGATATTAGTTTACAAAATGATTATTGAATTAACATTTATTATTAGTTATTTTACAAGTATTAGTTTTTGTTTGTTTTATCGAATGCATGATTAAATTATTTAGTTGCACAGTGCCACACCCGGCCGGGCGCTTTGCACACGTAGGAGGCCGTGACTGACGTCATGCCGTTCGGGGCACTGCACTATGTTGCACGCACGGGCGTGTTCGAGGCGCGGCACTGACCAGGTGTTGAGGACACATAACGGCCTGTGCTCTCAGAGGGAGCACTGACGGCGGCGTCAAATGCCCCCCCTTTGACGAGGCCGTTCTGTACCTCTACACCTCTACACATGGTGGATCGCAGCACTCTGACGTTGCACTGGTTCGCACACGGGTATGGTTAATTTGTGAGTAGTGTACTGGGTTGAGGTGTGGTCCCTCCAGGTGAACAGGGGCCCCCCTTGTGGTGGGATGTACCGTATCCCGGTTGGTGATGGGTCCCTAGGGCGGTCCCCCCCCCCCTCGTGGATGCTGGAAGCTCCTGGCTGTGTGCCCCTAGTGAGTGACGTGATTGTCCCCAAAAAGTAGTCCCGGAGGTGGGTTGGGGCATGGCGAGTGTGGCCTAGTCGGCCGCGGGGACCTGGGGGCACAGTTTTGGGCAGGCGGGCACGAGAGGGGACCCCGGCCTCCCTGTTGCCACTTGTCTCCCTGTCGGCCTGGTTGCTAGTGATGTAGTCGTCCAGGTGCGAAGGGGCCCGCCGGTCCCTACGGGGTCGGACCGTCCCTGTGTCGGCGTGTTCGTGTAGGTCCCCCGTGCTCCTGACTGCCCTCGCCTGCGGGCCAACTGCCCCGTCTCCTCTTCCCGCTGCCGACGGCTCTCCCGTACAGCATGTGGGTCGTACTAGATGCCGCCTCCAGCGTGGATACCTCCTATCGGCTATCTCCTCGTCGTCCGGGTGACTAATGATGGGTGTGGTCTCGCCCGTGTCGGGAGGGATAGTAGCGGAATGGCTACGGGAGGGCGTCGTTTCCCCTGCCCTGTCAGGATGGTCGTCAGTGGGGGCGATGTCAGGACTCGTCGGGAGGTTGACGTCAGTGGGTTCAGGAGAGTCGAAGTCCCTCGTACGTCTTTCCCTTGCCTCGCCGATCGGTGTGTTGGGGTTTGGCCCCGGTCCTGGTGTTGCGTCGTCGCCTCGCGACGAGTTTCCCGTGCCCTGGGTCGTGTCCCCGTTGAGTCCGGGGTCGTGGGGGTTTGGTGCGTTTGGGGGGGGGGGTTATTACTAGCCGTAAATCGTCCCGATGTACCTTGGCCGGGCGCCTGCTTGGGGTGCGCACGGCGTAGGTGGACGGCCGCGTCTTCCACAGTATCTGCCGCGGCGGGACCACTTAGGGGCCAGCCCAGCGCAGAAGTTCTTTGCCCCCGCCGAGAGGTGGTGTTGGCGGACGTAGACCCACTGTCCGGGTGTGAGGGGAATAGGAGCGTGTGTGGTGGTGGGCATTTTGTGGGCGAGGAATTGGGCCTGTCTCTCCCTCGCCTGCTCCCGCATGGCCTCGATTTGGGGCTGCAACTCCTCCCCCCACCAGTCCTCGGTGGCTGTTTTGGCTACGCGGCACTCCCCCAGGAGTGCCAGGTTTTGTCCCTGCACGAGCTCCGCGGGAGAGTGGCCGGTAATGGCATTGACACGCCGCCTCAGGCAATACAAAATCTTTGGTAAGTGAACGTCCCATTTTGTGTGGTCATCCCCCAGGTGTAGCCGGAGCTGGGCCTTGATGTTCTGATTCCTCCTCTCTGTAGGGTTGGCACGGGGATGGTACGTGGGTGTAGTGTGGTGGGCGATGCCCCAACCGCGACAGTCCGCCCGCCATTGTTTGCCCATGAACTGACTTCCATTGTCCGTCAGGAGTACCTTCGGGAAGCCGTAACGGGAGTAGACCTCCCGATCCAACAGGCTGGTGATCGTCCGAGCCCGGACTTTAGACACCGGAAATGCCTCCACCCATCGTGTGAAGAGATCGGTGACGACCACGAGGAAGCGTTTCCCCCTAGGTGTCCTCGGGTACGGGCCCATGACGTCTAACGCCAGACTGTGGAAGGGTGCGTGCGGCCTACGGGGCTGTTGCTCCTCGACCCCGTCGGCCCTCCAGCCTTGCGTTGTTGGCACAGCTGACAGCCTCTGACGTACTCCCGTACGTCCCGCGCTACCCCGGGCCAGTGAAAGGTGTGCCGCAGCGCCTCCTGTGTTTTTTCCGCCCCTGGGTGCCCCGCCAAGTCGTGGTCGTGATAGAAGTGCATTACCCCCGGACGGGCGGCGGCGGGCACGTGTGTGCGCCAGCTCTCCATGTCGCCGGGGGCGCGTGTCTGTAGCTCGCCATCCAGACACCGCTGGAAGGAGCGGTGCCCTGCCGCGCATGCGGCCACATCGGCGAGCGCCGTCGCGTCCGTCTGTTGTGCGTGACGCACGACCTGGACGAGGCTGGCCAGATTGTCGGGCCGGGGTGCTTCCAGGGTTGCGGGGTTTTGGGTGGCGTACAGGGTGGCTGTTTCCTACCCCTCGGGCGGGTCTTGGGATGTTCCTGGTGGCGGCAACAACTCATCCCACGTCCCCTCGTCCTCCAACTCGGTGCCCGGGTCGGGGTGGCATGACAACTCGTCGGCCATCTGATTCTCCCGACCCGGCACGTGCTCTACGTGGAAATCAAAGGTCTGTAAGGTGAGCGCCCACCGGGTGAATTTTGATTTCCGCCCCTGTACCGAATCCAACCATTTCAGGCACTGGCTGTCAGTCCGGAGTGTGAATGGCCGACCCTCGAGGTGGTGCCGGTAGCATCCCATAGCCCACACGACCGCCAGACACTCCTGCTCGTTCACGTGGTAGCGGCGCGCCGCCGGCCCAAACTTGGCACTGGCGTATTCTACGACGCGCCGCTCACCGTCGTGACCCAGCTGATACAGGACCGCGCCCATGCCCTCCTGGCTGGCGTCCGTCTGCAGGTATATGTGCTCTGCGGGTTGTAGATGAGCAAGGGTGTGACACTCCCGGAACAGGCGTTTGACGGCGTTCAGGGCATGGTCAGCCTCCGGGGTCCACCGAAACCGGTACTTTGTGACAGAAGGTCGGTCAGGGGGGCAGTGACGATGGCGAAATTGGGTATGAAGCTCCTGAGCCAGTTGAGCAGCCCCACCAGCTGTTGCAACTGCTTCCGGGTACGTGGGGGAGGCTTGGACTCAATCAGATCGAGCTGGGCTGGCAGAGGCCGGCACCCGTTCGCGCTTACCATGTGCCCCAGGTAGGCTAACTCCACCGCGCCGACATGGCACTTGTGGGGTGCGCAGGTCAGGCCGTGGCGGGCCAGCCGTTCGAGGACCATGCTCGCCAACGACCCGGTGCGGGGCGCCGACGGGTGCTGGAGGCCTCCACCGCCTGGTCTGACGGGCGGCGATGGTGCCCGGTCAGGCCCCGCAGGTGGTGCCGGGTGCGTCGGATGCGGCGCCGCTTGCCGACGACCCGGTGCGGGACGTTGACAGGTGCTGGAGGACACCACCGCCTGGTCTGACGGGCGACGATGGTGCCCGGTCAGGCCCCGCAGGTGGTGCTGGGTGCGTCGGGGGCGTTAGTGACGCGGCGCCGCTCGCCGACGACCCGGTGCGGGGTGCTCATGGGTGCTGGGGGACACCACCGCCTGGTCTGATGGGCGGCGATGTTGCTGAGCGGGCTGGCCTCGTGGTTGATGCGCTGGCCGTGATCCAGGAACAGTAGCCCGCTGGTATCCTGTTCCCTAGCGGGCGTTTCCCGACTGCGTCGCGCCGGACCGGCGGTCCTGCCATAGCGCGGCCCGGGTGGGGCACACTTTGTGCCAGTGGTAGGCCTCCTCCCTGCAGTAACGGCACCGTTGGGGCCGGTCTCGCTGTCCATCGGCCCGCGGGTTAGCGCGCGCGGCCCGCGGTGTGGCGGTGTTGGCCGAGAGCATGGCGGGTTGCGTCGTGGCCCCTCTCTCTCTCGCCTCGCCCCCCTGGCGGGTGGTGCCGGAAGGGGAAGGGGGGTTTACGTACGGTACTACTGCCCAAGCATCTTCCGGGGGCGTCGTGGGTGACGGGGATGCCCCTCGAGGGCGGGCTGTGGTGTCCCGCGGGCGCGGTGACAGGCGTAGGTCCCCCTTGATTTCTTTCGCCAGCTGGACGAAGTCCTCGAGCTCCCTGTCCACGGCCCCCCATTGAAGAAATCATAAACAAACTTTAATTTTTAGATATAAAAGAGATTTTAAGGAGATACATTATATCTTTATTTTTTAATATTGATATAAATATATAAATATATATATATATAAATATCTCTGCAAGTGAGCAACAGATTTTTAATAAAGAAACATAAAATGAAACAAAATTTTTGTCCATTCTGCTCTAGGATCAATATTTTAGAAGATACGGACAAAATTAGGTAAATATAAGAAATATTAATAAATCCTAAATTTAACTACGGAAGATATATGTTTTTATGTTTTTAATGTAGGCATCAATACAGATAAGTAGTCTCTTTTTCATAAAGAAATTAAGAGGTTAAAAATATAAATAAAAATAATAAAAATAAAAAATAAATAAATAAATAAGGATATAAGTACAAACAACAATGAGAATGGAAGATCTCAAGAATCGAAGAGAAGATAAGAAGATAAGTAAAAGGAATTGAAGAATAAACATTACGCAGGAAGCAAGAAGATTTTTAATAAGATATATTATATATTATATTTTTATTGGAAGTACATATATATTCATTCTTAATAAAAATAACTGAAGAAATTATAAACAAACTTTAATTTTAAGGAGATACAATATATTTTTACTTTTTAATATTGATGTAGCAAGATGTTTTACAAATATAAATAACCAAAGAATACATAAACTGAGGGGCATAGGTCGCCGGGCGGTAGCCTCCCCGTGGTTCCCCGTGGAAACCAGAGGAAGATGACTCTGGGCCAAATACCGCTCTCCATCTGGGATGGAAAAGTCCATCAGAGTTTTCATCCCAGATGGACCTCTTAGGAGATTTCTAAGCCAAAGCAAATAAAAAATAATAAGAAAATCAAAACCTTGGCAGATGATAAGATCAAATACTCAATGTATATGTGAATCCCTGGTAAGGCCATATGGCTAAGAAGGGCAACCCAGATAATTTAGTTTATGTCCACGGCCCCCCGCAGGTGTGGGCGCAGCTCCCTCTTCATTAGCTCTACCGTCATGTCAAGCGCAGCGTTGACCGGCCCGCCAGCGTTTTGACGTCGGTGCAGCCTCACTTTGGACCGGATGAAGGTTTCCACGTCCTCGTCTGCTTTTTGCGGTTCACAGAACAGGGCGCGCTGGCACTGGGCGCGTGCGCGGGCGGCATTGAACCGGGCTTCCAGGCGTGGCGCAAAGTCCTCCCACTCCACGCCGTATTCGCCCGTCATGGACCACCAGTCCATTGCTGGCCCCCTAAGCTGCTCTGTGACGCGTTCCGTCCACTCTTCCTTAGAGACGCCGTACCTGGCCAGGCGGTTCTGGCACGCCTGTGTGAATTTCTCCGGGTCTTCATATGTGTGCCCGGAGAATTCTGGCAGCTTGACCCAGATGTTGTCCCGTCGAGTTTCGCTCACGACGGTCACGGGTGAGGGCGAGTTCACTTTGCCCTCGCAAGTCGTGCACATGAATAGGCCATCGCGAAAGTTCAGGAATTCCCTAGCTTTCGTGCACGTGCGGTGTTTAATGGTGCCGCACTGGTGGCAGTAGGCTATCTCGTCGTGCTGGCGGTGGCACCCCACGGAATGGAAGCGTCGCGCCGACGCGACCCTGACCTCCCTTTTGACCTGGGTCATTGCTTCCCGGGCGCCGCCTTCCCGTGTGGTCTGCACTTCTGTCCTCGCGGTTCCTTCCACCCCGCCTGTCAAGAAGTCCGTATTCCACCACTCCCCCATGTCAATCGTGACGTCAGTCTGCATCGCGCTGCGGCAGGATGGCCCGGGCGACGGGTAGTGACGTCGCTGTCCCGATTCTGTGGTGGCGCGGCTGTGTGACGTCACCCCTCACAGCTGGCCTAGGGGTGGAGCGTGATGGGGAGGGGTGGCGAGCGGAGTGACGTGTGGGTTGAGGGGTGGTACAGAGCGGAGGATGGGAAGGGTGTTGCGCGGGGTGGATAGCGGAGGAGGGGAGGATGTCCGGCTGGCGCGGCGCCGCTCCGTCGCGCGGTGTTGCCACGCTTCGCGCTGTTGCCCTATCTGTACTCGAGCCCTTTGTCTGCTAATTTTTCCATCTCGTTTTCTTGGATTGTTTGTCGAAAGAGTTTGATGATATTATAGCCACACAAGTTGGGCGACGATTTGACGCCGTCCCCGCTGCCTTTTTTGAATTTACGTTAATTAAAAGGGTTTTGATTAATTTTGATCTCAAGGGCGGGGTTCCTGGCCTCGTGGCTGCAGGCAGGTACGCGTCGGCAAAGGGCTCCCCGGGCTGTTATGGCCTCCCAGGACACCGTATTAGAGAAAACACACACGTACGTTTAACAGATTTATTGCATCGCACACGTTACACTTCACTACGTCACATATGACCCTCTCACGCGACTGGCCGCTTCATCGTCGACCTATGCTCAGCCTCCACCACCCTCACTTGATGGTACTCATTACGGCCGTTCGGTAGCCCGGCGGCTAGTACGCTAAGAGGGGTAGTTACCCAGCGAGTTGCGAGATGAATGCTCAAGTGAGCAGCAAGCCTGGTTCTGCGCACGAGAAAGTATGTGCGGGCGTGATATGAAGTACGCTTACGGCGGATTACACAAAGTTACTAAACACAGAAACAATACACTATAGTCACTAGGGCTAGTCCCGGGTTCGAACCAAGTTCGAGTGTCCCACTCAGGTGGTCACACAATGGCGGCTACTCCGCGTGGTGGCGAGGGCCACGTTATGCTGGGTACGGACACGGCGGAATCTGGCAGGATATCACGTCCGTGACTGTCGCGCGTCCCAGTTGATGAATCGTCCATAAACTTAGTCTCGCGTTTGGCGCAGTGCCGCCCCGTGTGGGCGATGAACTATTTCCCCGTGGGAGCTTTGATAGCGTGAGGCGCAGGCGCCACGGTGGGTCGCCTATGTAAC
The DNA here is from genome assembly GCF_032445375.1 of Bacillus rossius redtenbacheri. Classification (NCBI taxonomy): domain Eukaryota; kingdom Metazoa; phylum Arthropoda; class Insecta; order Phasmatodea; family Bacillidae; genus Bacillus; species Bacillus rossius. The sequence continues at coordinate 67,511,305 of NC_086331.1, forward strand.
TTACGTAGCACAAGAAAGACTCGATGGCGAGTCACACATTATATTTAAAGACCATACGGAACCTTATACGGCCGGTTAGGGCCGACCGGGAAGCTGTTGAAATGGTTTGACTATAATTACCTATTGTAGTTAATGATGAATTGGCGCAAAAGGTGAGTGCTTCACGTGCGCTGGGCTGCCTGCCCTGGCGAGTCCTCGATGACGACTGACTAACCTCCCTGGCCACCGTGGCCAGGGAGGGGGAAAATTCCGCGGGAAACTGCGGAGCGCGGGAAGATGATTTCGGCCAGTTTTGTGATTGATATTAGTTTACAAAATGATTATTGAATTAACATTTATTATTAGTTATTTTACAAGTATTAGTTTTTGTTTGTTTTATCGAATGCATGATTAAATTATTTAGTTGCACAGTGCCACACCCGGCCGGGCGCTTTGCACAAGTAGGAGGCCGTGACTGACGTCACGCCGTTCGGGGCACTGCACTACGTTGCACGCACGGGCGTGTTCGAGGCGCGGCACTGATCAGGTGTTGAGGACACATAACAGCCTGTGCTCTCAGAGGGAGCACTGACGACAGCGTCAAGAGTCAGCCCTGGCACAACAGCCAGAGAACCCCAGGGTGCCAACCATACACCTGCGTGCTTCAGAAAATTTTGAATTAGCAAAATATATAATTGTTAACAACGGAGGGGCTAGACGCGCGGTGAAAAAAACCGCAGTGCACTGCGATTGGCCGATCGCTCAGCCAATCACACGCACTACGAAGGTCTGTGGGCAACGATGGAAGTTGGCATTTTATATTTACGATGTAATTTGGGATCGTGTTCCCCTAGAGATGAAATGTACGGGTTTCTGCTTATGGCACCTTTATTATAAAATTTTTAATCAGTTCTGACTTAAAAATCTTTCAGAAGTTCTAGTTTTAGCTCTCTGTGCATGGCCGTGATGGGGCAATACACAGGTGCATCGGTCGCGATACGAATGCTCTTATTCTGTATTCTCTGCAACTTCACTAGGTGGGATTCAGCTGCTGCTGCCCACACTGATGCCGCGTATGTAATAATAGGTTTAATTAACACGTTATAAATGATATGGTCATTCTTTACGGAGCTACCGAGTCGTCTACTCATGACTGAGTAAAAGGTCATTAATCTAGCAAATGCTGCTTTTCGTTTCGCATCTATGTGATCGTGCCATAGTCACTTGCGATCCATATTGTGTGGTTTATCATAATTTATGGGCACAAGTTTAGAAATTTAAGTTTAATTTTTCATTTTTAAAGAAGGAAACCAAAAAAATAAAGTTGCATTTTTAATTTCATTTAATTTTGATTCCAATACTGTACTATCCGACGTGATCTTGTGCAACCCAGTGCACCTGCGCTTGTTCCCAGGCCCTATTAGATACTTTTGCTGACGATTGGTTATCGCAGCATCTCGGCTGCAGTTTGCATCATGTTTTCTGCCTGTAATTGTATGACTTTTCGTGCAAGCGAACGCTACCCCAAGCCCACAGCTAGCATTTTTCATTTCTCGGAGGAAAGCATAGGTAAGCTATTTGGCAGCACGTCGAGGAGCATATTACAGTCTTCGGCGACGCCGCAGGACGGTCCACACGACGCTTTTCCCAGGCGACATAGCAAGTTTTGACTTCCCTTCCCTCATCATCCCCTATAGCTTCTTGGGAACTTCAACCCGGAGCATCGACTTCCAGTGAACCCGCTCAGGGTACATGGTCTCTCCAAGGACATACGCCTTGTCCGACAGAGCCCTCAGCGAGGCCTAGCGGCGACTAAAATCCATAACCTATCTAACCGCTGGTTGCGAGTGCGCCCAGTACACTCTAGCGGACGTTTCTGTGACCCTCCAGCCAGTTTCTCCTCTTAGCCACCAGAGTGCACTATTCATCCCTCCCATAAGAGACAGCTTGTCATAATCGCCTTTGGAAGCAGTCGCGGTGCGATTGCGACATTAGTCCGCCCGCGACCCTGATGAGCGCGCGGCGAGCACTTTTGCAGTCTGCTTCACCCCTTCGGGCATCTTCGGATACCTTCAGGCCATCACCTCAGTATTATTTCCAATACTTGACACTACATCATGTAGTCTCGAACTTCAAGGCATAGATGCCCTATTTTTCTTATTTTTAAAATTGGCTGCCCGTACTAGTTTTTTTTTATCTAAATTTTTTTCTTTCTTCTCTCGTCATGACTACTGCGGACTTCTGCGCCAGGAGTTGCCAACTCTACTCATGGAGCCAGCTAACGTGACTTCACCCTGCTGTTTTGGGCGGGGTGCAAGAATTAGATGCAAGAATTAGGTGCAAGAATTAGAATGGAACTTCACTGCCAAAATTAGCAGTCCGTGATTGGGCTCATGCAGTCACAAGATTTCTCCCCACACTGGTCGACATACAAGTTTCTTCATAAATCGACTTCCTCTGGACTATAATCTACAGAAACATCCGGTGCCCGGACCGCCAGTTTTCAGGACATAGGATTTGGTTCGATTCATTTCAAAAGCAAATTAAAAACAAAATGTAATTGTCTTTCTTTTGATCCTGCGAGCTCACGTAAAACCAGGGTCAAGTTTAAGAGATATGGTTGTTATACTTTCATATGTATTTTGTTGCCCCGGGGCTCCCTTCTCTTTTGTAATTAATGTATTTTAATACATGTGTACTTAAAGATAAAGATAAAAGAAAAGAAAAAGCTAAGTAAATAATTTTAGTAAATCAAACCAGCATTCTTGTTATTTCATTTCATTATTACTCATCCTCGATCCACATAGCCTCCTAGAGTTTCTAGTAGGTTATAAGTAAATTCCTTTGTACGACGTCTGGGCACCTCTGTGATTATAATTGTTTTTTGTTTGTGGGCTGATGCTTCCAAGGCATTATTTTTGCTTATTCATTTATTGAGTGTTTATCTGAAGCCCAGCGTACGTTACAAAATAGTAGTAGTTAGCGTGGTTTGCTCTTTGCTACAACTGGTGGCATTTAGCATGATTAACTTTCCGTCTGCTTTGGTTTGATTTATGAGCATGCTTTAATTTTATTTGGTATAAATAATTTTTGTTTGACTCTAAGACTTTTGTTATATAGTATTATTGTAAGTCCTAAAACTGGTACGACCCCTTGTTTAATCTTAAATTCGTTGTAAGTTAAAATTCATTTCGCTCTTTGAGCAAAGGAGTTCGCGTTCCGCCTAGCCGGTCCGAGGTTAGCGACCGCCGCAGGCAGCACCCACACGCGTTCGTGCGCTATCTACTACGCCCCCCCCCCCCCCTTTTCCCACATCCCTCGGCGCGCTGAAGCGTCAGCTGACAAGGTTCAGCATCCCAGTGACTTTGTACGGTCGCCAGCCAGTACAGAGGACGCGCGCACGTGACAGGACGATAAACACAAAATTTATTTCTTTAAATTCAAAGGCACATTCTCTCTCTCAGCGAAAAATTCTCATTAGATCATAAATAGTATAAGTATTAGTATATCTTACTAATTATTATAGGTTTAAGAGTGTTTGTTTTGTGGGTAGTTTAAGTTAAGGATAACAATTTAATAACGACTCAGCAGCTGGTAGATTGTTGCGAACCTGGAAACTGTGCCGTCTATCACATGAGACCACACACAATCCTTCCTGCTAGCATCGCTGAGGTAGTCGCCTTGTCTGCATGTGCAACACCAAACATGGACATGTTGCAACCTGTTGCGACCTGTGATGCTTCTACGCAGACGTCCAAACGGTGTGCGTCTCGTCGTCGCAGTTCAGGCAGTGAATCTGTCCCAACTAGCACTGAGCCAAAGCCCAGGCGTAGACGTAGTCACAGACGTCATCGACCATCCCATACAGCACACAATGTTTCAGAAACATGTCTGTGATATTGCAGTAACATTACTATGTTTCGAATAGATTACATTTCATCTGTCATGTTTCTGGAATATTTCATAAACATTTCATTGGACACATAGTACTCATGTCTATAAATGAAGTTTCAGATACATTTCAGCAAGATTCGTTTGGCAATATTACATTGTGGTTGATTCTGAAATGTATCTGAGACATTATATTGAAACTTCCCATCATGCTTGTTGGCACTGAAGTTTAGAAATCTTTGTCTTTGTGTATTATTTCTTGTTTTGGCGCAGTATTTTGGTACTTGGATTTTTATATGTGGTGAATAAATTGTAAGTTTTAACATTATTTATTTCATGTTAGTTTACTTTTTTTTTTGTTTTTACTTTCGCACTTAAGCAAGTACCGGTATAGAAACATTCTTTTATGCGTCTTCGAAATGTGTAAAGCTGTAGGTTAAGGAATGTCTTTTTTTGTCGGTATGCTTAACATTCCCGTGCCATATTTATATGTGCGCTGTTTTCAGTCTGATTTTTTAATTTATGTGATGCATTAACAGGATATTCACGATTTAATAAAATTGCGAAAGCATCTAATGAGTTTTCTACTTACTGTAGCTATATATGGTCGTTGACTGTAGAACACGAATGCTAATGTATGGGTTATTTATTATCTTTAGTTAAAAATCACACAAATATAGGCTTATAGGTTCCTAAATATTTTGGTTTTAATAGCATTTGATTAAACCAATTTGTTTCGGGCTTTTATAATATACTTAAGTAAATATATTTCATAACCTATAATATGTAGTTAAGGGTAATTAATGTTTATTTACTGTGCACAACACATAAATTAATTATGTTGTGTTTATTTTAATATAAATATTGAAGTGTTTTATTTTAAATAATTTACAATTCTACTCGTTAAGTAATAATTTTTATTATGTTATGTTCTGCACTCTGTAGTACTAACATCGTATGTTGTAGGCCTACGTATTACTATTAACGGAAATTTAATAAAGCCTGCTATTATATCTGGCTTGTCATAAATGTAATTTATTGTAAGTGAATGCACTAGGCCTACACATATAATTAGACAGCGGTTTCATTAATTGCCATTTCGCTTAACAAAGTTATTTCTGCAATCTGGCCTTCCAAGTCTTCGAGTTGTGTTGTACTAAGCATAAGCATCATTGGTTTTTCTATTTAAATTAGTTTTTCTTATGCTAAATTATGGTAGTAACCAAGTATGTTTGATTTGGAGAGTTTGACAAAACCTAATTCCATCCGTTATATGACAATAAAGGAAACACATTAAATGATGATTTATTAGATTACATGTGTATAGTTATGTAGTGGTAGCAATTTAAATAATGAAAATAAACATTAAATGTGCACTACAAAGGATAATATTGAGAATCTGCTCAAAAAATTACTAGAAATTTTAGAGTATTATTGCACAAAAACATGGGCTGAATTGTAATGATGTAACATCACAGGCACTGTTCACACAGACACTTATTAGGAAATCAATAGGATTTAAATTTAAGTTTTCTTTTAAAACTTTGCTTAAAATGTGTTATTATACAATGTCATGGGCCTCTTTGCATTAACCAGACACCATTAAATTGATTATTAGGAATGTAAATAGCATGTTAAGAAATTCCCAGTGAAGAAGTATTCCTGCTTAATAAGTTTGAAAAAAAAATGCATAGGTTGCAATACCAATTTGTCCATTTTAAGATGCTTTCAGTTTTGAAATTTATCATTGGCATCAGAAACTTTTTTTTTTTCTGTTTGCATGGTAATTTAAAAATAAATAATGTAACAACTTAGTGTCTACATGTTTAAAAATCTCACATACATGTCCTAATTGACCTGAAACAATTTAAAAATAATTGTTTTTTCTTCTTTTTTTTTCCAGCAAAAATCTCCAAGAACATCTGCATAGAGAGTCAGTTAAAAGTTTCATGTATTGTATATATTATTTATATATATATATATTATTTATATATATATATATATATATATATATATATATATATATATATAGTGTTTTTTTTTATTAAAGTCTACTTCTCAGACTATGTTGTTATTTGTTATTGAAAATACCCCTTTGCATCTTTGCCTCTATTGTTAAGTATTCAAATGGAAAGAACCTGGTTTGACCTGGTGTGGCTTTCTGATTATGGTTATACATATATATATTATAAATTAAGCTCAGTAGGGTGGAGAATATGGTTTCATTAATTTACCTGAATTGTTGGATTTTGTCGGCAGGCCTTTTTAATCTTACATTAGAAATTATAAGTAAATTTTTAATTATTGTACAAGCCAAATTATTAAGTAATATAATCAATTATCATTACATTAAAAACGACAAAAATTTACATTCTATGCCCTACCAGAGCACATCTTTAAAATAATTTCAAACAAAATAATATTACAATATCTATTTTTTTATATAATCAAAAAATGACACATTACTATGGACAAGCAAAACTTGACGAAAACAAGAAGATACGAACAAGATCATATCAATCCACCGATTAACACTTTCTAAGGGTGTGGTCAATGGGCATTATGCAAAAAGTGATCAAGAGGAAGTGTACGAGGGAATGCTGTGATGAATTGGAACACAGTCACTGCACTTCACTGCAACTAGCTGACCAATGCAGCTGTAACATTGTGGTATCTGTTAAAGTGCAATACTCTTTTAAATTATAAATATACCCTCAGTCATCCTAATTTCCAGAGGTATTTTGGGTCACATGATACATTTTATATGTATTTCAGAACATTTATGGAAATATTTCGGTTAAATGTTTCAGAAATATTGATGGGACATTAGTGGAAACATTTCAGAAACATTACCATTTGATGTTGCAGGGAGGTTTCATTGAAACATTTCAGAAACATTACCATTTGATGTTGCAGGGAGGTTTCATTGAAATATTTCACAGGGCGGACATTTCGACGTTTCTGAAATATATCCGAGATGTTTCAGGTAGGTTGCGAAATGTTTCAAACATGTTACAATGTTTCAAAAGTTATATTTCTGAAACATATCTGTAACATTTTGTGCTGTATGGGATGTCTTGTCGGAGTTGTCGATGTCGCAGAAGATGACCAGCTGGAAACCTGTGTTCCTGATCCCGTGGCCTGCGAACCAGTTGGAACCGGAATCGATGATACAGTGCGTGCGGCATTATAGACTTTGCTTGTGAAAATGCTTAATTCCTTAACCTAATGTGTATTTGTGTAATTTTTATAAATAAATGTGCAAAACTTGAACTTGTGTGTTTTTTTATTTCTATAATTTTAGGTACCTAATAAAAAAATAATTTTAAATACAGACAATATTTTGACTCATGTAGTATACCAGTAGACCGCGGGTATATAAGCGAGGTTCAGACGACTGGGCCCGCAGTTCACCTCTGGTCGCGGTGCAGTACGGACTTGCTCTCTTCAGGTAGTTTCGTGAGATTTAGTTACTGTTCCAATGTCGGCCGGAATAGATTGTTTACCGTCAGCAGCGGGGACCTCGATTGCAGCAACGATGATGGAGCCGGAGATCCTGATACCGACTGCAGAAGAGACCACGACAGTGGTGGAGATCCCGATACCGACTGCTGAGGAGACAACGATACGTGCTGTTCCATCATCAGCTGAAGTTTCACCATCTGCATTCCAGACTTCAATTAATGAAGAGCGTACAGCGCATCAATGCAAATATTGTGGTGCATCTTTTACTAAACCTACGAATGCGCGCAGACATGAAAGAAGCAGCTGTCAGAATAATGCTCAAAGAATACTGTTTCAGTGTATAAAATGTAATAAACTAATTTCACGTCTCGATAGCTTACATCATCATTATAAAAAATGCTCCGAGAAAGTTAAGTGCGACTATAATGAACATGGTTATTCTTTTGACTCATGTGTTGTACCTGCTGATGAGACTATATAAGTGAGACCCTGGTGATATGGACTTCAGTCCGTCTCTGGCTGAGGTGATGAACGGATAGGATAGTTAGACTTGTATAACATAATAGACCGGTATCTAGCTATTCTTGAGAACTCGATGGCATCATTACCACTATCTACACCAACCTGGATCGGAGGTCTACCATCATCAGTGCAGAGCACGATGACAACGACGTCTACAGCTACACCTGCTCTCTCAGCACAGCAGGAGATTTCGACGCGTGCAACATCTTCTGCAGAGCAGACCTCAACGGCTTCAGAAGTTAACATGTCAGCAGTGTTACAATGGTTGTCAACAATTCCAGTGCCATTGATGAAGGAAGGAGCATCCAGAGGTGTTCCATCACCCGACTGCACGTACTGTGAGAAGAACAAAAACTTGAAATTACAGGATTATGTAATACACAATTGTAGTAATAACTCTGAACGCATTAAATATCAGTGCAACAGATGTTTAAGCAAGTTTATACTCTATGGAAGATTAAAAGGGCACCTCAGGAATTGTGATAGACTGGCTGTACATTCATCGGAATCAAGCTGTATATTTTGTAACAAACCATTAGCAAATATTCAAAGTGCACAACGACAAGAAATATATCACTGTCCTTTTAATGAAGTCGATAATTCGTCTTTGTGTGAAAATTGTGGTGTACCAATATGTCGACCTGATAAACTGAATAGACATTTACGGACATGTAAAAGACCTACTTCGTCCATTAAGAAGACTGTTTGATCGAGGAATCCACAAAACTTTAGTAATTTGTCTGTTTTTTTTTATACTTGTAGTAGTGTAGTATTTATGTAATAAAAGTTTTTTTAAAAGAACTTGCAGTGTTTTTATTTTCTCAAACCGGCCACTTTAGTGGTACTTTTTTAAAATTAAAGTTGTTTTGTATCGGCCAGGGATCGAACCAAGGACCTTAGTCGATCTAATTAATCAGTATATTGATTACACATTTATTTAATGATTTTTTGGATTTTTTCCCGAATTTCTAGCTAAATAATTACGGATTTTCAAGATGGCGCCCAAATGACAAGATGTCGGGTGTCACAGCAATAATAATAAATGATTACTGCTCTCTAGCAGGTACGAATTAAACTAACATCGTGTCAGTGCACTCTAGCAGATGATACAATGATGATGGCTTCCAGCAGACGAGGACAAGATGGCGGACATGTCATGCTAACTGGCGATATATATGCTATGACATAAGTGGTGGGAGTCAGTCTGCCAGCACCCACCACGGGGGAAGGATCGGTCGCCATTTTTAATTTTTTTGCCCTCACCGGGTTCGAACCGAGGACTCCGAGCTACCTGCAGTAAAAGTTTTTTTTATATTTTTATTACGATTTTATTAATTGAATTTTTTTCTAAATTTTAAATTTTTTCATTAAAATCGGATAATAAATAAAGATTTTAAAGATGGCGACTGTAACGATAATTGCAACAGTGACGTCATAATTAAAAATGGCGGAAAACACAACGCCGGAATGTTTGAGAAAACAAAATGACATCATACAAAATGGCGGATCCAAGATGGCGGATCCAAAATAGCCGTCGGGGTCAAGGTCAAAGGTCAAGGTCACGGTACTACTTGTCCCGTTACGCTGTGTCCCGTTACGCTCATCCAAGATGGCCGCCATGACGTCACAATCCGAGATGGTGGACGACACCGCCGGCCACACACCACACTCCTACTCCTGTCCCCGGAGCCCCCTTTACATACTACTCCCATAAAAATCTGAACCTCGCGCACGAGGCCAGTAAAACCAAATACAATAAAAATCGTTCCCCATAACCCCTACAGGGTAGGTGACACAATGCTGTGCAAAGCACATCCCCAGAGTAGCGCGATCAACAAAAGATCTGCCAAGCTCTCGTATCGTTGGATCGAACCCTTCCATATCCAACGTTTCTTAACGCCATTGACAGCTAGCCTAGCTGATCCCAGTTCCGGAGAATTCGTGACCAGAGCGCACGTCTCCCAATTGAAGAAAACACAGGATAATTTAAAATAGATGTATTAAATTCTTTCAAGACTCCGATCACAGCAGCTTCTCTAAAAACTATGGCATGCCTAACATTGTTAAATGTCAAAACTTCCAAAAAACCCGGTTACTAATATTAAGAATAATTAGAAAGTAAATTAAATAAAAATCCATGGTACTAGGTATAAGAGTGATGATATTAAAATGTAATAGATTTAAGTGGCCACTTAGCATAAGTTTGATTAATATTATAGTGTAAGAGTTTTCACTATTCCTTTTGCCGCGCGCGTGGTACATATGTAAGTAGTTGGAGACAGGTGATTCTGGTACTCCCAAAAGTTGTGTGTTTGGTATGTCAGACATAAGCATCCGCTTAAAATAAGAGGGAGTATGTGCCGTTTATCATAATTTTTGGGCACAAGTTTTGAATTTTAAGTTTAATTTTTCATTTTTAAAGAAGGAAACCAAAAAAATAAAGTTGCATTTTTAATTTAATTTAATTTTGATTCCATTACTGTACTCTCCAACGTGATCTTGTACAACCCAGTACATCTACGCTTGTTCGCAGGCCCTATTAGATACTTTTGCTAACAATTGGTTATCGCAGCATCTCGGCCGCAGTTTGCCTCATTTTTTCTCCCTGTAACAGTATGACTTTTCGTGATAGTGAATGCTACCCCAAGCCCCGCGCTAGCATATTTCATTTCTCGGAGGCAAGCATAGGTAAGCCGTTTGGCAGCACGTCGAGGTGCAAGAATTAGAATGGAACTTCACTGCCAAAATTAGCAGTCCATGATTGGGCTCATGCAGTCACAAGATTTCTCCCCACACTGGTCGACATACAAGTTTCTTCATAAATCGACTTCCTCTGGACTTTAATCTACAGAAACATCCGGTGCCAGGACCGCCAGTTTTCAGGACATAGGATTTGGTTAAATTAATTTCAAAATCAAATTAAAAACAAAATGTAATTGTCTTTCTTTTGAGCCTGCGAGCTCACGTAAAACCAGGGTCAAGTTTAAGAGATATGGTTGTTATACTTTCATAGCCTATGTATTTTGTTCCCCCGGGGCTCCCTTCTCTTTTGTAATTAATGTATTTTAATACATGTGTACTTAAAGATAAAGATAAAAGAAAAGAAAAAGCTAAGTAAATAATTTTAGTAAATCAAACCAGCATTCTTGTTATTTCATTTCATTATTACTCATCCTCGATCTACATAGCCTCCTCCTAGAGTTTCTAGTAGGTTATAAGTAAATTCCTTTGTACGATTTCTGGGCACCTCTGTGATTATAATTGTTGTTTTTTGTTTGTGGGCTGACGCTTCCAATTTTTACTTATTCATTTATTGAGTGTTTATCTGAAGCCCAGCGTACATTACAATATACACGCCTAGATATTTAACTCCGTTTTTATGGGTATTACTTTAGCAAATAGGGTTAAACAGAGCCTATTTTCTAGTGGCGGGAATTGTTTCTGCGTGAATACTATGGCTTCAGATTTGGTCGAATTAACTTTAATTCGCCATTTCGTACACCACTGTTCGAATGAATTTAATGCAGTTTTAGCCTCTCTGCTGCAAGATTTAAATTACGGGACCTACTAAACAGTACTGTATCGTCCCCGCGTATAGGCTGAACTGTACAAGTTGATGCTCGGGTTAGGCAGATCGTGAATGTAAATATTAAACAAGAGAGGCCCTAAAATGCTGCCTTGCAGGACACCTGCTTTAATAGATTTAATGTCAGACTGTGTGCCCTCTCTCATGACTCTAAATGAACGATTATTTAGGTATGGGGCCAATAATTTTACATAGCAATCGGGGAAGCCTGTTTGATATAGTTTATAAATTATCCCTGCATGGAATACCCTATCAAAGGCATTTCTACATCTAAAAACGTTTCTACATTGTAACTATTCCAAGTAAACGCAGTTACTATTTGCTCGGTCATTCGTACCAACTGATGTGTGGTGAAATGCGCGTTGCGGAAACCGAATTGCTCGTTGGGCAATATATTATTTTCTTTAATATAAGTATTGAGTCGCTACAATATTATATACTCAGCTACCTTTGAAACTAAGGAGGCTAATTGGTCTACAGTTTTGCGGGAGTGTTTTGTCTTTACCGGGCTTGTGGAAAACGATTACGTTAGCCTCTTTCCATTGTTAGGGAAAATATTGTAATTTAAACATTGCGTTTATTAACTCGGCTAGATATTGTAGGATTTCTTCAGGCAATTTTTTATGTACAACTACCTGAATTCCATCATTTCCCGGGGTTTTTCGAGGTTTCATATGTTTTATGGCTTGTTTAATGTCTTGTGATTGTATTAGCTATGGCTCTGAAGTTAATGGTTGATTGAGTTTTATTCTAAGTTATCTATATATTTCGGCATTAAATGGCGGGTCGCAGGGTTCAAAATTAGGTTGGAAAGTTAATTCTAGGCTATTCGCGAAGGCTTGCGCCTTATCTATCGGCGCAAAAGCGACCCCAGTGTGATTTTGCAGAGGAGGAATGTAATCTCTCTTGTGGAGGAACCGCTTGTTCATGCTCCAGGTGCTGCCATCTTGCACCTGTATCTGGGAAAATTTTGCCTCCCATTAGCTGCTTCTGCACAGAGTTATTTCATCGGAAATTATACTTTGTAATTCGTTTATGCACGTTTTTATGTCGCGCTGCCTACGTCTGCTATATTCGCGCCTCAACCTATTTTTTTGAAAAATTAAATCCCTAATATATGCCGGCAGTTCGTCCTGTTTATTCTTAACCTCCTTTTCTGGAATGAACGAGTGCATTGTAGTTTTGGTTGTAACTGTAAGTTCCGTCACTGCTGATTCTACATTTTCTTTTGTTTCTAGGTTGGCAGCATCGGCTGTAGGCATATTTTCAACTAAATACGTCTGAAAACTTCGCCAGTCAGCTTTTTTGTAATCTTTAATTTTTCTTGGCGGATTGGTCTCAGTGTCTGCGTCATCGAATATTAGGTGCACTGGGAATTGATCAGATGACATTTCATGTACGACTCGAAGTTCAAACCCCGAGTGAACTCTCTTATTTAAAACAATATCTAAGATGTCGGGGTTAGACCTTAGTGCTCCACTATCCTGCGTTGGATCTGAGGGAGCATAGACCTAGTAATTTTTATTATACTCGTGCCTTTGCAACAGGGATCCATTGGCGGTGTTTTGCTCCGGCAGTTCCAGTCTTTATGTTTGGCATTAATATCGCCAACTGCTAAATACGCTAAGCCATATAGGATGTTCAGCTCGTTCTCAGTTAATTATCTGTCCGGCGGTACGTACATAGAAATAAGCACGATATATTGGTTATTAACTTTGATAGTAATAGCTACCGCTTCTACCTTATCAAACTCCGGTTAATTAAATTCTGTATGCTTTATGCTATTGTGGACTACTAGGGCGACCCCTCCGCTTCATGTTTCGCGATCGCGCCTACAGATATGGTAATTTAAGATCGTTAAGCGATCTGTTGGAATTAAATGACTAACGGTTATTGCAGCAATTTTAATATTATGTTTAATTAAATGGTCTGTAAATTCAATTATTTTATTTCTTAATCCACGTGCATTCCAGAAAAGGATGGTGCTTAACCTACTGTCTAAAGGGGTACAATTAGAAAAGGGGCCTAACTTAAGGTTGCAGGCCATTGAAGCTGGCCTCTAGGGTAGTCACAAAGCCCATGGTGGCTTGTATTTTGTCCTTAATGGACATGGCTGGGTTGCACCATATGGCCATTAACTGGCACATCGGCTGGAGGACCTGAGCCAGGTTTGGGTCCTGGTTGAAGGTCTTGGATTTACCCACGACCTTCAGGAAATATTTTGGGCCTGGGGCTGGCTTTTCAATGGGACTGGGCTGTGGTGGGGCAGTTAGCTGCACTGTAGGCGCCTGTTCCACCTGCATTTCAGTGGTCGCAGGTGCCGGTTGGGGCGTGAATTTGTTTGGCTACTTTGTCGGTGGGGAAGGGAGGGCTGAGTGCCAGGGGGCAGTCTGTTCCTGTTTGGTACCAGGCTGTTTCATCGGGGCACTGTTCCTCTTTCCATTTTTGTGCCCCGAATGGTGTTTTTTGGGGGCTCTCTGTGGCTGTGGTTGTGGTTGGCCTCTAGGCCTCCAGGCATTGGCTACGACAGGGTACTCCAGCTCGTACCTGTCGCCCAGTACTTCGTACTGGTTAGGGCTCTGCCATTGTGGTGTTGCATGCCATGCTTGTCTCTGGGGCTGGGGGTAGTAGCTGGAGGGGCCAGCTTGTTGCGGGGGCGAGAGGACTTGAGCCGCGGCTGCAGCTCGCTTGTTTTCGCACGTTGCGCGCTTGGATTGCAACTCTCTTTCCTTCTGTTCCTGCTGCGAGAGGTGGCGCCAGTTCTCTCTCTTGTAGGCCATACATCCTCTGTAGTTGGCGCAGTGCGGGCCGCCGCATCGCATGCACTTTGCCCTGTCGCGATCTCCTCCCTGGGGACAAGACTCTGTCCTGTGGCCCTGGCTACACCAGCGACACACAGGGGAGGCTCTGCAGCCCTTTGTGGGGTGGGCAAACCTCTGGCAGTTGCCACACTGGAGGGAACCTTTAGGGTGGCGGTAGTCCTCAACACGAATGCTGAGGCCACCGAATGATTTTAGACTGTAAATCCTTCGGGATTTACAGCCTTTGGCAGCTCGACTACGAGTTTATTGATTGGCTGCCTGGTCTGCCTGTTAAATAAAAACCAGAAGTTTTGCACTGGGAGCCCCATTGCCACGAATTCCACCTTAATAAAATCTTTGTCGGTGCTGCTGTGCACCCGACAAAACACGAATTTGTTCGGGATCTCGTCCCGTTTCAACAACACAGAATGTTGCACTCCGGACTGTTCCAAGGCTCGCACTGCCCTGTGGTACTCCTCCACTGTGGCAGTATATACTATTAATTGGTCGTGACCACGGCTGATGCATGACCACTTATCCTGCAGTGCTGCGTCTAACACTGCCTTTATCACAGGGTAGCTGTGACCCTGGTCAACGAAAATATACAGAGGTTTTATCTGTGATTTTTTTGCCTGAGGGGCAGGGTTTAGTGGGGCAGGGTTTGAACCTGCATTTTCAGCTGTCGCTGGTTGGCTGGCCGGGTTGTTCGTCCTGCGCACCAGCTGTTTACGCAACCGCTCGGCCTGCTGCCTGACAATCGCGGGGTTTGTGAGCTGGGGACGCAGCCTGTCTCGGTTTTCCCCTGTCTTTTTCTTTTTGCTGATGACGGGTATAAAACCCTCGTCGCTGCTCATGCCAGCATCATCATCGCATCATCAACCTTATTGTATGAAGAATTGTAACCTGTCTCTGATGCATATATTTTGCTTTGAAGTATAAAGTTAAAATTTTAGTCCGTATTATAGACATTCCAGTGAGGCCATAACTCAGCGTGTGACCCTGAACCCAGCAATGCACCCCTCCCTGCCATCACGGCTGACAGCGGAGCTTATCACGAAGTACGTGCCTGCGCGCTTGTGGGATACCTCCCCCTCCCCGTCCCCTTCGACCGTTCCCCAAGGGCGGTCATTCACCACCGAAGTCACTTCGGCCCATAATCAGTAGCCCGTCTCAAAGAAATTAATTTTCTCTTTCACTCGCCCCAAAATCCTTTTGGCACCCAGCTGTGTTATTTATGCTTGGGAAGGCCAGTGTCGTCCCCACGTGACTCTTGTTCCATCTCGTGTGGAGGGCAACTATCATATCCCCCCCCCTCACTATCTTTCACCGTGGCATGGCGTAGTCTTTCGGCTCGCGCCACGCGATTAGAAGTACGTCGAGCATACCCCGGTGCCAACAGGCGTCCGTTTATTCTTTTCAAATAATAATAATACTTATTTTTATGTCACAAGACACGCACTATTAATACACTATACTGCATTAAATTGAGCA
Source organism: Bacillus rossius redtenbacheri (assembly GCF_032445375.1). Taxonomy (NCBI): domain Eukaryota; kingdom Metazoa; phylum Arthropoda; class Insecta; order Phasmatodea; family Bacillidae; genus Bacillus; species Bacillus rossius. The sequence goes on from NC_086331.1 coordinate 67,527,040, forward strand.
GCTGAATTTTGTTTTAATTTATTAAACTTATAATATAATCTAATATATTACATACATATGGTAGGGTAAGGTGGGGCTATTTGAATCATTTCAAGTTTAAAGCTTAATAATAATTCAACATTGTATCCGATCAAATACAAAAAATTACGTACATAAATGTTACAATCTTTGCATCATATGAAACCAACTTCAAAATTTTTAGTCAAGTCATTTCCTGGTAAAACATTATTAACTACAGCACTACTCCAACATGACCATCCAAAAATCGTGGGACTATTTGGACTTCACAAGGGGCTATTTGGATCATGTAATTTGTTGCCTAATAGAGTGCACGTATTAACACAATAATAAAGTCTAAAACAGTTCTCAAAATCATCAAACACATTTACCACAAAGAAATTATTTTTTTTTTTTTTCATAAACACCAAAACAAATTTCATGGAACCATATGCAGCACTTTTGGCAACTTATCCAGTCACCTTTACTCTGTGACTTTTTTTTTCCAAATATCTAACACCAGAGAAGCCACATGCAGTGGCGTAGCGTGCCATCTCGTCGCCTGGGGCGGGAAACCCATTTTGCCGCCCCCATTCTATAGGTGCTTAATTAAAATTAAATTTCACATGCAATGAGGTACCTTTTATTGAAGTTAAAATAGGATGAGCGGTTTTACAAGCGGATTCTACGGGCCTTATGAGCAGCGAAGTCAGAAATAACTTTGTCAAAATCAATATTAGCAGCCAATTCTTGTTCAATCGACAATATAGTCAAGTTTGATAGTATAGCGGAGTTATGTTCTTATATATTTTTAATGCCTTTTTAGTAATTATATTTAATTTTCGGAGCTCCGAAGTATATGATCAAATTATAATTTTTCGGGGGAATTGTTAAAGTATTTTTTTAGTATTATTATATAGCTAATTTTTATAAGTAGTAATAACAATGCGTAGTACTAAATTCAATGAGTGCGAAAGAGAGGCATCGACACGGGCCGACGCGTGAAACAAAAGATTTTGTATGAGTAATTAACATAATAAGGAGTGCCGCTCAACTCGGCTCGCGCGCCGGGCGGCGCGGCGTGATGCGATGTTGCCGTTCGTATGTAAACAAACAAACGTTATAAAGAGCTCTGTCAGTGATTTCGCAGTTTTTCTTTTAAATAAATATTAAAAAATAGTTGGTGCGCAAAATTGTAGATAAAAATGGAACATTATAGTGTGTGTGACACATGTAATGAATGAATCATAGATCAGATCTCAACCCGCTTCACCGGCGACCCGCCCCCGCGGGCTGCCGCCTGGGGCGGGCCGCCCCCTCCGCCCCACCCACGCTACGCCACTGGCCACATGGTGTATTTTCTTCATTTAATGTTTCTGACAAAATTTCTTCGGAGCTCGTAGAGCTCTCACTTTGTTTCCTCATTCTGCGCTTTCGCTTCTGTTTTCTATGAAACTGTTCTATAGAATTTGGCTTGTTTCTTGTCTGTGCTGATTTATTAAAAAATAATTTATTTTTATTTCTTGTTTTTTCAGTGTGTTCCGGAGATGTTATATGACACACTGATCCCTTTGCTCTGGTCGATATTTTCTTCTTTTTTCCTTTTTATGGCGTTGGCAGTACTACAGAAAAGGATGTAGTTGCAATTGAAGATTTTTGGTTTTCATAATTTTTTTGCGCAGATAAATTGGCTGACGAAGTTGGCATTTCTGATGATTCCTTATTTTGTAATTCAGTTCCATTGTCATGGTCACTAGGAAGTGTATTGTCAAAAATTGCTGAAGGCAATATAAACGTAAACGAAGGAAAAATCCAGTGTGATTCAAATAGCCACTCCAGAAATGTTTCAAATAGCCCCACGGGATACAATGTTCAAAACTTCAAATAGTTCCGAAACCATGCAACAGATGTCGCTAGATGTCATATAGAACGACGAAGTGGTCTTTGCAGACCGCTATACAAACACAACATGCGCAGAGTTTCAATTATTTTTCCAGTAAGATCTTAAATAACGAACATCGGAAACTACATCAATGCCATTTCTTCACAGGAAATAGGTACTTACCTCACAAATTTTGAATTGATATCACATGAGATACATTACAGATATTTAGTTAAACCTTCTAGCACTTCCATTTACAACTTCACTCACAAGCTCTCACGCGGTAAATGGCATCTTAGCTAAAAAAAAAAGTGGTGTTTTTTTTTTTTCTTATTTCGATCCAAATAGCCCCGTGGCCCAAATAGCCCCGCCCTACCCTATAAAATAAGATACTTTTTATCAAGCTCATGATAAGCTACTTATGTATTCTAAGCATATTAGATTCAAACTCAAATACATATATTTATAATACAGTACACTCCCTATTTAACGCGGTTGTCGGGGGACATAACTTTTACCCGCGTTGTTGCATAACCGCGATGTTTCGATGTGACCAAGGTCAAAAGGCATAAAACACCGCCCGTGTTCTAATAGGTCGGCAAGCACGCACAGTATTGACGGCCCGCCTTTGTGCGGACTTTGCATCCGCAGTTTTCACTAAACACGGGTGAAAAAATAAAAATAATAAATTTTAAAGATAAATATTAAATGTTGAATTGTTTTTATTTTTCCGCGTGCCGCGCACAGTTTGTCGCACAGCCTACGAGCGCGCCACACGCCGCCATACATACGTGCGGCACACAAGCTGCTGCCAGTCTCGTGGTGTCAGCCACAGTATCTGCTTCGTCTGAGTGTCCGTAACAAAGTAAGTGCAGTGTGTGCGGTTACACACGATTCTGTGGTCAAAGTCTTCTAAATAGAAAGGCCGTAGTGATACTTCAAACCGAATATGAATCGCAAAGTACCGAGTTTGATTGACAAAATAAAAATTCTAGATTTACTTACAGATAGCTTGTCTTTTGTAGAAGCAGGCCGCAGATACAGGAAAAAAACGATTCTAGCATTCGTACAATAAAAAATAAAGAATCGTCTATCGTGTCAAGTGGTTAAACTTTATTATCCATGCTTACAGTAAATTATAAATGGTCACATGTGGGAAACAAAAATTGCGCCAATTTAATTTTAGCGCAATCAGTGACGCCGTATTAAAAACCATGTTAAACTTTGTCTTTACTTATTTCACCAAACGCTGTGTCGAGTTGCTGAGTGTGTGTGGCTCGGATCGGCAAGTGTTATATTCCCCAGCCTCTGTTTAAAGGTCGGGAGACCGCTACACATAAACATTTCCGGGACTTGTTTACTACCTCACGTCAAAAGTGGTACAGTATGGTTCACGTAAATATTGGACCACTGGGAATTCCTGGGCAAAGATTAAAAATACGCTAGCCGATTTACTTTACTATTTAATGTTAAAACATTATACCAAAGTAAAAAGATGAACTTGTATAATACAATGAATTACCCAATAATATTACGTCTGTAGGTTTAAGTTGTAACAAAACATTTATATACAGATGTCCAGTAAAGTACCAATTAAGATTCTGGAGTGGAATTTTAAACACCGGACTACCTGATTTTGCCTTGTACGCAGGGACGCTGCTCAGTCAAGTGACTCATGCTCTGCCTGTGTGCTGCGTGAACACATTCCCTCCCCCACTCCCCCTCGTGTTTCTGCCCGCTCTAATCTCTACCTCTCTCCATATTCTCGGCTCGCCTCTCCCTACCCAGCGCTTGCCGACAACCAAGCCTATCCAACATCAATCCCCAGCCGAGTCACGCTGGATAATGTCGCTGGACGGTGGGCTTTATCAGGTCCCCTGTTCAATGCTTCATTTGTGAGATAAAGCGACGTTAAGAACTAGTGTTTCAGAAAATATCACTGGGCTGGATTGGACCATAATTTGAAAACCCTACAAGATAGAGGAATAATGTACGGAGATATCTTGTTTAGAATTTTACTGCGGACATTTTCTACGCCTAGGCTTTTTTCTGCCCGATGCTTAGTTTGTTAGTTACAACGCAAAATTTTCCTAATCGGCTGTCAACCATTTATTCCATTATTATTATTCATTTCTGACTGGGGGACATGGTTTGACCCGCGATATACCCGATTCCGCGATCAATCGAGGCGCGATATACCGGGAGTTTACTGTACATAAAAAAATTTAAAAAGGGTCCATACTTTACTTATTATAAATGGTACCTATACTTTAAAGTAAGATACACGAGTACCCTAATTCATTCGTAAGGTTCACAAGCAACGTGAATATACTCAATTACCTATATATTTTACGTGTGTTACCACACACTACTAATATTATCATCCATCCATGTGCCTAGCTTTTGTTTAGATTTATTTCGTGATCACCCAACGAGAGGTGCAATCACTCGTGCCTTTAAGGAAATGTTACTAAATTAAATTGTTTATATACACAAGTTGAATCCTTAATGCTTCATACGCTAGCCATGAGGTGAGGGATATATTGTAAGATAGAGTAGGTACTATACTTTTTTAACGTCGAGTTTTCTATAAGCAATTTACCAATTAATCTAATGCTTGCAAAGTAAAGTATTAATAATGTTTTTGTGATTATAATTTTTGAGTAAACAATTTATTAACTTTTATATATATTTTTTGTTTCGGTATTAATTTATTTTATAAGGTGGAGTATATCTAAAACTGAGCACAGTAGCTCGTACATCTCTGTACACAAAATTTGGTTGTTTTTTGCTCTCTACCTAAAATTAGTAGTTTGATGTTCATTACTATGATAAGTTGATTTTACATTGTTTTGCAACTGTGACTTCCACTGTGGCATTAAGGTTTAATTTTTGTGTATTTCTAAAGTCGAACTAGGTCACGATAGCCACAGTGCAGCACTATATTCAGGCGTTAAATCGCGAGAGGTCCTCTGAGCCAATGAGCCAAGACCTGGTCCTCTGAGTGAAATATATCATGACTGTAATCGAGTGTTCCCTGGGTTAGATCCCCAGCACTCAACCTTTGGACGACCTATAATCAAACCCCCTCTCAGGCAGTGTGAACTTTTGTGCCCGCCATGAAAGATCCGGCTGCGAAATTGATTAATTAAAGTTAGTTATGCTTATTAAGACTATAATATCAGGTGTTACGATTTTGCATATTTTTTAAAAATTAAATTTAAGTGCAAGGATTAATTAAAATTATATAATACCTAACTAAAATATAATATGTCAATTTTCTATAATTTAAATCTTTTTACATTATTCATCGAAATTCGTTGATCTTTTGGTTTTTGAACCCGAACTAACTCAGGGGTAAAATTCCCTCTTAGGTGTCTGTGCTCCAGCCTGTTGGTCTGATCAACATTCAGAGTCTGAACATTGATCTTACGTGAGCTAATAAATGTAAGTATCAGGGATCGAGGTGTACTTCGCCTTTCAGGCAAGAAATAAATTTATTATCTTTCGTCTGATCCATCGTCAGATTGTGCAGAGCTTTGTCTCACACCTTCGGCTTCTTGTGGACAGACAGAGAAACATGTAAAGGGGTTATATTCCCATTTAGTTTGTAAGTTACAGAGCTATCACGCTCATATACAGGGCTACCATACCCATATACAGTGGTTACAATCCCAATTCGCCACTGAGTTTCCCAGGACACAGTTCCCTCAGTGCTTTTCGGCCTCCCTCATAGCGCCCACTTTGTGATCCTACATGTCCAATACCTGAGATCAACGGGATGAATTTCATTTCATTCATATAGCAATGAAATAAATAGTTGTAAGCTTACAGGTACTTAAAATTTTTTTTTATTATTAAATAATTTTAAGGATTTATTTTAAAATAATTAAAACCGAGTTTTAAATGGACCCATTTAATTATAAACGTTGTTTTAAGCCTATAAGGTGTTACAGTCAAAGGTCAAGGAATTAATTCTGCCTTTATTATAAGTAGTAGGATACAGGCGAACCTGGTTACACGGCTAACTAAATAAAATAAGTGTTGTATTTTTTTCCCTCTATGCTCCGCTTCGCATTCAAGCGGGGTAGTATGTGCCGGAAATTAACTATTTCGGTACTTTTTTTATTTTTATTATAATTTTAAATTATTTTTGGAAATTTTATTTTTCATATAAATTGGCTACAGAAGGGTGATATACACTCTATTAGGCTGGTGTACTCTTCTTAGTTAAACTTTGCTACAGTGGCCCGATGCTCCTTTACTCAGGGGCCAATATGATCTTTTGCAAGTCTAAAGACGACGTTAGCAACTCGGATGACATTTCTCCCACTTGCAGTCACACCCGGGGCCTGTAACATTAATTCCCTGCATGACTAAATTTGCATACAACAGCTCTGGACGAGTGGCTACCACTTCTCAGAGCCCAGCTTAGAGCAGCTCTTCCCGTCACGCATACGTCTTAGGTTCACTCATAGAAAGTCACGTTAGAGAGCATTTTCCCATGCCGAGTGGTGTCGTTTAGTCCCCCCTCTTACCACGCCCCCTAGCGAGTGTCATCGAAAGTTCATGAACCCAGCAGGGCGAGTGGCCTGAATCAAGGCTGTTCAGCCGCAAGAGCTGCGGTGCGATTTGCAGACACCCACGCCATCTAACTAGCTCCTTTAGAACTAACCATCTCGTGGCTGACAGAGAAAGGGCCCCCGTGCTCCCTGTGCACTTGAGATGAGTACTTCCATTCCCCTTCTCAGTTAAGCCACCAGAGTGCAGCACTGGCTACAGCATAAGGACACTGGTTTCACCATCTCGACCTGTCTAGAGTCGATAGGCGGTTGTTTTCGGAGTTGCTCTCTAGATAGCACATTGATCGCGCGAACTTAAACCACTCTGGTTGTGTTTTGTTCTCGCCCCGCCATTTCGGGCATCTTCGGATACCTTTGGTACACCTCCGCCCCCAACTTTTGTTCCAGGGGTTGAACCCTGTTTTTAATTAAGACTCTTTCTGTGCGCCCCGCACTTCTGCGGGCGACCTCTTTCTGTCTGATATACAGTAATCGTCTATGCGGGTTCCGGCAGAGATAGTCGCATTGTGTAGTCAGCATGCTACAAGGAATGAGATCCCTAGATTAGATAGTATAATATAGCCAGTCAGTAGTACAAATTAGAGTTATTTTTTTAGTACATACTTCTATGTAAATTACATTATGAAATTATTCTTTATCTACCACGTCGGGATTTGGCCAGCCAAGATGCGGCACCATCCGGAGTGACGGCATCATTATCCCTGCTTTGTTGAGTGTTGTTTCAACTTCGCAAAATCCCCCCCCCCCAACATACCCTTTCTAGGCCTTTTGGGCCAATGTTTTTCGCGACTGTCTGCAAACAGGTCTTATTCACAAGAATGGATTTCTGTTGCAGGCAGGGTCCAAGAATCCAAGTAACAAGAAGATATACTCCTAGAGCCAGCCCTGGAGGTCTGGTAGTTTTTCTCCAGCACTGTTTCCTGCGATGACCGAGGAACTACCGCCCTGGTCCTCTAAGGCCTATTGCCATCTTTTTGATCCATCCCCCACCAAATTGCCAACGATTCGTGAGTGAAAACAAGCTTAAAAGTGTCAGCTTACAGACCGATAGGAAGATGTGAACTTAAGCAACAGGAACTTACAAATTTATATATATATATATATATCAAGACCAAATAATTAATTGTTTTGTTTGGGTAATGTCTTATGATTGGAACAAAAATAATTTCACTTGACGTCGTCTGGCCGACGACCACCCCAGAGCCCGACCTGCACCCGCCAGTATACGCTCCCGCTAACGGAACACACCCCTGGCCATGGCCCACCCGAGTCAGCCGAGCCGAACAGCAATTAAAGGCAAAACCGCGGAAACCTGAGTAGACAAGAGAAGAACCGTACCCATTCCTCCTGAAACATTAAATTAGGATTTTAGCGACAATAAAATCTCTTCCAGACACACCTGTTTGGAGTCTAGCGTAATGAGGTCACGCCTGGCGCGAGAGAAGCCGAGCCTCCCACGGACGCCATGCCAGTTCGGCAGTTCAACGCAGCTCACGGGCCGGGGCGGACCTACGTCCCACGGAGAGGCAACATCCTTTGTCTACATTGAAAGTAACGTCCGGTAAATATAGTCACTAATTAACAAAACCCCTTTTATTACTTAACCTCTCCGTGAGTACCCGGTCCCTTTTTTCGGTCCAGGACCTAATCCGGCCGCATCAACTTAAAGACACCCCGCACCACACTTGGTCAGCGGGGCTGCTCTTCAGCATACGGCACGGGCCGTCTCCCGCAACGTACAGAACTTTATTTAAGGTCACGCGCACGGCGCTGACCACAAACCCGCAAGGGAACTTGGACAAACTTAATTGCGGTGCGTGTTTCACCACAGTGGGCACAACACCCACGCTGAGACATTTGCATACGGGATTGGCCGTCTCCAATCGCCCGCCCCCTTAATTCAGTGTATTTTTGTATCCCGTATTTTGTACTGCTAACTTACGTTACCCGAGTAACGAGTGCCACGTAACCTGTGCGCGCCCCCTTAATTCAGTGTATTTTGTGTCCCGCCTTTGTGTTACGAAATTACGTTACCTGCGTACCCAGTGAGACGTCTGAGACATAACAGCATCCGAGGCCACGTAACGCGGAACACAAACAATACGGCGCCACGGAATAACAAGTAAAAACCCCCCGGGGACCTCTGTAGAGTGTTGTATTGTGTACGACTCGCTCCTCTGAATAAAAGGTACGACACCGCCACCTCAACTCCACGTCTCTTATTTAAAATCATCTCACGCAACACCGCCGCCGGCCCTAGTGGGCCACGCAGGGGCACATACATCCACGACCCCAAATTCACGACTAGAAACGAGCTAGTCTGGCGCCCACCCGGACAACACAGATCAAGAACCGCCTTTTCCCACTAGGAGCCACACCGAGACTCGAGCCCGAGACCCCGGACGACGGCATTTGGCGCCCGCTGCGTGGGGCAGAAAATAACGTGAAAAATTTTTTTCCCCCCCTTCTGGACATTTTCAAGATAAATTCACCAACAGGCGACAGCGTAGACACGAAACGGCCATTTTGGACACAGGAAGGGTCGAAGGCCAGACAGACCGGCGCGACGAGGCGAGCGGACGAAGGACACTCCAATCCCCCACCCCCGCACGTCATCATGGCAAGGCGAGCAACGGAGCGACGTCACCACCCCCACCCCGCGCGGACAGTTTCGACCTCCTCTTTGTGCGGCTGTCCGGGCGCTCTCGGCCGTCGCCTCACACGCCCATCCGCACCCCCTCTTCCGCCGCGGACAGTTTCGACCTCCTCTTTGTGCGGCTGTCCGGGCGCTCTCGGCCATCGCCTCGCACACCCATCCGCAACCCCGCCCGCGCCGCGGCCATTCTCGGTCTCCGTTTTGTGCGGCTGTCCGGGCACCTGCCCAGCCGGCGAACGCGACCCCGCGCACAGACTTGCACAGCGCGCACAGAGCCGCGAGTGAAAAACACGCATCGACACAGCTGAACACGCACGATAACAGGAGCACCAAGTGCGCAGAGATGGATGCGGACAGATGCATCGGGTGTTACCACCCCTGCCCGAGTGGTTACTTATACGGCAGGACCGCCGCTGGGTACGAGTGCGGCTATTGTGAAGAGTACCGCACATACGGGATGACGATGTGTGGAAGCCGGTCGTGTCCCGGAGCAAGTAGCGGGGGCTACCACTGCGACGAATGTGACAGCCTGTGGCATCGTGACTGCACCAACGAGCGTGACGGGACTTTGAAGCGCGAGTCCTTCACGTTCACGTGCACACGATGTACCGCAGAACGAGACACCCAGGTGCAGTACAGGGCAGCGACGCTAATAATTCCTCCCCGACGATACGCCGCGACGATCCACGACATTCGGACACCACCCACGCCGACGCACGACGTACCACGAACGCACGTCCCGACGACATCCGCACCGTCACGTACCATGTTCCCGCCACCTTCCGTCCCGATGCCGACGCTCGGCTTCCTGACGCCAGCAATCCCGCTCCCACCGCCTCCTGTCCCGGAGCCACCAACCTCGACGTCCCTTGTAGACCTGACGCCTCCCGAACCAAGTCTGGAAACACAGTCACCAGAGGGTCCACGCTTCATCGACCTGACGCCACTCACGCCGACGCACTACGCCTCACCAAGGACGCCTTCCGTCCCGACGCCGACGCTCGTCACCCTCTCGCCGCCAATCCTGCTCCCTCCGCCTCCGGGCCCAACGCCACCAGCCTCAACACCCCTCGCAGACCTGACGCCACTCAACATGACTGCGACGACGCTTGACCCGCCAAAGCCGACCGAACGACGCACGACGCCGACCGTCCCACCGCAGTCTGCCACGACGACCCGAATCCGCAGCGTGTCGGAGACACCTCACGACGCCGGGATGGCCTCGCCACCGCACCTGACCACTGTCACAGTGCCGCGAAGGACCGTTCCGACGCAACCCGCGTCGTCTACGACACACGCCTCATCCGGGACGCCACCAGACTCGGCACCGACACGTCGCGCCACACCGTCGCCACCGCCTAGCTTCAATTACATGCAGCCGTCATCACTGCCACATGAGCGCGCGGTCTCAAAAGGGACGCTGGAAAACGGAATGCCCAGGGCCACGACGCCGAGACGCCTGTGCGAGGCCCCGCCACCGGGACTCGCCCCGCGGTGCCCGCCTGGCTTCGAGGCACAGGGGATGGAGCCCACCAAAACGAGACAGACGCGCACGACATCGACGTCGTCTTCGGCACCGCCTGAAACATCAAAAACGCTAGAGGCGCCACGACGCCGCCCCTCGGACAGCCTGCCACAGCAGCTGCCGAGGCGACGCGCACTCTGCCCCCAAAAGGCGCCACGACGCCGCCCCTCGGACAGCCTGCCACAGCAGCTGCCGAAGCGACGCGCACTCGGCCCTCAAGAGGCGCCACGACGCCGCCCCTCGGCCAGCCTGCCACAGCAGCTGCCGAGGCGACGCGCACTCGGCCCTCAAGAGGCGCCACGACGCCGCCCCTCAGCCAGCCTGCCACAGCAGCCACCGAGGCGACGCGCAATCTGCCCTCAAGAGGCACCACGACGCCGCCCCTCGGACTGCCTGCCACAGCAGCTGCCGAGGCGACGCGCACTCGGCCCTCAAGAGGCGCCACGACGCCGCCCCTCGGCCAGCCTGCCACAGCAGCCACCGAGGCGACGCGCAATCTGCCCTCAAGAGGCGCCACGACGCCGCCCCTCGGACGGCCTGCCACAGCAGCCACCGAGGCGACGCGCAATCTGCCCTCAAGAGGCGCCACGACGCCGCCCCTCGGCCGGCCTGCCACAGCAGCTGCCGAGGCGACGCGCACTCTGCCCTCAAGAGGCGCCACGACGCCGCCCCTCGGCCGGCCTGCCACAGCAGCTGCCGAGGCGACGTGCACTCTGCCCTCAAGAGGCGCCACGACGCCGCCCCTCGGACCGCCTGCCACAGCAGCTGCCGAGGCGACGCGCACACTGCCCTCAAGAGGCGCCACGACGCCGCCCCTCGGCCAGCCTGCCACAGCAGCCACCGAGGCGACGCGCAATCTGCCCTCAAGAGGCGCCACGACGCCGCCCCTCGGCCAGCCTGCCACAGCAGCTGCCGAGGCGACGCGCACACTGCCCTCAAGAGGCGCCACGACGCCGCCCCTCGGACAGCCTGCCACAGCAGCTGCCGAGGCGACGCGCACACTGCCCTCAAGAGGCGCCACGACGCTGCCCCTCGGACAGCCTGCCACAGCAGCCACCGAGGCGACGCGCAATCTACCCTCAAGAGGCGCCACGACGCCGCCCCTCGGCCAGCCTGCCACAGCAGCTGCCGAGGCGACGCGCACACTGCCCTCAAGAGGCGCCACGACGCCGCCCCTCGGACAGCCTGCCACAGCAGCTGCCGAGGCGACGCGCACACTGCCCTCAAGAGGCGCCACGACGCCGCCCCTCGGACAGCCTGCCACAGCAGCTGCCGAGGCGACGCGCACACTGCCCTCAAGAGGCGCCACGACGCTGCCCCTCGGACAGCCTGCCACAGCAGCCACCGAGGCGACGCGCAATCTGCCCTCAAGAGGCGCCACGATGCCGCCCCTCGGACAGCCTGCCACAGCAGCTGCCGAGGCGACGCGCACACTGCCCTTAAGAGGCGCCATGACGCCGCCCCTCGGACAGCCTGCCACAGCAGCTACCGAGGCGACGCGCACTCTGCCCTCATGAGGCGCCACGACGCCGCCCCTCGGACAGCCTGCCACAGCAGCCACCGAGGCGACGCGCACTCTGCCCTCAAGAGGCGCCAGGACACCGCCCCTCGGACAGTCTGCCACAGCAGCCACCGAGGCGACGCGCACTCTGCCCTCAAGAGGCGCCACGACGCCGCCCCTCGGCCGGCCTGCCACAGCAGCTGCCGAGGCGACGCGCACTCCGCCCTCAAGAGGCGCCACGACGCCACACCGTGACGACACGGCGGCTACCGGGTCGCCCGAGCTCCCTGCATCTGCCTGACGCAATGCAGGTCGACGCCACGGCACCTGGACCCCCGACCGCCCCACCACCGCACGTGACCGTCACTCAGACGATGACGCCTGTCATCCGTCTGGCACGACGGGCCGCGAAACGCCCGCATGTCGACATGGCTGAGCCGGGCCGTGCCGAGCGCCGCCCGCGCTTGCTGCCCGCCTGCCGAGAGCCACCTGACCTTGGTCGCCGCCGCCCCTGCCGGCCGGCACCCTGGCCACCACCGCACCGCCGCACGCTGCGAGACACCGCAGCCACACTCGGAACCACCGTCACCCCCCGCGAACGAGTCCGGGGAGGGGCTTAGGGCACAACCGCACAACGACCATGCCGACACCACCCTCATGATGATAAAACTGGGCGACGGGGACAAGGAGGCCTCTACTCCAAACCCGCCCAGCACACTGGAACGGGAGAGGAGGCTGTACCCATCCACGCCGTACCAGACGCTGAGGGACAAAGTCGGCCACGATCACCAGGTCCAGTGCGCTGGCCCTACCAGCCGCTGACCCCACACCGGCACCACGACGCCGCCCTCGGCACGCCTGCCACGACGGCAACCGGGGTGGCGCGCACGTTGGCCCAGTCGGCCACTATCACCAGGTCCAGTGTGCTGACCCCGCACAGGCGCCGCGACGCCGCCCCCGGCACGCCTGCCACGACGGCAACCGGGGCGGCGTGCACGCTGGCCCAGTCGGCTACGATCACCAGGTCCAGTACGCGGAGCCAACCAGCTGCTGAGCCGCGAACCACGCCGGGATGGAGCGGCCGGAGCTAGGGGTGGCCCCCTGTTAGCGGGACCATAAGCGGCGCAAGGTCGGGCTTCTCAGGGGGGGGGGGGGGGGGGGGGGGCGTTTGACGTCGTCTGGCCGACGACCACCCCAGAGCCCGACCTGCACCCGCCAGTATACGCTCCCGCTAACGGAACACACCCCTGGCCATGGCCCACCCGAGTCAGGCGAGCCGAACAGCAATTAAAGGCAAAACCGCGGAAACCTGAGTAGACAAGAGAAGAACCGTACCCATTCCTCCTGAAACATTAAATTAGGATTTTAGCGACAATAAAATCTCTTCCAGACACACCTGTTTGGAGTCTAGCGTAATGAGGTCACGCCTGGCGCGAGAGAAGCCGAGCCTCCCACGGACGCCATGCCAGTTCGGCAGTTCAACGCAGCTCACGGGCCGGGGCGGACCTACGTCCCACGGAGAGGCAACATCCTTTGTCTACATTGAAAGTAACGTCCGGTAAATATAGTCACTAATTAACAAAACCCCTTTTATTACTTAACCTCTCCGTGAGTACCCGGTCCTTTTTTTCGGTCCAGGACCTAATCCGGCCGCATCAACTTAAAGACACCCCGCACCACACTTGGTCAGCGGGGCTGCTCTTCAGCATACGGCACGGGCCGTCTCCCGCAACGTACAGAACTTTATTTAAGGTCACGCGCACGGCGCTGACCACAAACCCGCAAGGGAACTTGGACAAACTTAATTGCGGTGCGTGTTTCACCACAGTGGGCACAACACCCGCGCTGAGACATTTGCATACGGGATTGGCCGTCTCCAATCGGCCGCCCCCTTAATTCAGTGTATTTTTGTATCCCGTATTTTGTACTGCTAACTTACGTTACCCGAGTAACGAGTGCCACGTAACCTGTGCGCGCCCCCTTAATTCAGTGTATTTTGTGTCCCGCCTTTGTGTTACGAAATTACGTTACCTGCGTACCCAGTGAGACGTCTGAGACATAACAGCATCCGAGGCCACGTAACGCGGAACACAAACAATACGGCGCCACGGAATAACAAGTAAAAACCCCCCCGGGGACCTCTGTAGAGTGTTGTATTGCGTACGACTCGCTCCTCTGAATAAAAGGTACGACACCGCCACCTCAACTCCACGTCTCTTATTTAAAATCATCTCACGCAACACCGCCGCCGGCCCTAGTGGGCCACGCAGGGGCACATACATCCACGACCCCAAATTCACGACTAGAAACGAGCTAGTCTGGCGCCCACCCGGACAACACAGATCAAGAACCGCCTTTTCCCACTAGGAGCCACACCGGGACTCGAGCCCGAGACCCCGGACGACGGCACACTGATAGCTTGTCTTAACACATTTATAAAATTAATATAATGTATTTCATTTAATAATTTTTGTTAACATGTAATACGGTTTCGGATCCGTCTGTAGTTTTCGCAGCACTTAGCATTCTCTATTTAAATATGTGTGTGTGTGTTTGTGAAATGTCCATTGAGTGCTATTTTGAAATTTAATCTTAAACAGAAAAAGAAAATTCTAAGGAATAAACCAAGATGCCTATAGACATGTTTGTAGTATCTTTTTAATAAATAATGATCCTTTTTCCCTCTCCTGTTTTAAGGGAAAATCTAAATTATAGTTTGTCTGGCCTCTCGTTGCTCCCTATGATGGCATAATTACTTAGTCATTTTTGCTCACACACTTCCAGTTCTTAATCGGCCACTTGGGCCATTACATTTTATATTGTAGCACGAAAGTCAGTTACACACATACCTTTCCCAAAATGTAAATCATACTTCAAAAGGTTGTTTCTCATCAGTGGCGTGTGGTAGTGTTATTGTGTGGGTAAGCTGTTCCACCCATCCGCAACCGGGGGCCCGGGGGCCCTACCCCGGGTAAAATTTGGATTTCTAGGTGCAAAATGGGCTATTTTTGCAGTTTTCCTGGTAGAAATATAAAATGCACTTGGCCAGCAAAAAATGTTTTCCAAGTAATGGGCAGCCTGTTAACTCATTTTTCGAATATAAATTACAATTAAAATGTCTAACAAAAGATTTTCCTGTTGTTTTCATGTCTAAATCAGAAGTCGGTCTCCCCACTACCAAATACTTTTTTTTATCTTCTAAACCCCTTGTGTAGTTAAAGAAACTTTATCTATGGTTATGAAAATACTGGAAGGTGCATTAAGTGGGCGAAACAGTAACTAGTACTGTATATTCAAAGGACACAAGGGAGCAACCAAAAATATTATTTAGTTACCTATCACAATCGGAACTAGGAAGGAGGATCGTAATTGAAGTGAAAAACAAATATGTTTGCTTAAAGTTTACCCTTTTTATTGTTAATTAAAATCTGCATTATATTATTTTGATGTTCTTTGAAATTACAAAATTACCGTTATTGGAATTAATAATTAATTATTTTAAAGGGGGCCCGGGCCATTTGAAGTAATTAGTTACAATTCTATGATACTTTCATAAATGAGACTATGAAAATAACCATAATAGTTTTAACATTAATAAATTTAATTGTTGTAAAAAAATTAATTGCTCTGATTGGTGCTGGAGTACATATTCAAAATGTTGCATAGCGGACTGTTCACTGGCGGAGCATAATTAGGAGGTTCTGGGCTTCAATCTCCGAAGGATCGGCGTAAATTTGGTAGACTAAGTCTTGAAAGGTAACTTCACTCGAGTCTTGAAACATTTCTTGAACCAAGTCTTGAACCCCACTGGAACCAAAAGAAAATCCAGTGGTCAAGAATAGTAAACTAATTAAGTTAGGGCAAAAGGATAACAGGGAGGCAACAATAGCCAAACAGGATGTTGACTTTTCCACTTACCGATCTGGGGTTGAAGTGAAGTGAAGTGAAGTGAAGTTAAGTGAAGTCAATCCCCGAAGGGAGGAGGTGTGGGTAGTTGCGGTGAACCGTCACGAAACATTATGCGAAATTACTACTTGGCTAAACTGATGGCAAATAGCCAACCAGAAGAATAAAAAAATAAACATTAGGGAATACTCATGAACTTGAGAGATCACATCTCTTAACTAGGTTGCGGCGGCTGAATATGTAAAAGGCACGGCCGATGCAGCTCCGGCATGAGATGCTATTGTGGTGACCGCCGAAGGAAGAATCTCTCGCTCTTCCAGGTGACATGAAGTTAAGTTCGAGCGAGAGGCCCGGAGTCTTAGAGAGTGGGAGAAATGGCCTCTGATTGGCTAGAATAAGCCCGGCGGAGTACTTGCTCCACCCTCCAAAAAATATATATATGAAGAGGACTAATTGCCTAACTTAAGGGACCTCAGAGGTGCAAAGCAGAGCGCTCTGTTGGGGACAACAGGAACTGACTCTGTGTTGGTACGCAAGAGTCCCGCCGAGGTGGGGGGGGGGGGGGAGGGAATAGCGAAAGCTTGTACCCTATGGAGCCCTGTTGGTGCGAGCTCTGTCGAGGAGGAAAGGAACTTAGATTGAGTAGGGTCGCAGCCGCCAGAGCGTTCGCTTCGACGCCTACGAGAAGGTAATTTAGTTCGCCGTGCCGCCGGGAGATGGCGCAAGCTGTCCATTCACCGGCCTGGGGTCTGTTAGAGACCGGGAGGGAGTTTATCCAGTTGGAAGGATCTGGAATGGATAGAGGGGAAAAGAGAAGGGGGGGTAGTGCTGCGTAGTGGGAAAGGCTGCCTACAGGACTCCCGAGGCGTGTCGGGACCGACCGTAACCTGTGCCGGCGAACCTGACCAAAGTTGCTTCGGTCAACTGTAGCTTGAGCTACGGGTGTGCCTAAGAGGGCTGATGGAAGCTAAGGTAGCGTGTGGCAGGACGTGCACGGAGCACTGAAGGGGTGCGAAATTTCACTCACGTACGTGCAGAGGAGTGGGGCCGGAGACAAAATTAAGTAGGAGAGTACAATACTGGGATACAATTTTGATAGACTGTAACAGGCTACAGAAAAAATACTAAAAATATTTATTTAAATTATACTAAGCCTAAAGATGAGCCAGGAGAATATGACAATTTATGGCTCACTTCAAAAGAAAAAGAATTAAAATCAGTACTCAAAAAATTGCAAACAACGCAGTGGCTGTGTTCTCGGCTGGGGCCAGGTTGAGAGTCCTTCTCCATCCCAGACAGCATACGCTGCGGAACTCACATGGACGGCAGTCGCAGTTGAATTTTACATTCTCACTGGCTAGCACTTGAAACGAAAACAGTAAACACCAAAACAGAATAAAATATTCTTAAAATGGACAGTGTTGCGCAATGAAAACTTGCCTTATAAGTTGTAAAAATAAAATTCGTACCGGTATTTGTTTGTTGCACGACGCGCGCACACACAGCTAAGGGCAGCTGTCTGGCAATAGCGGGCCTTGAGCGAACATTACGGAAGTAGTCATACGAAAATACGCGAACCCTTTCCCCCCCCCCTCCGCCCGGCTTCCTCACCCGCCCGGCTTTCACGTTACCATGACAACCGGGTAACACGCTACCCAACGCGCCCACTACGGTGATCGCATCGCATTGGCACACGAGATGAAATTACCAGATAGCAAAAATTATTACATTACACCAAGCAACATAACAACAGGGTAAGCACTGCTTACCTAGCGTCTATTGAATACACGCCACTGTTTCTCATTCCCTTTAACAATTGGGGAATATCAAACAATTGAATTGTACCTTCATATATATTGCCAAGCTGTTTAATTGATACATTTAGAATGTTTTCAAGGATAACTCATGTGTTTATATTTTGAAAGCATTTATAGCTGCCCTGTTCACCTGACCCTGATCACATACTGTAGCAAGTATCATAAAACCTGCATCACAAACTTTCCTCACAACATTTTTGATACATCTGATAAGCTAAAATGTGCTAGTAGGTCCGCAGGAATACTTGTAACACACAGACTGCTTCAAATTCTTGGTGATCCACGAATCTTTTACACTTCCATATGGTCTGCAAATTTTGATTTTCTGGAATGGCCAAAATTTCAAAACAAGCTAATAATTATCATGATTCAATCCAGAACATTAGGGGTAACAGCCATTTTGTCAAAAATAAGACAACAAAATTTTTCAGGTTTCATCTTCTTAACACTTGTCTTTAACTGGGCAAACACAGCTTCACCTATTCTTGGTAGATTCGTAAAACCTTTTCTACCAAGTAAGTTCAACAACTCAACTAACAACCTGTACCCCTTGCCAGCTTGTTTGTATATGGCTAAGGCCAAAATTCTTATCAAGCTGGAACTGCCTTCCTTTAGGCATTCAATCTATGAAAAAATAAATGTTCAGGCTACAGAATTCAAATGGCATTTGGAAAAAAGTTTTGAGGTGGAAAACTTTTGAGCTGCTTTACAGAGATTTTGATAGAAAAGCTTTAACTTTGCTTCAAAATTTTGGCAGCCATATAAATCTGTTTGGCTTTAGGAGTCAGATCGGTATATTTTCTGACATCGATATCTTTTAAAAATGAGCTCTGACATTGTAATTCTACACTGAAATCCATGGCTTAAGAAGCTGGTCTCTTAAGCAAAACTAACATTATATCAAAAGATTATTCCTAAATTAAAAGAAAAGTAATCAAAATAAAAACCCAAATCACACAAATCAGAAATTATAGTTACAGTAGTAGACTATGCAGTTAAGTTGATTCAAATCACTTTTGCAAGCAGGCAACAAGTTAAAATACAAAACATGGTCCGCTTAAACAAACACATTAAAAACTTAACAAAAAACACTAACACTAAACACTTAACTCAAAGTAAATTTTATTAAGTTAATAAACAACACAATAAAACTAGATAATAGCAGCATACCATTTAAACACTGCTTGAGGAAACTGCTATTTAGTGCATTTTGAGAAAAAGATTGCAATCTAAGTATACTATAAATAAATAGAAACTACACACAACCAAGGCGACTCGTCCTCACAGTAGGGACGTGAGCCGGGCACTAGTGTCGCGGAGTGGAGGACAGATAGGACACAGGGAGAGGAAATGTACAGATTCTAGCATGAGTTACCGCAACACTATTGTGTTTAGAGTGGCAATGATTGGCAAAAAGTCAATAATACTACAACACAGTGGGTGAAGTGCAGCTGTGCTTCATGTCATTGTGCTTCCCTGTAGGACAGCACTGTGATTGCAGTTTCAGTATAAAAATACTTGCTGTTGGTGTGAATATGAAATAGAAAAGTGTTATGTATTTATGTACAAAGTATAATATTTAACAACAAATGAACTGAAGAAGCAAAAAATATATGAAAAATGGTATAAAGAACCTGTATTCTTTACACATGGAAGTATTGTGGTAAAATTCTCATCCTATGTTTCTTGATTTAGGTATTAAATGGTATAAATGGTGGGTAGGATAACAAAAATATTTAAGACAGTCAAATTACATCTTGCAAAACAGAAAAGGAAACTGCAATTATTTTAAGAAAATAAGACACAAATAACATTAAAAGTTGAAACTATTTCTTCTTCTATTCAAAAATTTAGCAAGGTTTGTGCAAATACAATATTCTCTGTTTCCAATACCACACAAACAGTTTATTAATTGTATCTGATACAATTTCAAATACTAACACCTCAAAATAACAAATATTAAATAAACACTTCAAATGCATTAATAGGTCCTGATATTATAAGTAGTAGAGCCATTATTTAATGGGTTTACATATTAACCATTTAACGTTAAAAAATTTAAGAATTTGTTATTTTTAATGATTGTTATAATAGTAAAATCTGTGTGTGTGTATTTTTAATTTTATTGGGGAAAAATTAGGTAATTCATGCGAATTAACTTGCATTTTGTTTTTCCTTGCATTTCAGTAATTTTTCAGTTTCATAGTTATTCATCATCATTAAAGCCTGTACATAGGCTAGTTAACTTTAACATGTGCACAGAAAACAACAGAATAGTTGAAGTTCAAATGGTAAGATAATCAGTAAAATGAAAAATTTCTGACAAGAAAAAGTGAAGAAGCAATTAGCAAACACCTGAAATGAATAAACGTAAAAAAAACCTGAAACTTACTATTTTATAGTTTAATTTCAGTACTGTCTTTAAGTAAAATATTAAATGTAATTTAGTAAAAATAACTATAGGTTATTCTTAAAATGTGACACCTAACATGTGCACAGATAACGGCAGAATGACTACAGTTCAACGGTGAAATTTGTACACTTCCTTGCTTAACCTTCTCAAAACCACAAAGAAGACAAGCAGAGGGCAGTGACATAAGAAAAGATACTAGTATTAAGACAGTTTAAAAATAAAACATGATAAATTAACAAGTTAACAAAAGGAAAAACACATGTTGTGCACAGAGATTAAAGCAAAAAAAAAAAAAAAACATATCAACAACTTCAGACTGTTACTCCATAAATTACTTTCAAGAAATGGAAACTCTACGAAGGTTTGTTCAATATGAGTTGTACAGGATCTGCTTGCGTCTGCAGACATTACACTTCATAGTAGTACGATAACTAACACTGGTATGACCTCACAAATGAATCACCCATAATAATTAAATCACAGTACAGCGCTTGTTACGGTGTAAGCAGTCACCTGTAACTTTCTTCCTACCCCACCTGTTTAGTCAGTACTTAAGCCCACCCCACACGATGCCCATTTTCTGCTATAACTTCTGTTATACCCATGGGTATAAAAATTTTCATAAAAATTTGTATAGCAGAACCGCAGAAAGATTTCTTAACTCCATACACACGATACCTAGAATGCTAACAGAAAACCAGCCAACGCAGTTGCCGACCAAAGCAAACATTTCAGGGGAGGATAAACCTGTCGTAGTCAACTTATCAAAATACTGAAAAAAAAGTGAAAGTTACACCTGTGTGTGTTAAAAATTATGTAACTTGCGGAAATATTATTTGATATTTTATCTTATATTTTTCATTTGGAAATAAATAACAAAATTGGTTTAGTATTTAAAAACAAATTAAGAGCAATTTTGGAATTACAAATATATTTTTAAGTTGTAGGTTAATTTCAAAATCTAAAAATATATAAATTTAAATGATACAAGGGACATTGGGTTTACTAAATGTAGTTTATGTACGGTTTAAATTCTAATATTAATTTAATCATACAGTTAATCAAGCTAATTTCATTGTAATAGTAAAAAAATGCTACCGATTCATATATGTTATATATAAGATTTATTGATTACTTATATATTTAACTACATAATTAGAGGAATTGTAACTAATATTTTTTGTAACCCAGTGAGACAAATAAACACGCACATACCGCGTAATAAATTTAAATCTTCGGTGAAGAAAAACATTTTGCATGTTTTTTTTTACCCTCACAGGTGTGTCGCTATGAAGTATCAGTTTATTCATTATTAATTTATGGACACTCGTTTCTTAATAAACGTTGGCGTTTTAATTATAAAATTAACTTTTGGTTTAAATTATTTGTGAACATGTGATTTTACTTTACTTTTTTAAAAGTAAAAATAAATCTAGGTACGTAGTACTATGAATAAAATCAATGGACTGAGACACCTAAATGTAGTTAATAATATTATATCATAAATTAATTCTAATAATTTATATTTGCAGAAAGCACAGTATGTACAATTTAATTATCTGTTATTTAAAAAAAACTAAAAAAAAAATTGGACTGATGAGGATTTGAATCACATTCAAAATCACCCTTCTACCGCTGCCATCATGCCCTTCGCCACTACGCTACCGCAACTTCTACGAACGTGATAGGAGATAATGGGTAATATAAACTGCAACGTATTTTCATAACGTATTTTAAAATTTCCGATTACTTCTTTCTGTGGCAATTTCAGCTTAACAAATATATTCCATAGTAGTTTTACTATTATAAAGTTTCATTTGGCATACCATTACATTTGTTACGTCCCTTAATGTTGACAATACAGACTACATACGGGGTTACATTGCAACACGTGGGTCCGCCATCTTGACTGCTCCAGCTCGTGGGTATAGCAGAAAAATAGAACACGTTCTATTACGGTTTTGGCTAAGACTTCGGTTATGAAAACTTTTATACCCAGAGCCAGACCCCTTGGAAGGGTGCTGAAATGTTACCCACACGGGAGCAGGCGCGCTAGCATAAAAATTACATGAAAACTGCTAAGGAAATGGGTGTCGTGTGGGGCAGGCTTTAACGCCTGGTAGTAGACCAACCACAATGAATCCGTGTCTGTAAAATTGCCTGCAGACTCTTTTGCAAGGGATAAACCACTCTGACTTGTTTCACATCATCATACATGGCAGAACGTCGACAGTGCATCATTACATGTAGCCGAAAAGGAGCAAGCGAGCCAGACTACAAAAGACTGTTCTGGACAGTTATGGTCGGCGAAATTTGTTGGAGCTGAGTGACTATATATACCACCTTCAGGTCACCATCAAGCAGAGTACTCTGCTCTCGCTAACAGAGTGTGTCAAGCCACCCAAAGACCACTAAGCCATCACTGCCTTGACCACCGCCCGAATAGAAGACGTTATGTTACCCGAGACCACTGAAGTCTACAAGTGTGGAGATAGCCTCGATGTAAGTAAGAGACATTTCTGTATTTCTTGAGGATGGACTTGGCCCATGACCAGAGGAAGTAGCCAATGGAAAAATTCAAAAACTACGAGTAGTGAACTCGCTCAGCGAGTAAATTACCAAAAACTCGCTTCTCTGTATCCAAGAGTACTTGATGATTACAGTACCCAGACATGTCTTCAGCTACTCGCTGACGACTGATAGTGGTTACTCGTGAAGCATGTGAGAGAAAAGAGAGTTGGAGGACAAAGTGAGCACAAGACAGGTATAAGTAACACAGTTCAAAGCTTGAAGAAGGGCTGGTTGGTCAGAAACAACGACGAGGGGTGCGGTGTGTGTGTGTACATAGACAGACACCAAAAACGCTTATAAACGAGTGCATGTTGTGTTCGGTCTTCTGAGACAAATCAATGAGACAGTGATAGTAACTGTCATCATGGTACAAACAGGAAGTGGTATAAGATGTAACGAGTGTGTTCAAGGCAGCACACACTTAAAAGCTAAAAGTCACACGGGGCTAGGTCTGGTGAATACGGAGGGTGGGGAACGACAAAACACCCCTGAGCGGCCAAATAGCGGTTTACGCATAAGGCAGTGTGTGCGGGGGCGTTGTCGTGATGAAGGAACCAGCCACTTAATCGCCAAAGTTCCGGGCGTTTCCTCAACACATCCTCTCACAAAGGTCTTAAAACTTCCAAATAAAAGTACTAGTTAACAGTCTGGCCAGGGGGAACAAATTCCCGGAGCACAATTCCACGAACATCAAAAAAGACAATGATTATCGTCTTAACATTCGACCTCACTTGTCTTGCTTTTATTGGTCTGAGGGAGTTAGGAGTCTTCCACTGGCTTGATGCTTGTTTGGTTTATGGGTCATACCTGTAACACCAATTCTCATCACCTGTAATAACTTTGGTCAAAAAGTTTGGATCACTCTCAATCTCTTTTTTCAAGTCCTGGCTCAAATTCAATCAAATGATTTTTTGATCCTGTTTGAGAAGGCGAGGAACAAATTTAGCGGCAGCACACCTCATTTGCAAATCCTCAGTCAAAATCCACTGGCATGAGCTCCAACCACTCCTGTCTCTTACGAAATTTCATCAATCGTAAAATGACAATCCTCATTGATTTTTTGGCAGATTTATTCATTTTCATCATTTCGAGATGTTGAAGGGCGCCCAGAATGAACATGGTCTTCAACACTCATCTCACCACGTTTAAAGCCCCCAAATCACTTGAAAACTTGTGTGTAACTCATAGCATCCTCCTTGAAAGTCTGTTGAAGCATTTGGTAAGCTTCTGTTGATGATTTTTTGAGTAGGAAACCAAAATTTCAAACACATTCTTTATTCTTTTAAATCTGCCATAATAACTTCATAGGCGGAACATGAGAACAGTAAAAGAAAAACAATACTACAATCAAACGTTAACCTACAAACTGACACTGTCTGGGCAGCTGTTTAGTGAAGGTATCTATTAACCCCATCTAGCAGGAGAACTCTCTACTATGTCTACGAATGGCAACACACTATCAGTCTGTTTTTTTTTTGGTCCCGCTCGTACAATACATTTAAGTAATTTTGCTTACTAAGCACAATATATAAATAATCGATAAAGGCAACAAGGTAAAAGCACTATGGTAAAAAACTACATTAATATTATATGATATATATAATATATATATTAATATAATATTATCATTAACAACCTATACAATATTTGTCTTGCATATTTGGCATTGAGAAATTTTGGTAACAACTTTGACATGCCATGTTACATTTTTTTTTTATTTTGGAATATATTATTCATATAAAATCAATATATAAAATAATATAATCCCACCTTTTACAAGGAGACTTAAGACCAGAGTACAATACTTTAGCACAAAGTTCATGTGAGAAATAAAATGTTGGAAAGTGGATTTGGCTAGATTTAATTCCAATCAGTTTTTTTCCCCATAACCACATGTGGTACAGAAAACAGCAAAAATGAATGTTGGAAGTAAGTTGATATTAGTTTGGTGTTTTTGATTGAAAGAGAAGTTACAAAAAGAAATTTTTTTTTATTTTAAACATTTTTATACTATCAACACAATAGATCAAAATAACAAAAACATATCTTACAAAACATTATTGATAGTATTTCCAGAAGCGCTAACAAACGCAAGCAAAATTTACAGAAACATCATTTCCTTTCATTTTCTATTTTGAAGGTAACTTTTCACATTCCTTCGCATGAGCTATTTAGAATAGATGTAGTTATTGAATAATGCTGTTATTATGTAATTTTTTCTGTGCACGTGCTATTTGTGTGCTAAATCAATTCAAGCCACCTTTAGTAGGAAACGGGCACCAAACTAAATATTAATAAAAACACCCATGCTTAAGATAGTCTTGAATCCATGACCACATGGTTATAAATCATAACAGTTTGAATTGGATTTACTGATAAATAAAGTAGTATGTACATATAGGTTTATTTATAACATTACAACAAACAATGCATTTATTTATATAAGAATAAATTTATAGCAAATATTAAGTATACAAGTATAAAATTATGACTTTATTTATTGCAAAAATTGCTCAAAATAGCATACCTTTAAACAAAGTTGCACCCAAAAAATACTGCATAATTTTAAGGCAAATTGCAGAGTGCTGGTAGTTTTTAAATACTGTACATACATTTTTGGAAAAAACTCAATATCAATACAACAGCTATTAAAGAATAGTAAATATATTGTTCAGAAAGTCACTCATTTAACCGTATTTGGGTGTCCTAGGTATTGCAGCTTTGTACACCTACACATGCACTTTAACAAAAAAAAATATTATAACTTTTAGTATAAACTCAATATTCCAGATGTAAAATATTGAAATATTCCAAGTATAAGGCCAACATGTTACATACTAATATACAATGTTAACAAAGAACAGAATTTAAAATAAATAAGTGTTATAGGAATTCTGTTATACAAAATTTCTTCTCCAAGTTGTTTATAGCTATGCACATTGCTATGCTCATTGTATGCATATGACTGCAGCTCACAAATAAACTGTTAAAGTAATTAATGTGGAATTTTCCCTGAGCTATGCAAACAAGTTAGAACAATTTGTAAACTTATAATATATTTGCAAAATTATAGATAAAGAAAATAAATCTAAAAAAAATACACAAGTAATAATAAATCACTTAGTAAAAATCATGTGATAACATTTCTTGAACAGTAAGTATATTTTAGAAGCCAAGCTTATAAATTACACTGAGCAACTTAATGCCACCGACAAGAAATCCTCAAATCCTATTGTGATGACCCCTGTCAATTCCTTGTCACGGGTTCGAAATGCCTCTGAAAAATAAAAAATAAACAAATTAACACACTTTTAAAGAAACCAATGTTCCTAATTTGTAAGCAGAGCACTTTAGACCAAAAAGTTTCAAATATTTCAAAAGTGTATTGAAAAAAGGCTAGAGCTACAGCACTGAAAGAACTACAGAAGTGAGCTTATAATTTTTAATTAGTACTTGTTTTACTGCCAGCCATTCAGGAGAGGGTTTCCTGCCACTGACTACTATGTTAGCCATTATGTATGAACATGACTCATTGGCTGTTGCTGACGAATCAGAATTAGACCCTAAGTGGTTTCTTTCCTCTTGCTTTCCGCTGTACATTTTTGCTTTTTAAGCTTAAAGCCATCATCTCTAAGTTAAAATATTTCTGTAGCTTCTCTGATTGTCCAATTTCTATAATCATCTATGTTGGCTATGGTTTCAAATTTGTTTAAATCTACACTGTGTTTAATAATAGATGAATGTTCAGCTATGGGTTATTTGTGGTTGTCTTGTTTGTAGTCCTTAATATGTTCTCTTGTAGTTACACGTCTACCTGTCTGTCCTATGAAAACCAGGCCTCAGGAAAATGGTACTTGTAGATTCCAGCATGTTGTCAGTTGGAGTTTTATCCTTTACCAAGGGGTACACAGGTTTTTGGTTTTACTGAAGATTTTTTTATTGTATTTCCGTGTTCCTTCAAAAGTCAAGCTATCTGGTTGGTGACTCCTTGCACATGTGGGACCACAACTATGTAACTAAATTGGTCAGCATTTTTGTAGAGGGTGGTTTGTTTATGGCTTGCTCTATAGCTTTCTTTTTATATACATTGGCCAGTAATGCTGTGGTGAGATGTTGTGACATCTCAGGCCCTTACGCTCCCAATGTATAAAATATTATGTTAAATATTTATTATGCTTTATGATCAGATACCATACTTGGTTAGGTTTTTTGGTATAATGGAAACAACAGATATTTGTTCATTTTAGAGATATTTGTGTGTTAGCAATATGCTTTTATGCTCATATTTTACTTTATAATCGTAATTTACACTGATTCATGTCCTTAAGTATTTCTAAGAAATTTACTATATTTAATTAAATAAAGCAGCTGAAGGTTGGACATCAATTTTTGGTTTATTGGTTAAGTTTTCATGAGTATTCACAAGTTTCTTCAGCATAAATTACCATTGTTCTTTGTCTGGAAGCAGGGTGATGCAATGTTTCAGTAAATTATATTGTGATAATCTATATACAAAAATATTTAAATGTTTGCTTATTCAAAATCTTAAATCTCCAAAAGTTCTTTACCAATTGATTTGAATTTTTACAAAACATTGCATTCAAAACCACATGTATTTTTATATACTTATGTCACACCTGTGACAGGTAAAAAGATATATAAAAATATAGATAGGTAAAAACACAGATTTTTAATATTTTCAATGCTTAGCTAAGGGCCAAATCATTAGAATTATACAATTTCGATCTAGATATGGATTGCTTATGACATGGACAATTATAAGTTGCATGTCCTAGAATCAGCAAACTAGACAATCTACATCTGAACAAACAATGGAACAACAAAAAAAATTGTATACTCACAAGCACTGTAAAATTAAACATATTAGAAATGTGTGCTTTCTCTTTTATTTCTTTTCCATTTAACCACATTCAGCCACAGCATTGTGTGGCTGGGTACCACCAGTAATTAAATGATGATGATGACGATGATGATGATGATGATGATGATGATGATGATGATGATGATGATGATGATGATGATGATGATAATAATAATACAGCTAGTGATTAAAAAATAATAGTTTTTAGTTTATTTATTTACCATGGTTGCATTTAGAGTGGTGGTTCACATAATAACTGTTTAATGTGAAGTGTGGAGAATTTTACAACTGTGGTCCAGATCATGTTGCTTTATCATATTTTCTGCCTATCTCAACATCAATATTTTGACCACAGCCAGCAGTTTAGGCCTAAGTGGAGCATTTTTTTTTAAATTTGGTGGCCATGCAGAGAGAACAACTGTCTTTTCGCCATTTCTACTGACATGATGGAGGGGGGGGGGGGGGGTGTGTGTTTTGAATCGGCGTACGTTTATACCTTGGGCGCCACCACGTGGATGGGCACGTGGACCCGGCTACCGACTCTGTCCCAGGGCAGTGACGTCACCCATGTGGAGCTAGGCTCGACTTCCCCCGCTAGCACTGACCGGCCTGCTCTCAGCGGCGGGAACGCTATGTTACTGCTTGTGAGGTCTTGAGGCGACCCACACACCTCCGTCTCTGTGCTGGAAAACTCGTGGTCGGGAATTAAGTGCAACGAGTCGGGTAAATATTAAGTTTTATTGGCGCAGACACGTACACCGACGACGCACACAGAAAACAGCACATAGTCCAGCTTTCATGCTGACCAGGACACCGCGTGGCCCGGCCCCGAAAGTATAAGTCCGCCGATTAATCCAAAATGCTCCGGGGAGCTTTAATTAATTAATTAATTTACACAGTCTGCCGCCGGGGTAGGCCTCGAAGGTTGATTAGAAAAAGGTTTACAAAAAATAGTTACGACGGCGGATGTTAACGGATCGGTTACGAGTAAAAGTTGAAGTCGACGAGGTGCTGATATGCGTCCTACCCCGCACGGCGAACGGAAGAGACTGCCACAGGCCCCAGGTGTCATGGCCGCAGGAAGTGCTGAACTTACCGTTAGTACATTAATATTAAAGACAGTTAAACATAACTATTAAAAACTTTTAAAAATTACAAGTTAATTAAGATTTAAGGATTACATATTACAGATATTTAAGAATTATATTATTTAAAAACACGCAGTCTCCACTACTCCAGTTAGGGTGGGTGCCGAATGGGTTCGCGCAGTGCGACAGAACACACGCACTTGATGGCGGGAGGTTTGAAATAGAGGGTGTCGGGAGGAGAGAGGGTCGGCAGTGGCGTTAGGCACATCAGGCTTAGGGAGGGCGTAGCCCTGGTCGACGTCAGTACGAGTTACCAGTTACTGCAGGATTTTATATCAGAAGTAACATCACATATTCAATTCAGTACATTTTATTTAAGAGCGATGAACAATTTTGTTTGAACCAGTGAAAATGTTTATTCTGTGCAGACTTTGTTTTTGTCGTGTAAGGTTTCTTGGTTGGTGCCAGACATTAATACAATGAATTGGCACTGTAGTACAAAACCGAACATTCTAGATACCAAAATACTTTGCTTTCAAAATTTACATCATGTGTTACAATTCTATGATGTACTAAATAACATGCATTAAAAAATTAAGTCGACCTTCAATGTTTTCAAACATAAAAAAAGTGGAATTTGTATATTCCAGGATATGTACCTTAATAAAACTGTTGGAATTGTGAGAAAAAATAAAAAGCTTGAACGTAAATACATACATATATATACACAAAAACACACACACAAACACACACAAACATACAAACACACACACACATATACAAAAAATTAATACTAAAAATAAAATATCTTAGCAACAAATTTTTAATTACTGTTTATTTCATATGGATAAACTCCTCTTTAATAACAAAGCACACACATGGCCCTGAGTGATTTGGTGTGAAACGACCCATAAACCAATTAAATACACACCAGTAAACCGTTGAATCTGCACACATATGCTAATAAACTGGTCAACAGTAATTTTTTTCTGATTTTCTAAATCGCTTCGTTTGATGACAAAGTTAACAAACTCCGGTGAGAAATGAAATCCCATTTGCTGGAACGCTGTAACAAAAAAGATGCATAGCTCTCAAAATAGACAATGGTATTAAGAACAGAAAAAAGACTGGTTAAATTAACTGATCTAAAGTTCTCTTGCAGTGGAGTATTAGACAAGCAAAAATAAAGAGAGCCTATTGTTGCAACAGCATTCTTCCTAATTATGGTGATATGCTGGATCTTATGACTGTTCCATTAGCTAATTTAGATTGGGCACATAGCTGTCTAAGGGTACAGTAAGTAGTACATACACAAAGGATTAATAAAAAAATCAGTAAACTCAAAATTCTGATTCATTTAATAGTACACTATTGTGCAGTAAATTTGTAATGATAGTGACAAAAATCTTGGAAATTTTGGTAAGCAATTATGGACATAAGCCACTGCATAGTATTTTAACATTTTCGCAAAGCCAATAGATAACCTTGGCCGGTTTTGTGTTTTTTGTAGATACAGTGTAAACTCTTTATAACGTCACTCGATTTAACAACAAACTCCTTAAAATGTCGAAATTGATTGACTTTGGTTGGTTTACCTTGTTTTCTATTCAATAATACACTCTATATAGTGTCACGCTCACTCTATGTAACAACAACAATACGGCATTATAAATCATTAAGCAGTACTTTCTATGTTGCCGAAGTTGATAAGAACTGCAGCTGTGTACGTTCTTTTGTTTGCTGTTTTGTTGTTGTATTATCTAGCACGTGTTTACTTCGACTGACGCACAGGAGATTCCAAGAAATTTTTGTCTTTTGTTTTTACATGATGAACTTGCTCATGTTTACCTCGGTGACTAGACTTTTGTTAAGTTTATACACATTATCATTATCGCAGTTGCTTACACACTTTCAAACTGTAAACATGGCGAGTAAACGACAATCTTTGTGTATTGACGAAAAAGTTTTATTAATACGCACAATAGAGGCGGGAGAAAAGATCAGTGATGTTGGAAGACACTTTGGATTCAACCGCTCTACCGTGTCTACAATATGGAAAAACAAAGAAAATACATTTATAATAAGAGGAAACATAAGAAAATACAATTAAAATATCGGAGCAGCAAAAAACATCAGACGAAGATAACAGACTGTACGCAAAAGTGTTGTTATTCGTATGAATATTAATGTTTGTATGTAAAATGTGTACTATATTAGTAAATACATATTATTATAGAATAGTAAAATGATATCTTTTATTTCTCTCCATTTAACGACCACTCTCTATAACGCCAAAAATGCTCAGTCTGTTAAGTGTCGTTTTATAGAGTTTACACTGTATTTTAATTCTCAGTCTTGGTTCCTCCACATCAGACCAATGGTATGCAATAGCTAGGGACAAGATTTTATGGTTTTATTTTTAGGTCAATTTCATTTCTACAAAAAAAACTTTGGTGTTTTTCTTTTTATACATTGTCTTTATTCATGAGGACAATGTTTTATTCAACAAATATGAAGGAATAAAACACTTTAACACATATTTTAAAAAATAGTCACATTTTGACTGACCCAAAATGCACCGTTACAACAAAATATCTTAAATAAGCATGTCTGTGATAGAACTGTTCAGAAAAATAAATAAATTGGCAAATATTACATTTATGGAATATACTATAATAAAAGAATACATTTTTGTAATTTGAATTAAGTTATGTCAAGTTGTCAGTTGATATGATTTTAATTGCATTCCTGTGCTAAATGGAGTATTAACTTGCATTTAGGTGTTATTATGTGTATTGACATGCATTTCAATGTTATTTTGGTTATATCACAATTTACCATATTATAATCTTGTCACTATAGTTTCTCTCGTGCTTAGATTGCATTCCAGAGTAAATGACCTCCACTGTTACCCGACTGATACTACCTGGCATATTTTTATTAATATTGTATATACTATCAATAATTATTATAAGTTTTAGAATATTTTGGCTTTTACTATTTTTTTTATTTTCTAATACCATAAAATATAATATTTTGATATTATTATTGCAGTTATAAACATTTTAAAAGAAAAAAATATTAATTTGAAACACCAATTATTCGGTTATTATTAACAATAAGTCATTCCAAGTATTATGTCATATGGTCAAAAATTGCCAAATTGTTACATATTAAATAATCAGTACATAAGAAATATTTTGATAACAAATATGGTTGAAACCAATATAGTAACTTTCAGTAACATTTCTTTAGAATTAAGAATTGAATATTCTCATAGAGATGCCAACCCCCAGGTGAGACAATCAGTAATCACAATTTTTTTTACACATGCGTAAATCAGGCGCGACAAAAATTTATGAACACTGAACATTATGAACCTACTGATAGTGAGTATAATCCAATGTTAAAGATAAATCTCATATTGGATGTTACACTATATAAAAACATTTTTTGATAGTTTATACATGATAGTTTTTTCAGTAAACAAAGGTAGGTAGCTTACCCCATATTACTGTCCTTCATCAGACAGGGACAACTTTGTGGCACGTTTTGCTGCAGCCAACTCTTCTTTGCTAAACTTGTTTTGGTGACATATGGTGTTGTGAGTAAATGACTTCACTTTCTGCACAAGCAGTGCATTTAGTGTTTCTGTAGATAAATTGGGTCTAAATACAGTTTGGTTCTTTCGTACTATGCTGAAAATTCTTTCAGTTGGTGCATTGCTATGAGGAACTAAAAGAATAGTTAACATTAATTTGCTGAGTTCTCCAAATTTGTACAGCCCACTTTCATCTAGCAATCGGGAAATGTTGTGCCATGCTACATCGATACTAGGAGCAGCAAGAACTTCTTCACCAAAATCAGAGAACTGGTAAGCAGCAAATTCAGTTTCCAATTGGCCAATATTAACAGGCAAGTTTTTGAACAAAGTAACCATGTACTGAACAGAAGAAAATGAAACTTTTCTTCTCAAACGAACATCCAATACCTCAGAATGCTTCAGAAACTCATTGTAAATGGGCATTTTCTTGAGAATGTAGTCACAGCCTGCTTTGTAAAATTCCCTAACATTGGAATAAAACTGACTTATCTGTAAAGCTGTAAGATTTTTCCCTTGGATGTAGGCTCTAGTGCTAGCACCAATCACTAGGTCAGGATCATCTTTCTGATTTTTTCTTCTTTGAAAGTCAACATCAAAAATAGATGCATTATCAGTACTATCTTTGAGTGCTGTAGGCTTAACAAATCTTACTAGTAAATCTGTGTAAAGAGCAACAAGTTTCCTCTGTAGAGCATGTATTTGGGGAGCTTCTTGTAGAAGAAAAACATTGGTAGAAACAAAAAGTGGAAGAGTGTTACTGAAAAAGAGACAGTACAGTTTACATAAAGGATTTTCAATCTGAGACTTTATGTCGAGAAACTGTGAATTGGAAACATCAGCATTGTCACCAGAGAAGAAATGTTCCAAAGCTTCAAATTGTTCGATCATCCTGTTAACAGAATCCAACAGAGACAACCATCGAGTGCTCACATGTTTCAAAATTTTGTGGGATTTGGTGCCACAAACAGCTTGACACAACTTTAGACAGTTCTTACGTTTCGAGCTCTTTTGAAGAAAATAATACAACTGTATCAAAAGCTGTTCAACATTTAAATCCCTGAATTGACTAGAGGCTTTTTGTGCAGCTATATGAAGAAGATGACAAGAACATCCTTGCAGAAGTACAGAAGGTTGAACTTCTCTAATGAAAGCTATAACTCCTTTTAAATTGCCCACCATTGTGTTTGCATTATCACATGCGAAGGAGACACAATTTTTCCAAGGTATAGACTTCTGAGTCAGTTCCTTATTCAATATATCGAAGATTCCTTTCCCTGTACTATCAGTGGATTCCAGCAAAGACAATAGCGAGGTGCATATTCGGCCTTGACAACTATTATAGTATGACACAACAACTGGATACAATTTTACAGAGCTCATATTGTAATCTGAACTACCGTCTGTTGCCAAACCAAACGGCCCATTTTGTAACTGCTGTACAATATGCTTTGTTGTGGAATCAGCCATGCATTTAACTAGAGCAGTAGCTTTAGTCCTTCCACATGCAAATTTTTTTGCAATGGCAGAATCGGGAAACATTGCTCGAAACAAAGAATTCGCATGGTCCGCGCATGCAATTGGAATGTTGTGTTCTATCAGAAATGACGAGAATAAAAGCTCGGCATTTGTAACGGAAGTGTCGTCTTTGTTTGCAAAATATGATGTTACCGGCTTCGATGTACATTTTATTTTCATGTTGTCCTGATGCTTAGTAGAATTCACGTGCCGCCTACAGTCGTCTCTACCTCCATGAGCAACTGAAAAGTCGCAATCGCACACAGAACACCACACGTGATTTTCAGACCGTTTGGACACACGCAAACATGGCCACTCTTCAGTGTAGCTTTGTCTATATTTCTGAAGAACTTTTTGCCGCTTTGAAAACATGGTGAGAACATTTATCACAAAAAATGTTGACTAACACATACTATTATACACACACTATACGGTCGCAACACGTAACACATTAAAATTACAAAAAATTAACAGCACAACACGCCGAGACGCAAGTTCTCACAACTGAATGGCGCACACGCTGAAGTCGATTCGATATATCGCCATGTGACAGCCACAGCCAAGTCAGAGTCGATAACATATATCGACTGTCTCGTCTCTTCTTTTAAGGCATTTTCCGTAGAAATTTTGTCACGTCCGTAACCCCGTAATTATGGTTAAAATCAGTAATAATTACGGAATATCCGTAACAGTTGGCATATCTATTCTCAGATGACGCTCTTGATGAAATACAAAAAGAAAATGTATTTCAAAAATTCTCATTCCAAACTTTCATTTTAAAACAAATTTTTTTTTGTAGATTTAAAAATATTTTCATTACATTATAAAGTTGTATATAAAACTTTTATGTTCTTTAGGTAGATCTGGCAAAAGTGCAGACTAAAAGAAGGATAGTGCTAACACCAGATATCATGCATTGGAAAGAAGAGAGTAACTGCCAATTAGATTGCACACTGCAATCTATGGATGAGACAAGCTATAGCAATAGCATATGTCCATAAATTCTCACCTAATTACTTGCACCCACTACAAGAAACTTTTAAAGATCACATTTCAGTAATTCCATAAAAACCTCATATATACATTTCATACAACTAATGCTGATGTCACCAAATATCTTGAAGGTTATTTGAATAGAGGTGAGGTAGGCTATGTTCAGAGGGGATCGAGGAGAAAAAGGGGAGTAAAACTGTGCATCCCCTGCATGCTTTGTGGCATTCTAAAAACATTCAGCTTTGTTTCGCAGAATAATGGTTTTTAGAATTATTGAGTGTAAGAACGTCAAAGCATGAAATTGGATTCAATAAAAAAATATAACAGTACCATTAAACATTGGCACAATATTTGACCGCCATAATTTTTAGTATATTCTTTCACAACAACTAAGAGAACATTTGTATTGATGGAAGGGAGGTTGTGCATATTGTAAGGAAATTAATATATTTTATTTCTGTCAGTAACACATGGCACAACAGCCAATGAGAGCATAGTAGGTTGGCTTTTAGGCGGGAGTTTGGAATTGTTAAATTTTATAGATCATATAGTAATAAAAATAAATTATTATTATTATTTAGACAACTTACCTGCAATAAATTTACATTAAATATAATAGAACAGGTTTAAGGTTCCTTAGAAATTGTTCACTAAATTTTCTGCTTATTTTATCATGCTCTCAAATAATTTTTGAGTAGAAAAATAGTCTTTACGATTTGATAGTCAGCTATCACGAAAGGACAATCTTACATAAAATAATTACTAACACTACAAACAAAAGTTAAATTCACTGCAAAATTTTACTGGCTTAAATTTATGGATAAGAATTCTGTTGTGGACTAATTTTGCACATGTGTTGTGCACAACCATGTGCACTCACTTATGTTTTAGAATTGTTCGCCCAGCTTTATTATACAGTTAAGAAAACTTTAAGGAGCAAGTAGTAAGATAAAAACTTCTTATAATGAGGTTCAAAATAAGTGATAACTTTGACTAGTAAGCAGGTTAACTGAGAGTTGCAAAATAAACAGGTTTAAATAAATCGTCTAGCAATCAAATTTATCTGGTTTAAAGAAAACTATCCATCCTACTTACATACTGTAAAGTACCTTTTATAAAGTCATTACGGTAGGTCACTTGAACAAACTTTATTTTAGTTAGTGGTTGGTAGCCGAATGTTTGCAGGATGGCCGGTATCCTGCTGGCCCGCCACTTTGTAGGGATGTGACTGGCCTAGTGAGGTGGTCCGTCACACCATGCGACAAGAGGGGGGAAGCCAAGAAATAGGACTCAACCCTTTAAGACATTTATTGACAATAGTAGTCTGGCCAAGTATTTGTTTCTGTGGGGGCCCAACAAACATGAAACACCACCAAAGTATACATCTGTAAGATTTTTGCACGTAATCAGCCTGAACCATTGTGTTACTTTTGTGAAAAAAATGTTCTGGTTCATAAAGAATTTTAAATGAATAGGAAATATTACACACCTTTAACTTAAAGAAATGAAATATGAGGCCTAAAAGCGAATAATTAGCATAGCTTTCATAATCATAGGTACAGAGTTACATGTTACACTAGCAAATATAATATCTCCAGTGACTTCGGGACGGGCTTTTTTATTTCATTGCGAGTGATATAAAAATAACTGAGCTTAACAGTTTATTTCAGAAAAGTAATAAGGGATTGTTACCTTGAGACAGTTCAGATTCTTCAATAGAGCCAGAGCTATCTTGATCAAAGGCTCGGAATGTTGCTAGCCACTGGTTAATGTAATTATACAACAAAGAAAATTCATTGATGCCAATTGTACCAGTCTTATCAGTGTGAAACATGCCTGCAAGAAGCCCATAAATATACATTTCCATTGTCACTATGGTGTAACCTAAATACAAACTTGGAAAATATAATGTGCTTTGGAATGTTACTAAATAGAATTAAGAATTTTAAGCAGTTTGATATAAAATATGAGTAATGAACTGAATTACAAACTTGTTTTTAGAGAATAAGATGATGATAACATTCATCAAAGAATGGTTGATAAAAAACATAGAAAACCAAAAATTAACATATGTGTTCTCAAATTTTATTACAAGCCATGGCATATCAAACATGTATTAATTTGTCACTCAACATTATAAAAAAAACCAGTGATGTGGAAACATTTAACCTTGGTAATGAGCCAATTCACGTGTTCTCATGTTCATGTTACAAATAAACTAATATGTAATACAAAACTCTGACACAAAATTTAAAATAGAATTCTTTAAAATAATGCCAAATGTTAAAAAGTTAACTCTTAAATAAAATATTCGCTTTTCAAATACCAAAATTTCTGGATGCATATCATACACATACTTTCTGCGGCCAATGATAGAATTTTCTGCCTGAATCATAAATGTTGCCACCATCAAATGCAGATAGCAGCTACAGATGAGCAAAATGTTTTTTTTTTTTCAATACCAGTTTTGGCAGTTATGGTTCCAATTGAATAACTGGATATTTATATGGTTAACATTACCAGTTATTGGGCACAAAGGTCTGTTTTCAATCATTCACTATTCCAATTGCAAAGAGCTACTAAAAATCATTACAGCCATCAAAATTATGATGTGATTTTAATACTGGCATTGTAATTATCATTTTCATTCAAAAGAAAATAACATTTTTTCACGGTTGAATGTATTATATAAAATTTGATTGAAGCACCTTATTTATTTGCATAATTTCAAAGAAATTTCTACTGGCTGGATGAATAAAAATTTTTTATATAATTTAACTCATATTCCTATAGGCTACAGCATATTGGCACACACATGAAACAACATTACACTGTTAGTCTGTTAAAACCAAACAATTATGAAATAATGAATAACTACCACTTCCTGATAGTTGTCAAATAACAGAGTATTGTTAAAATATTGAACACAAGCATAGAACGTTTATATCAATCGTGAGTAGGGAACTGTTTATTTTGATCACAAGCAGAGAACTGTTTCTGTCAATCGCGAGCAGAGAACTCTGGCATAAAACATTACTTTGAAGATTTGCTATTACTTGAAGAACTTAAAAAGTCCTTAATTACTTGTCCAACTTAAAAATGTCAAATGCTAAATGATTATTTTATAACCGAGAACTGTGTGAAGGGACAGTGTGGTATATAGTTTTGTTCAGAAAATAGTTGTTACTGTTTGAGAATCGGTACTATTAATAGCAAGAACTGGTCTTCCACTAATGAAATGCACATATCATGATACCTAGCGGCAGCACAAGAGTTGAAGTAACAGTATTATATTTGCTCACTAGATTAGGTGATGTGTGCTGTTGCACAGTTGAGAATTAGATTCACTTTCTTTGATAACCCGTTATCAGAGACCCAGCAATGTACCAAAATGGTTATTGTTTTATAAATGTTGTATATACTGGTTATTGTAAATACCACCAATTTCTAATAGCAGCATGAAACAACAGGAAATTTTAAACTATTAGAAACAGCTCTAATAAAACCCTAGCTTTGAAACTGATTTTTGATAAGAAATTTTATTAAAATACTACCCATATTGTTAAAATTCACTATACAGTATATACAATAAAGTTTCTGCATACATTAGATGATATGCTTCCATGGCATTACCAAATTATTAACCTGAAACATTTTAAAACAAATATTATAACAATAAGTAAATGTTTACAAGTTTATTTTGGCTTAAATGACTGAAATCAGTCCGTAAATACTTCCTACAAACAAAACTAAACCTTATTGAGCTATTCAACAATATTATGATTATATTATGTTATTAAAAAGTAAAAATTAAAATTTCCTTCGAGATTTGAACCATGTCCCTTGAGATTAACAAGTATGTGCTCTACCACTGTGCTATTAAGCCAATATGGACGTTAGAAAGAGAATATGTATTATAATCATGGTTCTGCCAGTTTTCTGAACATTTTAAAACTTGAGATTACTTTTTACTATGACTATATTAGTTAACCAAATATATTCCAGGGTATCTTCAATATCATAATGTTTCATTTGCTACACCAATACTTTTGGTATGTACCCTAATGTTTACGAAAATTAATTTAAATGGGTTTACGTTGCTACAAGAGGGTCTGCCATCTTAATTGCACATTTCTGTTTATTGAATCCATTCCATTTTCACAAAATTACTCCTACCAAATGTCATATACTGAGAGCTACAATGATTACACATCAAAATTAAACATAGAAGTAAAGTCAGATACCTATTCAGAGGGCCAAATCGACTCAGATCCAAGGTGAAAAATTTATAGGAGCAGCAGAAAATAAACACTAATATTTGCATAATTAGTCACAGAAGTGTTTGACAATGAAAGTGTGCCTGACATACTGTGCCCTTTATATATAAATCTGACTGTAATTGTCTCTTTACATGTGATATAATGGTATTGGCACATTTATGGTCACGTTTTGGACTTTTTTCAACAATGATGGGTTACTTTAAAATACTTATTTTGTTTGTGATGGTACACAAATAAGTACACATATATACATATATAATTTTTTTTTGTGACACAGGAAGGATGCAATTTTAGTTTGGGCACATAGGAGCAGCTATAACATATTAAAAACCCAGCCTTGGCTGCACGCACGCAAGAGCTGTACCAGGTCTATATACGGTTTGCGTGAAATTACGTGGTGGCCGGAATTATATCCAATGCACGCCCATCAGCATAGTGGCTGGGGCTGTATATGGTACATGCCTATAAGCAAAATGGCAAAAGTTGTACCTGGTCCGCACCCATTAGCCTGATGGCCAGGGCAATTCCTGGTGTGCATGCATCAGCGTTGTGGCCGGGGCTATACCCGGTGCTAATGCATCTATGTGGTGGCCAGAATTATATCCAGTACGCGCCAATCAGCATGGTGGCAGGAGCTGTACACGGTGCATGCCTATCCGCATGGTGGCCAGGTCTGTACCAAGGATGCACCCTTCAAGTGGTGGCCAGGTCTGTAACTGGTGCACGCTCATCAGCGTGTTGACTGGTGCTATACCTGGTGCACACCCATCAACGTGGTAGCCTGGGCTGTACCTGGTGAGCGTCCATCAGCATGGTGACCTGGACTATACCTGCTGCACACCCATCAGCTTGGTGACCAGGGCTATACCTGTTGCGCGCCCATTAGCGTGGTGGCCCAGACCATAACTTGAGAGCATCTATCAGCATGGTAGCCTGGAATATACTTTGTGCACACCCATCAGCATGGTGGCCAGGGCTATACCTGGTACACTCCCATTAGTGTGGTGGCTGGGGCTATACCTGGTACACTCCCATTAGTGTGGTGGCTGGGGCTATACCTGGTACACACTCATCAGCGTCTCTTAAACTATTCCGGAATACATTTTGTAAACACCAATAGTCATAACAAGATATAAAAACACCTTTAATTTTTTTAATTAGGAAAACTGTTTTGGATCAAACTTTGCGTTAATTATTTTTAACATTTTGTTGGTTCTCTAAACCTTATGTGGTGAAAATGGGCCTCCATTCGACTCAACTCCTTGCCAAGTAGTTCACTATATCATTAGAATTCACATTAAATTAAATAAATTACCATAAATCTCACTGTCTCAAAAATTAATATGATAGAAACTGCCACATAAGAAAGATATTTTAAACTCACCAATCATCAGCTCACACACTGTATCACTGAAGTGCTTGCCTTGCCCATTGACAAGTGCTGACTGCAGCTCCTTGCTGGTTATCTTGCCAGAGTTATCTGTGTCGACAGCTTTGAACCACTGCTCTACCTCAGGGTTGACAGCAGTAGGCTGTCCCTGGCCACCCCAGTATCCCTGACCAACTGGATGTCCTGCCATTGGTTGACCTCCATATCCCATTGCCTGAACAACACAACACAATAGCATTACTACTGGCATGAAGACCTTACATCATTATCACCTTGTGGTACAACTCTTTTGTCATTAAAGACTTAAATTACATAAAGGTGAGTAACCATTAGTAGTGTACCTAAATTGTTTAAATACACTGACATCAATCACACCCTTCCTTAAGGCTCAGGCTCAGATGCAATTTTTATTTTTTGTTGTTACTCTTTTTAACACTTTGGGTGCTGCCGACATAATATTACGTCGCCACAATCTTTGTGAAACCTGCTAGCGACGTAATATTACGTCATCTAATTCCAACACAGAAATGTGTATTTACAACTAATATTACAACGTCCGCATTCTTTAGAAACATTTCTAATTTCTTTAGTTTACTGTTTATATTTTGACAGATTATTGTTTATAAATAAATATTATATTTTGTTGCTATTTTGTGTCTGGACATGTGCCTCTTAGCTTTATTCTATCGGCACATATTAGTTCTGTTTCCTAGTTTACACGTCTTGATCTAGATGGCACTAATGCACTTCATTTACGGTCAGTATTTCGCTCCATAGAATGAGCTAGTGTTTGAGTAATCCGTAGCAATACATATTTTAGCCACTAGATAGTAGCTCTGTGTTGAAAAGAAAGGCAGGTGAATACTACAACTACTGCTTTATTTGTACATTCACACAGCTGTTTCCTTCGTTCGCACTGTATTTTGGTATGTTTGCGTGGGACTTTTGGTTTGTTCGGACGACAGTTCTGCTCGTTCGCGTGGCATTTTCAGGAATGCAGCATGATTCTAATCAGGGTTGGCACGTTTAAAACCAAATGTTTAAAACAATATGTTCAAAATTGTTTTAAACAATACACTCTGAATAAAACAAGTTAAAAACACAATGTTTAAAACATTCTGTTCTAAACATGTTTTTTTATATGTATTTTAAAAAAAGTTTGATTTCTTACGAAAACGAAAACTGCATATTGACATTTTCATCGAAAGCATCACTGTCTCATTGTAAGTCACCAATTGTGATAAATATCCAGACTAGTATGAGAAGTTTTGAAGTGAAACACATTCCTCACGTAAACATAAAATACCAGCACTGCTTGGGGTCAAACCAGTCATACCTTTTAGGGTGCCAGTTCCACTAAGTTCATCTAACCTAATTAAAATCTGTTTTTGTTAGTTAAGTGCACGGAAAACAGTTACAAGTTTGGCAGCCTTCTCGGTTCCTAGCCGGTTCCTTACAGTACTATGCACAAACCCGAATGTGGAGAAAAGACGTTCAATACCAGCTGACGAAGCCACTGCACTGTGTAACTGATGTGCCAGGTTCAAAGTTGCATGATGAGTACTTTTCTCCAAAGCCATCCACCATACTAGAGGTTTAATCTCTTTTAGTGTTACAGGACTGAATAAGTACTCCTTGAAAGGTGAACTTTTTGCCTTGTACTTAATAATATCCGGAATGGCTACAGTCAGGGAAAACCGGGCAATGTCAGGGAATTCCATATTCAAAAATGTGTAGCAATATACCTTACACCTGATGGGACTTCTGCTGAAACCAAATGTGCAAAACATATTCTGGTGGTTTTGATTAAAATTAATATTAAAAACAAAACAAAAAGTTAAACTTAAAAAACTCTTTAAAACATGACAAACTGTTTAAAACAAAAAAAAACAGTCTAAAACAATAAAAAAAACAATTTTTTTTTATTTTTTAAAAAAAAAACTGTTTTTTCTCCAACCCTGATTCTAATGTTTGTGAGTGGCATGATAGTGATGATAATCTGAAGAACAGTGAAGATTATACCGAGCGAGTGAAGCATCTAGTGATTCTGTAATAAATGTAACAATTTAATTTTGGACCAAATAAATTAATTATTTATGTTTACTTATTTTATATGAAACACAATAGTATATGTAACAATTTCATTCAAAAGAATTGAATTTTTATTATTTTTATAAATTTTTATATTTTTTCCACATTCTTCTGTCAAAGTAGAGTTGCAAAAATAAATAAAGCTGCTTCTGCTACTTGTGATGTTCGAAAGAAACAAGGAAGTGGGAAATCCAGAGGAACATTAAACCATCACATGAGAAGGGAAAAGACTCAAGATCAAGATGGCTGGAGAGATTCAGATCAGATACCTAACATAAATGTTTTCACTGGACATTCTGGTATGACTGAAGAACCGGAACTAGATGCCAATAGTTCATTGCCGGATTTTTTTAATTACTTTATTGACAAAGATTTCATAAATCACATGAATGAGAAAACTAATTTGTATGCTCGGCAGGTTATGCAAAAGAAGAGGGCACTGAATCAAATTTCTCCACATAGTAGGTTGCATCTGTAAAACAAAATGATGTGCAGAAATTTATTGCAGTGATACTTCACATGAGAATCAGTGAATATCCATCAATTGCAGACCACTGAAGCACAGTGTCCCGCCTCGTCACTCTCACCTGATGACTGAGGTGAACGAGTGGATCTTTTGGTTCCAGAAGGTAAAACAATGATTTCGTCCAGACGTTAGTTTCTCTGTTTTTATTTTACTTTTGGTTATTTGTAATTATATAATATAGAGCTACATAATGTAAGTGAATTAACTGAAAACATATACAACATGGAATTAAGATAATATTAATACAAGAATGGGCCGGCCCTTATTAAAGAATTAACTTAAGTTGAATAACAA
This sequence comes from Bacillus rossius redtenbacheri, assembly GCF_032445375.1. NCBI lineage: Eukaryota > Metazoa > Arthropoda > Insecta > Phasmatodea > Bacillidae > Bacillus > Bacillus rossius. The sequence continues at coordinate 67,570,554 of NC_086331.1, forward strand.
TAATTAATTAGAGTTCATAACAATAAACACATTAAATTATCATAGTGAGGTTCTTTATTTCAGATCGAAGAAACGTCGTGGTTGAATGCTAGTCCAAAAAAAGTTTAAAAAATAATTGAAAGGCTGGTGTTTTGGAGATTGTTGGATGTAGTGGGACAGCTGACGAGACATCAGAGGGCCTGGGTCATCTGCCCTGTGGAGGCTTATCTGGTCCTTGGAAAAGTACCCGGTCCCTGTCAAACAGGGTGATGTCTTCCAGGGTCTGCCCGCTGGTTGAGCAGACGAGAGCGACGCAGATGATCCACGATTCTCAAAAAAAAAAATATTATCTACGATGACTTATACATGACTACTTTGGCTAGATTTACGTGGACTGACTAACCCCTAAACACTACTATGGTGGGAAACATCCCTTGTCTAATCGGATAACATCTTAAGAGAAAAACACGGCGAGGCGTCCCGATGTTGTCTGGTTCGATGCATTCAGTCCTGAATCGCAGCGCGCAGTGAGCTTGGGGCGGCCAGAGACTTGTAATTAAAAGCGTCATTAACGAAAAAAAGGTGGGGTGGCTTCGGCTCTCGAACCAAAAGGTTCCGAACATTACCGAGGTACTTGTCGAGGAAGGCAGACTTCGATATCGATAAGTAGAATTAATATATTAATTGACAAAAATGTACCAAAACATGAATTCTTAATATTTATATGTGTGGACCCACAATTGAACAAACACGGAATAATCAAAAGAATAATTTTAAATGTACTTAAACATTTTAAAAATGTAATGGTAAAGTTGCTAATTTGCAAGTAAAAATACCAAAGACACAAAATGTTCATGGAATGTACAGTGTTTCAGACATTTCAAAATGCTCATATCATGTCTACACACACAACCCCATACAACAATAAAAATAAAAACTTAAATAGGTAAACAAAATCACTCAAAACATTTTAAGGCTGTTGCTTGGTAATTGAAGAGTTTTCATTTTCTAATAGTTGGGGTTTCCTTCTGAGCCTCTTTTTTATTTCTTTACTTGCAATGCTTCAACCATTTATGATTATAGCTAGGCTATAATCAAACCACACCATGGAAGTTACAAGAATTTTTCTGCCCATTGCTCGCATCAATTAGTCAAAATTGCCGAGCTATCTGTCTCAATGTACATCAAAGCCAGATCAGTGTGTGGTTTTGTTAAATGCTGTCTTGTCTGTCGTGTTTGCGATGTGACAGAGTTAATAATTACAGGAGAAAACAAATTTTTTTTAAACAAATTATATATATATATATATATGTATTATCAGCAAGGGAGAAAGTGTGTTGTTTCATAAGTATGTATAATAATTCCTGAAATATTTTTGATTTCCTTAACTTTTCCAGGGTACCTGTGATTTCGTGACATTTCCAGGTTTTACCTGACCGAACTTATCCCGGCCAATCTTGAAATATTGTTAGAGCTTCTCTTGTACTTCAACACTAACTTTCCTGTTTAAACATTTAACTAACCACAACAGATGTATTTTAATTTTTGTTAACTTTTTATGACTTTTTTAAACTAATAAAAATACTTCATTTTACAGTAATTTGACGAGAATGAAAACCAAAGTGTGATATACATACATATATATGGTGATTTTTTAGAATTAGTCAGGCCAGGAGTGGAATAGGATTGAGGGAAAGATACTGAATGTGAGAAGAGGAAAAGACATGAGGAAGACGCTTCAGAAATTGGGAGAGAAGAACGGTGCGAGGGGGGGAGGGGGGGTGACTCCTTGCCATCAGGCAGAAACCCCATCGCAAGTGTATCAATCAATCAACAGTCATGTATGTTTTGTATAAGCTTTATGTTGACTACATATTCCTGGAAATTTCACTAATGGTTAAATTAAATAGATGTCACAATACAAAGTTTCTTTCTCATTCTTGTTCAGAAAAGTGTGACCAAGTGTGTACACAAAAATTTTATTTAATTAACTTACTGGCCTTGAGTATATTTTAGATCTAATACATATAAATAATCACTCCAAATATTATGTGTTCCACCAAATTATACTGTTAATGCCAGAAATTGTATGAATTGAACTTTTACACACATAAAATTGTGTAAAAAAATAATGTAGATTTTATATAAACACTCATACTAAGAATAAGAGAATATGTTAATTATAAACTAATGCTCGTTAGTAGTAATAAAAGCTTGAAAGCTAAAAATTTGTAAGAAGAAGTTTTTGGTAACATAACAATTAATTATAGTGGTATCTTGGATGATTTGCAGTCCATCCTGATCCTGACATTCCTTCAGATAATGGGAAGTCATACCTTCAGTATAACATTATATATAAAAGTGGGTGAGTGTACTTATGTACACGCGTGAGAAGTTCTACTTCTTTGGCATCATTAAAAAATAGTTTTTAATTGCATGCAAATAATTAATTACAATAAAATAATAAAAGGGCTGAAAAAAGATAGTCAACAGAATCAAAGTTCAGTTTAAATTTGAAAAATTAAATAAATAAAATTTAGAGAATAATAAATATATGACATATTTGTACTAAATATTATAAGATTCTTAATTTAAATATTTATTATTGATTATTTAATATTTTAAAAGAAAACAGATATATTTAATAATAAATTCAAAAATTTAATTTAAGTTTACTCATTTTTTAAATATTTATAGTTTTCTTAATTTAATATTCACTTTTCATTTTTATCCAAAAGTTTTCATTAAATTTGTTCATTTATTTTTATAAATATTTATTATTTAATGAATTAATAATAAATATTAAAAATTAATATTTTAATTTGATGTTCGATTTTAATTTTTATGACAAATTTTTTATTAAATGTTTTATTACATTTATTTCTTTATTTTATAAATATTAAATAACCAAAAATAAATATTTAACATTAATAATTTAATAATATTTTGTATTAATTATATTAAATAATAATATTTTAATTTATATCAATAAATAATACATACGGATAGTTAACCTCAATTATATTGGAGCACTTGAAAAAGTATAAAGGCACAATTTTTTTTTACTAATATTTACGAATAGTAAAGAATATTAATCCAAATATTCAATTTAAATCACTACTGAATATAATTTATTTATTAGCACATATATAATTTGCACTTATATGAAACTAAAATACGTGTTGTGAATGTAGAAACTAGAAACATGTGGATAAATATTATAAATATGAAAACAGTGATCAGAGGCGATGAGCGTGCCAACATGCGCGACTAATATAGGTTCTATTTATATTTTGTTGGTAGCTTTTTTTCGAGACTTAATGAGCGGTTTAGCGGCCAGCTTCAACCTGTTAATTTTGTGTTACAGTGATGCGCGCGCATCTTAAAATTTCACTCTCATCATTTTTTCGTAACGCGCCTAAAGAAGTATAACTTCAATAATTCAATAGTGATCGTACAACTTTGATTATTTCCTTTGTTGCTGATTCTGCATGCTGTGTTTGGTTTGTGTATGCCTTGTAGATAGAACATATGCACTCAAATAATAGTTACTTAACTATACATTTACTTTGATACATAGAATAATACATGCTTACTTGCATAGACAGATCTTTTTTACACATGTCTAAGATCACACTGTGAGCATAACTCTCTTGATCAAGGAATTCATACTGCCTGGAACAACAATTATGAGACACTTTTGGCACAGTTATAACTGTCTCTCAGATTAACATTAGTAGCTCCTGCAGATGAATCAGTGTATGATTTTGTTGGTACCAACACAGGAGTGAACACTCAAAGAATAAAAAGAGTTGGATGTGATATGAGTCAAAATATTCCTCTATACGCTTGGTATTCTAAATTTTGTTGGGTACCTCACAGAATTTGTGTTCTGTCAGAGGTATTCTGACTAATGTCAACATCTGCATCATTTCTTGCTTACAGCCAAAAATCTGTAAGCACATTTTGAATTTCAAAATAAGTGATATTTTGTTTTGTAATGTACATGTTGATTTACATTTTTTAGATTGTGTTTCATTAGTGGGGAGGTTTTAAATTAAATAAATAAGCCACATTAAAAATAATGCAAAACTGTTAAATTGTCTGAATACATATAACAAACTTAAGGTTATTATCCCCAGTGAATTCTGTATAACTCCGCAATTGTGAAGGGATTTGAAGTCAATGAAAATTGTGTGTAGTTAATTGAAAACAAATATTCTTGGAAATTGAAATTATTAAAATTTTTGTTATTAAATTCTAGCATTAATATTTTCTTGCTTTCAATTATTTTCACCCAACATAATCTTTGGACTTCATTGCCCTTACCACTAGAAAAATTTATAGAATATTGTGGAGATTTTAAAAATCAGTTTTGAGGGATAATCAGACAGTAGTAGGTAGTACTGAATAAAAACATTTAGTACTTATCTAAATTATAAATGATTAAGTAGAAAAACAATGACATTACAAATATGTTATATTTTAGTTCTACTAACCATTGTGGTGGTTGTAAGCTTTTAATTACCTTTAAAAAATTTTCCCGTTGGTTGAAGAGGTGTAGTCAAGTACTTCGTTAGCATTTTTTTAACTCAGTGTGTGTTTTTCTTTGGGTAGTAGTTGTGTCATGTGGGGTAACTTATTAATTATGGAAACAGTTAACGGCTGTGTACCTGACAGCAACTATAAAGGTGTCAGGTTACATATATTTGAATTCATTTTAAATTTTTAAATATTTTGTGTTATGGCATTTTGTGTTGTTTGTATTTTACGAAGTATTTGGACCAACAGTGTGGCAAACTTCAATTAAATTCATTAAGGTTGGGGATGAAGGCAAGTATTATCAAATTGACTTCCTTGTTCACTTATCACTTGGTGTGTTGATTCCTAAGTTAAAGCATTAATTAGCTGGGAGCAGATATGTATGGTAGTTCATAGAGAATATGTCAATATTGTACTGTTGTATTTTATGATATAAACATGGTTGGTGTTTCTGGGTGTATGGCATGATGCAAGACAGAAAGTACATCGGTAAGGTCGGCGAATTCCTCATTAAATTGAGGATTCTAGTGGAATTTATATTTTGACTACAGTTCTAGGGGATCCTGAATCTCTCCCATTTTCTGCTCACAGCAAAGAAAATTTATGTGCCACTGACATAGGTAAGTGTTTTTGTTTGTTGAGGTTTTGTTATTAAATATAATACCCAGATCATGTGCATTTAATCCTGATAGCATTTTCCTGTATGCAATTATCATGTGGTACAAAATGCTTGCTGTTTAATCTAGTATGTCGAAAATCCTATCCAAACAATCCTGATGGCATGATACTGTAGGAAACTTGTTAGTGCAAAAGGCCTTGAAGTCTGCAAAGATTGTGTGTATTAGCAACTTCAAAATGAGTAAATTATATTGATGTAAAATTACTACATTGGCTGTAATATTTTTGCAATAGCTGTTTTTATAACTTTCCAGTCAATATTTGTCACAATTGTAATGGCTTTTACCCCACTATTTCCCTTGAACTCATGGCCCTGACAACTAGCGAGTTTCTCAGAATCCAGTAGCAATTTGAAAACACTTTTTTTTCGGGCAAAATAAAGAAACACCTATAGTACTCAAAAATACAATTATCTTAAATTTTTTACCATTAAAAAGCAGTTAGTTAATCTGTTAATCTAAAAAGTTACCCACCAACTTTTCAATATTTAATCTTTATTTTGGAATAGTTGCTTCCCAGGATATTCAGGAATCATAAGACGTATTAAAAAATAATATTTTTATTTATTTTTGGAAAAGAAGTATTGTAAAGAATTACTTCTGAGAATTCTGTTGGGACTGAAAAACACAAATAATTGTTTAGATTAGTGGCTTCTGCATAACAAAACAAACACTTTCCAAATATGAGCCTTTTTGGTTCTACTACTATTGTGGCGGTGGCAGTGTTGGGACAGGAGTGAGATTTGAATTACCTGCAAAAGGCATAAAGTTCAAATGGTGTACCTACTTCATTGGCATCTAGGTTTTTTTTTTTTGTGTTGTGTCAAGTGCGGTAAATTTTAATTATGAAAACTGTTAAATAACTTGTTTTATGTATGATAGTGTAAGTGCTTGCAACCATAAAGAAAGGTTATTTTAGGTTATTTTCAATTGATTTTTTTATTACTATGATATGGTTTGCATTGTTATAGATTTGTGTCATTTGTTATTTGAAGAAGTATATTTTGTCTCACTTAGTGGCTAACAGTTCGGGATGGAGGCAAGAATCGTCAAAAAGAGTTCACTCTTCACATACCATTTGGTGTGTTCATTGATAAGTAAAAGTATTATTCAGTTGGGAATAGAAATTGTCATTCATAGAGGATTCGTTGGTTTTGTACCACTCCAATTTTTGATTTAAGCATGGCTGGTGTTTCTATGAGTGTTTTGTATGTTGATAATGGGTTATGTGAGAAGTGTTACCTTAATGTATTTATATTTATGAGATACAGGAGTCGTGGTCTATTTTTTAAAATTTTTTGTAGATCATTGGGTGTTGTCTTGTGAGGTAAAGTGTAGAAAAATATGGGTGTGGTTATTGAATTGGCGGAGGACAGTGAATAATTTTGTTGTCAATGGACAACTACTACGCTTCTCTGTAAGACAGTTTAAAGGCTTCAAAAAATCTTTTCAAAATGGCACGTTGATTTCAGAAAGCCATATTTTTGTTAGACAGTTAATAAAATTATGTATTATTTACGTTGGGTAGCTCGCAAAAATCATGTTTCGTCAAAGATTTAGCTGATTGCTAACATCTCCATCATTTAGGTACTGCTCACGGCAAAGATGATGTACGCACCACCAACATTGGCAAGTGTCCAAAGAGGCATGATCCTGTAGTACCTGATGCTTGCTGTTTTAATTTAAAATGTGTAGCAGCAAACCACGGTCTGATTACCATTTTTGTTTTGCTGGGTGGATCTTTAGGTTTCACAATGTTATTAGTAATGAACAGAAACAAGGTGTCATTCCATCTGAAATATAATTACTCCATACTGAGTAAACTTATAGCAGAGACAAGAGAATATTAACGTACAATATTAATTACATTCTTAAACAGCTCTCAGGTATATTCAGAAAGAAAGAAAATAAGTTATGGGCCGGCCGTACATGAAACTATCAAAAGTTTCATTTACTAAAAATACATAAACCAATAAAAAAATACAAATATATTTAAACTATCCCAGCATATATACTTAAAGTCCATAAATTATGTTTATCTAATGAACTGCATCTGACGACGTAATTTAAAGAAAGTTCAGAGAGGGTCAAAAGATACAGAAACACCGGAGGTCGAGGCTTCGTTTCCCGGAGATCACGCGGGAACATGATACCAGGGCGCTTGTGTCCTGTTGAGGAAGGGAGATGAAAATGCCAATTTGGCGTCCGGCTCTCGGACCCTGTCTGGAACAGTCCGAATCAAAACTGATCAGAACTTGTACACAGACAGTATACGGGGCAGAAAATGCCCGGAAAAGTTAAGGGGGTTGGGGGGGGGGGGGGGGGGGGGTTGGGGAAAGTCGCGGATCGTCACTCACCAGACAAGGGAGTTGGCTTCTATTTACAGATGCGTCGCCCACCAGGAACTGGATCCCGCGAATACGCGGCTGGCGCGGTCGTTTTCATCATTTCAAAAGAAATAATTTAAAAGAAAAATAACTATTACACTTTGTACTATGCAGACGGACTAAACTACTTTAAAAAGTTTATAAGGATAGCATCCCTTATTTAGGCGACTACATAGTCGGTTGCGGCCGGATGGAAGACTTGCAGTGTCTCGTCGACTCGCCGGTAATCGCAAAATGGTCCGTCTGCAGTCGCGACGCTAAGTATCCCACGGAGAACCGCGTCTCGTAATTAAAAGTAACTGTTCTATCAAAAGTGGTGGGGGGGGGAGGGGGACTGGGAGTCCGGACCGAAAGGTTCCGAAGTTCCCCGAGTGGGCATCATAAATAAAAAAACTCTGACTGATGTCTCGAAGTTGGTAGCACTGGCCAACTTTAGCTCTACCTGTTGAGGGGTGTCTGAAATAAAAAAAGAATCGACTCGCCCAAGGCATCTGCTTAAACAAGGGAATAAAGGGGCAGTCAGGTGCTACACTCTGGCGGCCTACAGGGTAAGTTGGCTGGGCAGTTAGCGAGTTTGCCGCTAGATATCGTGTGCTGTCCATCTTGGCACACACATTTTTTATGCAAGGCGTCCTTGGAGACGGTCGCTGTCTGCTGGGGTTTCTGACCGGTCATTGGTCTTAGGTGAATTCTTAGAACCGAGAGGGAAGGGGGGTGGACAAAAGTGCAACGACGCTGGGAACAAGCATCCATGACGTGCTTTTCGACGAGAGAACCTAATACGTATTCGTGACAGTAAAGGCTATGGTCAGCTCGCCTCTGAGAAATGGTAACAGCTCGTCCAGAGCTGCTGTATGCAGTTTTAGTCATGAAGTGAAGTAACGTTACAGGCCTGGGACGTGCCTGTAAGCGAGGGAAATTTCAAACTGGCAGCCAACAAAGTCTTAGATCTGCAAAAGATCCTATAGGTCTCTAGGAAAAGGTGCTTCAGACTACTGGCACAAAGTTTAACTTAGGGGAGTACACCAGCCTAACAAAGTGTAAATCACCCTTTAGTAACCAAATTTTAGAGCAAATAAAATTTCCAAAAATTATTTAAAATTATAATAAAAATTTAAAACAAATCGTGTCAAAATACGAAACTTCCGGCACAAATGTCAAAAATCCTGAACCTTTGATCCTGATGCCTGATATTGTAGGAAACTTCGTAGTGGAAAAGACCTTCAAGTCTGCAAAAATAATATTTATCAGGTTGAAAATGAGTTATTATAGATGTAATACTCTTATATTTGCTGTACTATTATTGTACAGGAATTTTAATGATTTTAAAATAGTAGGTCATTCCATGTCAAGTGATCTAGAAAAAAAAATAATTGGTTGCTTGATCACTTAAAATAAAATGATTTTTTGTTTATTGATTCCTACATGATTACAGAGTCAAAACGACCAAGTTTAAAATTTTTATATTATTATGAAGTCTGATGGCAGCAATTTTTATTTTAAAAAACATGCTGATTTTTGCATTTGTGTTTGCGTTAACTTGTATTACTTCCAACTGGTGAACCAGATTATTCAGGAAGATACAGCCTTTATTACATCCCGTACACATTTAAGGGAAATTGTATCAAAAATAGCCAAAATCAAACTAAATTTTGACTTTAAAAATGACAAATTTTCAAAGACATGTCATTCACAAAAGAAATCTATCCTCCATATTACTTATGTGGGGATGTGTAACTAACTACCTTAATGCACTACATTTATAAAAAAATTTCAATCAGATTTGCTTCTTTTAAGATTTACAGGCTTTCAAAAACGGAAACTTTCAAATAAACCCAAATATTGACACCTTATATTGTAGTTGGAACAAAGTTTAAAAATCTGAAATTTTTACGGATAAACCCTCTATAGTGTAGGTATGCCCGTAAAAATTTAATTTTGAGATTTATCTACATGTCAAGTTAGAGGACCTTAAAATTCCCATAAAAAATTTACTTTTTGCAGAGGATGATGGAGCATTACATTTGATTATGTATTATTATCATCATTGATAAATTACAATATGATCTGATGTTATATTTATGATTAAATTTACATTTTAAATTAATGCCAACTTTCAATATATGCACCATCTGGCACACTGCCAATGTTTTTGAGTCATTAAGAGTGATACTTTGAAACACAATACAGCTACAATCTATTGCTTTCAGCAGCATATGGTAAATCACATTAAAAGGCATCATCAGCATATTAAAAAAGTCATTTATTTTTCTGATGAAGTTTCTGGTCAATGAAAGAACCATAATAAAGATTTTAATTTGGAAGCTGGGTGGCAATTTTTGGCTTAGTGTCTTGGTAAAAACATCTGTGATGGTGTGGGTGGTACCACAAAACAAGAGGTTACCAAAGCAAGTCTCTAGCGACCGTACACTAATCAAATATTGACACCAACAGAAATGTTTGAATTTTGTCAAGAACATTTAAAATGAATCACCTCCACTTATATAAAATATGACCAAATCATTCAACATCATAACAGTAAACTTCTTGATCGCTTTGAAAACTCTGTGAAAATTACAGGTACCTACAAGGAGTTTTCATTGTTTTGTTCCTGTGTCAGAGAGTAACCTGAAGTGCTTCATTACTTTACAAGCTATGGAATATGAAATTCATTCCACTACAACAGCTGTACAAATAACAATTCACACAAAAGATTCTATCACATGTGTATATTATGGTCAATGGTGGCTGGCAGAAGCGAATGACATTAGTGGTATAAATAATGATGTGATTGTAACATTTTATTACACTGCCAACCAAGGATAGCTTTTAAGAAAAAGGTGAAAGACCAGACTTTGGTACCTATGAACAATGTTTAAAGGAAATTAAATGTCTTAACTTAAACAACTACTTGAAGGACATAAAACAATTCCCCACAAATAAGTAAAGAAATATAAAAACTTTATAATAAATACAAATTAAGGTAGAATAGCAAACATGATCCAAGTGTTATAGTATATCAATACTTTTGTGATATGTAAGTTGTAAATAATATATCAATAATGTTACTTGGTAACAATGGTAGCCACAGTAAAAAATGTGTTACATATTAGTGACTAAAGAAGCCTCCGTATACTGTCAAACCGTAAGTGAAAATGAAATGTAGGCCCTATTCAAATTATTCCAGTTCATTAAACATTTTAAGTGTGTAAAACCTACTCAACATGTAAAAAATTTATGTTTTAATGTAATACGTGATAATAGTTGAGTTCATATTGACGTCGTACCTCCGTGCCTCTGGGTTAAAGCCCGGATCACAGCCCTGTCCGCAGCGCGCCGCGGCTTTGGGAATGACGTCACTTCCGCTCCGTGCGCGCGAGAGCAGTGCGCCGGCGTCCTGGTCTCCAGTCCCGTGCGAGCCACCTTCGAGGCTAGACGCGGCCGCGAGACGCTCCATAAACTCGCCGCTATTATCGCTTTTGGATTCTGTTCTATAGTGTGTATAATCTCTTTTTTATCGTTTTCTTTACCGTGTGCGTGAATGTTGTTTTGTATCTGGCGTGTCCGCAGGCCAAAACACGTGGACTAACACAACTAGCCTGCACCGCACATTTCTCCAGCGCGCGACGTCCCTCGGCAGCTACACGGGCCGGACGGTCCACCCCTGCCTCCCCGCAGGAGGCTGCTCTACGCGAGAGCTGGCGCCGGGCAACACTAGAAAACGGCCGAGCGACGTCCGCCACGTCTCCACGCATTCTACGGAGGCGGGTACGCGACATTTGGCGCCCGTATGTGTGGCGAACTGCAAGTCCACAGGAGAGCGCGTGCAGTGCGGGAAAAGAGTGTACATTGAGTGATCAGACAGCGTGAAAATCCACCTGGGACAATGGATGGATTCACTTATTCACCTAGACAGTACTTCTGATCTCATCAACGCGAGGACGCAACCATTCCTTTCCCACGTTTTCAACACCTATCAGTTTCACGGTTCAGCTGATAACGCATCGCCGTCTCCCGTCCCGCAACCGGATTATATTTCCCGTCGATTCACCACCACCCCCCTCCAACGGGATAACGCACCGTGGTACCCCCTCCTTTTTCACCCTTTCGCCGTTCTGCCATCGGTGATCTTCGGGGCGCGCCAGCGGTGTTCGGGCGGGCGCGGTGATAGCCTGCGCGGGCAGGCTGCGCAGACGGAGCGGCCACGTGGGCCCCGTGTTTGTAAACAATGCTGCCGCGCGGGTTGACAGTTACGTGCGCGACGTTTCAGCTACCGAAAGGAATGGACCTTGTGACAGGAGAGTGGCAGTGTCGGAACACGTGTACGTGCGCGCCACTGAGGCGCAGTGAGGTGAAGACAGAAACTGCTGAGGGTGTGTTGTTATGGGACAGGGATACATCATCAGAGCAGATGCATAGGGTAGCCCCGAACACAGCGAGTGCCGTGTACCGGGAAAAAGGGGGATGTGACGAGTGTAGAGGCTGCTCGGGCAACCGCGTCGGGTCGATGTTACCGAACCAGAATCCACCGTCGCCGAACCTAATTGACTGGGACACACCTACGAACTCGGCAGCGCCGCCAGTCGCGTACGCTGTGCGGGTTGCCACAGGGGCTGGGCGTATAGTGCTGCCAGAGTTTAGCGAGCTCGTGCACGAAGACCCACGGGAGTTTGTGCGGTGGTGTGAGAGGCGTATGTTACAGTGCAGTGTGCCGGTAGAGGAGTGGACCCAGCGCACAAGCGAACAGTTGCGTGGTAGAGCTCGTGAGTGGTGGACTCTGTGGGGGCGATACGATATGCAGTGGCGGGAGTTCTCCACGCGTCTCATGCAGCGATTTGATGACCACCAGGCAGTCTTGAGCTGCAAGGCCCGTTTCTACGGCGAGGCGCAGAGGGACACGGAATCGGTGCAGAGATTCCTGGCGGGCAAGTTGCAGCTATATCGTCGCATAGCCCCAGGGGAAGCGCCGGAGCAAGCGTTGCCGGACGTGACCGCGTTAGTGCGGGAAGAATTACAACCCTTCCTCAGGCCGTATTGCAACGGGTCTGTTGAAGAATATGTGCGACAGGCCGTAGCCACGGAGGGCAACCTGCAGCGCCTTCTGGGGCGACGGACAACTATGACCACTCCCGGACGAGAGCCCAGACACGAGTACAGAGCGCCCGCTCTCCCAGAGGGAGACATGCAGCTCGAACGTCCACGGCAGATGGTAGCACGGGCAATCGAAGGCCCACCGAGTGGCAGACGACAGACCACCGCACCAGAGTGGCGGAACGCGGGGAATCGGCGGGACGGAGGCCGACCACCCCAGTGTCGCCTTGGATGCCCGCAGGACACGTTCCATTGGCACCAGGACTGCCCAAGACAACAACAAAAACAACAACAACAACTGGCGGGAAACTGGCAGCAGGGGGTGTAGGACCAACAGTTCTGCCCCCCACACCACCTAACCTCCTTCCCGAAGCCACGGCCGAGACACGCATAACACTGGGACAGCTCACTACCCCAGACGACCGGCTGATGCGGGTACCCGTCACTCTGAACGGGAGACCGACGGCCGCTCTCGTAGATACAGGTGCGAGCCACGTGTTCGTGGCCCAACACTTGGTGCCGCCAGCGGACGTCACACCGAGACGTTGCGCGCTGCGCCTGGCCACGAGCACCGGAGTTGGGACAGCCATCGGGGACGCCATCATAACGGTGAGTGTGAGGGAGCTGGTTACCCAGACGGCAGCAGTTGTAGTAGAGGGACTCAGGGAGGACCTAGTGCTGGGACAGCCTTGGTTGGTAGAGCATGACACAGTGATAGCGCCGGCCTCTGGGCTAGTGAATGTTGGCAAACATGAGCGCCTGGCAGTGTATGCACTAGGTAGAGCACCACCTCCCCCGAGAGAGCCCACGAAGTTAGAAGATGTGGACAATGATGTACCCCCAGAGTATCAGGATGCATTCAGGCGGCTCATAAGGGAAAGGCAGAGCATCTTCGCCACTGCCGACCCACTCAGGCGCACAACGGTGACAGAACACCGAATCCCCACTATGCACGACCAACCAGTGTATGAGGCCCCCAGGGGATATGGTTTCCGCGAGCAACGGGTGATACGTGAGCAAGTGCACGAAATGTTGCGAGATGGTGTCATTGAACCCCCAACAGCGCATACAACTCACGCATCGTCCTTGCTGCCAAGAAGGATGGGACCATGCGCTTCTGTGTGGACTTCCGTCCCCTGAATAATGTCACCATTAGTTCTCCACCACCGCAGATCAGTGTGGACGAGGCCTTGGCAGGCCTGGGCAATGCACGAGTGTTCACGACCCTTGACTTACGTTCGGGGTATTGGCAGGTGCCAATACACCCAGGTGACAGAGAAAAGACTGCGTTCACGGTGCCGGATGGTAGACGATTTCAGTTCTGTGCCATGCCCTTCGGGCTCAAGTGCGCGCCGGCCACATTTCAAGCTATGATGGCCCGCGTACTGGAAGGGTACATTGGCCAGTTCGTGACAGCCTACCTCGACGACGTGATTGTGTACTCCAAGACCTGGGAGGACCATGTGCAGCACCTGTCCCTGGTCCTGGAGCGGCTCCAGATGCACCACTTGACCTGTGCCACACAGAAGTGTCACATTGGACGGAGAGAGGTGGAGTTTTTGGGGCATGTGGTGGATGCTGAGGGAAATCGTCCGCACCCGATGCACCTGGCGAAAATTGCAGAAGCTGAACCCCCTAGAACCCGCAAGCAGTTGCAGAAGCTCTTGGGCCTCGCCAACTGGCTGCGGAACTATATCCCGCAGTTCTCCACGCTCACTGCCCCTCTGACAGATCTTTTGTCACCACGACAGCGCTACCACTGGACACCGGCTGCACAGCAGGCGCTGGACAGCTTGAAGGCGGCTTTTCTCCGATGCCACACTCTGTCACGGATAAACCCCGAGAGGACGCTGTACGTGCAGACGGATGCGAGCGCCGAGGGGGTGGGCGCGGTGCTATATCAACGAGACGAAAATGGGGACAGGTGCATAATCGACTACGCCAGTGCCAAGTTCGGCCGCGCGGAACGGAATTACCACAGCAATGAACAGGAGTGCCTGGCTGTGGTATGGGCACTGAAGAAATACCGTCCCCACCTCGAGGGTAGGCAATTTGTATTGCGCACGGACAACCAATGCCTCACATGGTTGCGGACCCTCCAGGGGCGGAAAAGCAAACTCGTGAGGTGGGCGCTGTTTCTAGTCGTTCGACTTCGTTATGGAGCACGTTCCAGGAGTAGAAAACGAGCTGCCGGATGCCCTGTCACGGGACCCTGATGAGGGATCGTGCCTGAAGGACGAGGTATCTTGGGACGAGATACTGCCACCTGGCCGTGAGACGGATCACCACCACCCAAGGGACCCAACCTGCCGCCTGCTTGCTCTAGGTGTAGACGACGACCCGCCTCCTGCGGACATGGTCGAGCTGAAACGTCGGGTGCACGATGCCCAACGCACCTCTCAGGATGCTGAGCGCAGACGCGCGAAGCAAATAGCGGAACCATGTGAGACCTGGACTACGAGGGACGGTGTGCTCTACATACGAGGACTGGGACCCGATCAGGAGTGGCGCACCTATGTCCCACCGGAGGCACGTGAAGCGGTGTTGCGCTTTATGCATGATCACGACCTGGCCGGACACCCTGGGGCAGACCAAACACGGCGGGCGGTCGGTCAGCACTACCACTGGCCCGGCATGGCCCGGGACGTGCAGGAGTACGTGAGGACTTGTGAGATGTGTCAAGAGCGGAAAGCGCGGCGGAGCGACGGGATGGAGCAAAAACAGCCTCGCATTCCCACTACCCCTTTCCAGTCCGTCGCGCTGGATGTCATGGGGCCATATCCCCGCACAGCCCGGGGCAAGAGATTCCTGGTGGTAGTGACCGATCTCTTTACCCGTTGGGTAGAAGCTTACCCCACCAGCAATGTACGGGCCAACACCATTGGGACAATATTGCAAACGGAATTCTTCCGACGTTGGGGCTACCCGAGAGACCTGCTGACGGACAATGCCAGCCAATTCGTCGGGAGGCAGTGGCGGGAGATGTGCAACTCGTGGCACGTCAAACACCGGACCACACCTGCCTACCACCCCCGAGCCAACCCGACGGAAAGGCGAAACCAAGAGTTGAAAGTCCAGATGCGCATAAGGCTGGGTAGCGACCATACTAAGTGGGACAACCATCTTGCAGAGGCTCTGTTTTGTATCCGTCGCAGAACCAATGCAGCCACAGGAATGACCCCGGCGGAAATGGTCCAAGGCCACAATTTGCCCTTGCCAGGAGAATGGACAGCCCACGGGATAGCCGATGAAGAAGAAGATCCAGAGGAGCGCCGTCAACGGCGAGAGGCAGAAATGACAACAGCGCTCGAACACCAGAGGGCCTATACTCGCCAGATAACACCGCAGACGACCCGAATGCCACCGGAACTCCAACCTGGAGAACTGGTATACGTGCGCACGCAGCCTCTGTCCAGCGCGCCGAAGAACTACAGTGCCGGGTTGAGCCCCAGATGGTCGGGACCACACCCGATCCTTAAACGGCTAAGTAGGAGCACCTACCTAGTCCGCCTTGATGGACGGCGGGCGCGAAAAGTGCACCGAGACACCATACGGAGAACATCAGACCCAGGAGAAAATTTGGTCTCTGAAGATGTCACCCTGGTAGAAGTGGACGAAACGCCTACTTCCGACGACTCGATCACACCCCGAGGCATGCGGGGCCTGTTCCATGCCACCCCCAGCCCCGAAACAGCGACCCTGGAAACAGCAGGAAGCTCGGCCACAAGTCCGAGGCGACGCCGTCGGAGACGCACGACGCGGACACAGATCGATGACGTCACCGGGATGCCCGAGGCGGGCGCCGATGCGGCGGGCGAACAACCTCTGGTGACCGAGCCGGACGAGGAGGAGGCAGATGAGCCACTCTCCCCCACCCGAGGTGGATGGGGACATGGTGCCTCCCTCGCCGATGCAGAGTTCAGAGTCACAGTCGAGGAGCCGGCTGAGACGACCCCGAGACGCAACCGGCGACGTCGGCGAGCCCCACGTTACTTGGCAGACTATGTCACAGGCTCGGAGCTGGACGCGTTTGTGTACGACAACCCGGCGAGTACGGGGCGAGAAAGGCGGCCCTAACTCCAACGACCGCCGTGGGAGAGGGCGTCCCGATCCTGCTGCCTCGGGTGGAAGCACGGACGGCATTGACCCGGGCTTATCCAGGGGGGGGCATCTGACGTCGTACCTCCGTGCCTCTGGGTTAAAGCCCGGATCACAGCCCTGTCCGCAGCGCGCCGCGGCTTTGGGAATGACGTCACTTCCGCTCCATGCGCGCGAGAGCAGTGCGCCGGCGTCCTGGTCTCCAGTCCCGTGCGAGCCACCTTCGAGGCTAGACGCGGCCGCGAGACGCTCCATAAACTCGCCGCTATTATCGCTTTTGGATTCTGTTCTATAGTGTGTATAATCTCTTTTTTATCGTTTTCTTTACCGTGTGCGTGAATGTTGTTTTGTATCTGGCGTGTCCGCGGGCCAAAACACGTGGACTAACACAACTAGCCTGCACCGCACATTTCTCCAGCGCGCGACGTCCCTCGGCAGCTACACGGGGCGGACGGTCCACCCCTGCCTCCCCGCAGGAGGCTGCTCTACGCGAGAGCTGGCGCCGGGCAACACTAGAAAACGGCCGAGCGACGTCCGCCACGTCTCCACGCATTCTACGGAGGCGGGTACGCGACAATATTATAATTTATTAATGATAATACATGTAGTCAAATCAATGCTACCTATGTCATTTTAGGCAAAAAATAAATTTTTTATGGAACATGTAGATAAATCTCAAAATTAAATTTTTACCGCCGTATAATACACTAAAGAGGGTTTGCCGTAAAAATTTCAGATTTTTAAACTTTGTTCCAACTACAATATAAGGTGTCAAAATTTGGGTTTATTTTAAATTTTCAGATTTTGAAAGCCTGTACATCTTAAACGAAGCAAATCTCATTGAAAATGTTTTATAAATATAGTGCATTAAGGTAGTTAGTTACACATACCCATATAAGTAATATGAATAGATGTCTTTTAAGAGTGACATGTCTTTGAAAATCGAAAATTTGTCATTTTTAAGTCAAAATTTAGGTTGATTTTGGCTATTTGTGATACAATTTCCCTTAAATGTCCACCGGAGATAATAAAGGCTGTATTTCCCTGAATAAACTGGTTTTTGTTTTATCAACTTCAGGTTCACCAGTTCCGAGAAATACAAATTAACGCAAACCCCTACAAACGCAAAAATCAGCATGTTTTGTAAAAAAAAACAAATGGCTCCTATCAGAATCTAGAAAAAAAGTTAAAATTAGTATTTTTTGACTCTCTAATCATGTAAGTTTTATTATTTTTAATTGTTTGAATGGTTATCGGCTTCCGCCCACAACCAGCACTAGATGTCTTTTCTTAATCACAGCCTTTTATCATCACATCATAAATCAAATATCCGTACATAGATTAACACCCATGCCTTACCCGGGGCTCGAACCCAGAGCCCCTCGCACCGTAAGTCGGTGTGCATCCAACTACGCTACGGAGGTCTGCTATAATCATGTAAGAATTAAACAAAAAATCATTTGATTATGAAATGGTCAAGCAACCCATTTTGGATCACTTGACATGAATTGACCCTAGCATATTTATCGGTTTTAATGGTTTGCACCCCATATTTCCCTCGATTTCAAGGCACTGCCCACTAGCCAGTTTCTCCGAATCCAGTAGCAATTTTAATGCGCTGCGTTGGTGGAAAATAAGGGAACACATGTGGAGCTCAAAAACACCATTTTAGGAATTTATTTTTCCCTATTAAAACGTTGCTAATACACGAAATTACTAAAACATGTCTCGCTGGTATATAATCAAAAACAATAGTACTTAAAATATTTTTCGTAATTTTTCCAAGACTCTCTTACCTCTCGTTACTTTTAGTACGTCTTAACATTTTAAATTGTAAATAAATTTGCAAACATTGTGTTATTTGTATTGTGTGTACACAAGTACAACAAATGCATTCACAAAATAAGACACGTTTTCGTTCAAAACAACAATTCGTAATACAAAACATCCACAGCTAACTAAAAAATTAAGCTGACATACTAAAAGTAAAAGAATTATAAAATTATTTTACGTACATTGTATGACATATTACAGGTAGATGTACGTTTCTTTAAGTTCTCTCTTAATATAACTTATGAACCTCGCGCCTAGAAGCTAGGTTTAACAGCTGAGGCCAGAATTACAATTGCCCGTCGCTTTCGTACCTTGGTAAACTTCCATATATATACTCGAAACAGCAACACAATACATAATGTAGGAACCCATGATGGTTTCCCAGAAATATTCCTCGAAACAAAAACATTCACCCAAAACATCTTCTAAGCTCAGCTCTTTACTAACAATAAAAATGAAGTTTTATCACTATATATAGGGATAAAAATTGAAAAAGTAAAAATTTTATGCATATGCATTTAACATCATCTGCGTGTGAAGAAAACGTGCAGTAGGTCTTGCACTAGAAAATATGAACAAAAAAATGTATATGTATTTTTTCTTTTAACTTTTTACGGGTATAATTTAAACAAATAATATTATAAATCAACTTCAAATAATGCCTATACTATAAATATATATATTTATTAACTTATTTAAAATCAACATAATTAACTACATACACCACATTAAGAGTGAGCGTTAGTTTGTGGCGGCCTCGTCTCTGATGAAGATGTGGAGACGGGGTGGACGTCGCTCGGTCGTTTGGTAGTCTTGATGTTTGCCCGGCGCCAGTTCTTGGGTAGAGCAGCCTCACACTCTGAGGCGGGAGTGGACCGTTCGGCCCAGTGCAGCTGACCGAGGATGTGCTAACAAGGAAGGGGCCCGCGGTCTCACAAGGAGTCGCTAGCGGAAAGTCTGGGAGCAGGAGAGAGGAATGCCCGCGGTCTCACGAAGAGTCGCTAGCAGAGGATTGCCCGCGGTCTCACAAAGAGTCGCTAGCAGATGGGTAGGCAGAGAAAGGTAGGATGAGAGAGTGAGAAGGAAGCCCGCGGTCTCACTAGAATAGAGGTGGGTCGCAAAGTATCAACCTGATACTTTGTAACTGGTACACACCTGTATCTGGAACGGCAAACGAGTACACTATTCAAGTATCAAGTACTTTAGTATCAGTTCAGAATTCGCCTGGAACAACACCACGGCCAATGTGCACAGAACCCGATCGCAGATGACGGTCACTTGGGCGGAGCTTGTGAAAGGGGAGGGAGCGGCATGACGAATAAGGGATAAAGAAGAGAAAGAATGTAGGGGAGGAAGCGCAGGGGAAGGCGTTGAAGGAGAGGCACAGAGCGAAATTGTTACGAGTCGTTTTGTTTATTGTCCCACATCAAAGTATGCTCAGTGAGCAGTGCGTGCACCGTCTCGTTCAATAATAAAACTAATGAAATTTTTATATTAAAAAGTACATTAATACAATATATAATATTTATATTTGAGCACCTAACAGCTATGAAAATGCAAATAAATTCTCAGTTGACACTAATAACAGATGTACTCAACATATGGACTTTCTTTTTTCGAAAACAACTAGTAACTAGTGTTTTCACACATTAAAAGATTACGATTTTATCAAAAATTAAAAATAAAATAACAGATAGGTACATTAGTGAGCATACTATATAAATGTTTACGTTTCAAATGTTTCTTCAGATTAGTCGATGATGATTTATAACTCAGTTTTTGTTAACACAAATTACAATTAGCAAACTCATTATTTTCCGTGAAAAAATTCCACACAAATGAAGTCTTTTTCCTGCACTTATCCATTCCTTATTTCACTATAAAGATACTAACTACAAAGCATGACAGCCCGCAACAATGTACATACATGGTAATACACGGCCAGGACGAACTGCAGTGAATGTTGAACTGATTGATACTGGCTGTATTAGGCGGGCATGAGAGTAACAGAGGTAGAGAATTACCGGGCGTGATAAATAATGTATCAGAAACACCGATACCTTTTTACGCTGGTGATGACGGCACGGAGGATGTGTAACCTGTAACGAGAATGCTGATACCTTGTCGCTTCCTGGGACCACTACTGCTCTAACTGATACAGAAGTATCAGATACTTGTAACTAGTACATTACTGTATCAGTAACAGGTTGGAACATAAACCGAATATTGCTGTAACAACCCACCTCTACACTAGGAGTCGCTAGCTGAGGAGGAGAAGGAGAGAGAGGTATTCCAATAATTCCACAATTTCTTGTATTGGTGTTTATTCTCCCATATTAGCTGGGAGAGGAGAACTTATAATAGTGTTTCTTCTCCCAGATTGGCTGGGATAGGGCGATTTTTTTTTCCTAACCTAAATTAAATCTAAGTGTGTTGGGGAGGGTTCCGGGTTAGGGAGGGAGACTAAGTGCGTCTCAGGCCGAAGCCCATACGCTCTAATCATGCAGGGTATTAGCCATGCAGGAGGGGTAGCATGCATCATGTGCTAGGAGGGGATTGGCCAGCCATGGCAGCGATTGGCGCCATGACTAACTCCCCTCACTGACTATACTAGACTAAAACTAGATAAGTTGGGCCCAGGTAAAACCTGCATAGACACAGCGAAAACCCTGGGCTCTGACATGCGGGATGCAAAATTTCATGCATTATTATCAAGCAGGAGGCTTACAGGAAAACAGAAGGATGGATCTGGAAGAAGAGTTGGACAGAGTAGAAAAGAGTCTACCATGCGGGGGGGGGGGGGGGGGGGGGCGGCTTGGACATTGCTGTCCGCATTGTTTTGGGTGGCACTGGTTGTTTCGGGGGCGACTTTAGTCGTTTCCCGCCAGGCTGCCAGCCAGCCCACTTAAAATTACGAAGAAGGAAATTTTTAGTTAATTATTAAAGCTGCAATTCAAAATCTCATGCCTTTCAGGACACAACCGGCACTGGAGGTGAGGCCTGCCAGGCGAGCGATGCCATCAGACATGAGAGTCAGCACTAACACAACAGGCAGAGAACCCCCGGGGGCTGACCATACACCTGCGTGCTTCGCACTATTTTGAATTGGCACTGTGTGTCCTTATCGCTGGTGGTGTTGTGGTGTGTGAATTCGCATGTTTAACGGAGAATGTTGTGTACTTAAAGCTAAATGCCTAAAACTATTTTTTTTATTTATTTATTTTTTTGGCACCTATAATATAGATTGTGTGTGTTGTTCAGGGGTAGGAGAGGAGTTTCGCATGTTTAACGCGAAATTTTAGTGTGATAACAGCTAGTTACTAAATCTATCTATAGCCAACTGCCAGCAGTACGAGTATATGTGCGAAATTTTCCCACCAGTCCGCAACCACGTAGTTGGGGTCCGGCCTCGGCCATCGCAGGCAGCTGTGATTGGCCGGCTGCTCAGCCAATCGCGCATCGCTACAGGGGGCGATGTGCGAGGATTGATTTCGGGCGTTTGTATTTTTGTGTTATGTCTGGATCATAATTTCCATGTGACGAAACATGCGGATTTAAGCTGTTTACACATTTATCGTAAAATGTTTGTGTTGTACGAATGTAAAAGTCTTGCAAAGTTTCCGATTCCGTTTCGCGATGCAAAGCTTCTACAGGACAGTACACTGGGGC
Organism: Bacillus rossius redtenbacheri; assembly: GCF_032445375.1. Classification (NCBI taxonomy): domain Eukaryota; kingdom Metazoa; phylum Arthropoda; class Insecta; order Phasmatodea; family Bacillidae; genus Bacillus; species Bacillus rossius. The sequence continues at coordinate 67,592,830 of NC_086331.1, forward strand.
GTCTGTAGCGATTCGAATACATTTGTTTTGAATTCGCTGTAGTTTCAACAAGTGTGTGCGAACTGCGGTTGCCCAGACCGGGGCTGCATATGTTATGATGGGGCGCATAAGAGCTTTGTAAAGCAGCAAGCCATTTTTGACTGTGCTGCCGCGTCGCCTACTCATGACTGGGTATAGGGCACTGATTCTAGCCTGTGCTTGCGTTCGTTTGGCGTCTATGTGATTGCGCCAAAGCAGTTTCCTGTCCATATGTACGCCTAGATATTTGATTACGTCTTTGTGAGGGATGTTTTCGTCAAACAAACTAATGTGTGGCCTGTTGTCGGGAGGAGTAATGCGTTTGCGGGTAAACACAATTGCTTCGGACTTTGTTGTATTTACTTTGATTCGCCAGGTCGTGCACCAGTGTTGGAACTCGGTGAGTGCAACTTGTAGTCGGTCTGTGGCTAGCTGGAGGTTTTGAGACCTGCTATACAGCACCGTGTCATCTGCGTAGCAGCCTAGTTTGACAAGGCCGTGTGTGGGGCGTGGCATATCGCTTACGTATATGTTAAATAGGACAGGGCCTAGAATGATACCTTGTGGTACTCCTGCTCGTATTTGTTTGATGTCTGTGAATACTGTGAATTTTCTGTCTGCTAGGTAGGACGCGACTAGCTTGATGTAGCAGTCTGGAAATCCTGTTTGATAAAGTTTATAAATCAGCCCCGCATGAAAAACTCTGTCGAAGGCTTTTTCTACGTCTATAAACATTGCGACTACATAATTGTGTGCGTTAAATGCATTTGTTATCTCTTCTGTGAGATGCACTAATTGGTATACTGTTGACTGAGTACTGCGGAAGCCGAACTGTTCGTTAGGCAGTATGTTGTTATCGCAAATGTATCTGTTGAGACGATTTAGTATAATGCATTCTGCGACTTTCGACACAGTGCTTAATAGGCTGATTGGTCTGTAGTTTTGTGGTAGTGTTTTGTCTTTACCTGGCTTGTGGAAGACTATAATTTGTGCTTCTTTCCACTGAGAGGGGTAAATATTTAATCGAAACATTGCATTTATGCATTCCACTAAGTATTCAAGTGTTTCGTTTGGGATTTGTTTAAGAACAACAGCTTGTATGCCATCGTTTCCAGGAGCTTTGCGCGGCTTCATTTTTCTGATAGCTCGCTTTATTTCCTGTGCTTGTGTTCGCAAGGGCTCGGAGACTGTGGGCTGTCGCAATTTAATACGAAGTTCGCGGTAAATTTGTGCGGTGAATTGCCTGTCGCAGGGCTGCATATTAGGCTGGAAAGCTGTTTCCAGTGTGTCTGCGAAGGCCTGTGCCTTGTGTTGGGGCTGGAAAACTACGCCGTTGTTTGTTTGGATGGGCGGGATTTTATCTGTTTTGTTTAGAATTCGTTTAGTTGTGGGCCCAGGCACTGCCGTCCTGGGTCTTGAGTTTTGATATTTTTGTTTCCCACTGGCTGCTGCGCCAGAGTGAGATTTCGTCGGATATGACTGTTTTGAGTTCATTGATTCGGCGTTTCGTCTGTTGTGTACAGCGCCGCGTGTATTCACGCCGCAGTCGATTCTCTTGTGCGATCAAGCTGCGGATATACTCTGGCAGTTCGTCATGCGCTAACCTAGCCTCCTTTTCAGGGATGCACTGGCTGATACCCTCCTGGATTTTTACAGTTAATTCAGTTATCGCAGAATCTAGATTTTCACTATTTTCAATATTAATTTCGGCCGCATCAGGGAGATTAATTATTAAGTAATGTTAAATCGTTGCCAATCTGCATTCTTGTAATCCTTAACTTTGCGCGGTGGATTTTTACCTACAGTTGCGTCATCGAAGATTAGGTGAACAGGGAAATGATCTGACGACATGTCGTATACAACCTCGAGTTCAAATCCCATGTTGACATGCTTATTTAGGGCGATATCTCATATATCGGGTATGCTATTTAGTCTGCCAGAGTCATGTGTTGGCTCTCAGGGAGCATGTACGTGATAGTTTTTATTAAGCTGGTGAGTGTAGAGTAATCTGCCGTTCGCTGTAGCGCGCCTGCAGTTCCACTCTATGTGTATTGCATTTATGTCACCTACAGCGAGGAAGCTCGGGGCCACCCCATACAGAGCGTCCAGATCCACCACGCTGAGGGACCTTCCAGGGATCGCATACATTGAAGTGAGTTTAATTTGTTGGCGGTTAATAGTCAAATTAATACCTATTGCTTCTAAATTTTGAAAATCGGGGAGCTGGCAGGCAGAGTGCCTGATACTGTTGTGTACTGCCAGGGCCACTCCGCCGCATCTGGCATCGCGGTCGCGCCTGTAGATGACATAATTTAAAATGGTTAGCCTATCAGTCGGTTTTAAGTGCGTTTCACTTATCGCTGCTATTTTTATTTTATATTTATCCAGGTGGTTTATTAATTCCATTAATTTTTTTTTAATGCCACGTGCATTCCAGAATAGGAGGGAATTTAACTTAAAACTACTGGCCGGGTTTGTGTTGTGAACCGGGGCCACATTATTCATCGCCGCCATGGATGGTGTCGGCGAGCGCACACACGCAATCCATGGTTGCACGGATTTTATCGGCCATGGATTTCGCTGGGTCGAGCCAGATTGCTATCAGTTGGCAAAGTGGGCCGATGGCACCGCGCAATTGAGTGTTGGCACTTATGGTCTTATTGTTCAGGAGGAAGGATTGGACATCCTCCAGGAGTGGCACCTGCATGTCGGTGGCGGGTGTGGGTCGGGGAGGTGGTGACACAGAGGCTGTGTCAACAACCATGGTCTGGGCAGCTGCTGGTGGTGTCACTCGTCGTGGGGCCGTGGCGGGTTTTTCCTTGGCCGGGGCAGCTGGGGCAGCTGGGGTCGGTTGTTGGTGTTGTTGTTGTTGCTTTTGTTTGCCATTGCCATTCTTGTGGCCCGTCCAGTTTTTCTTTGCCTGATTTTGTCGCGGCCTGCGCTGCCAGGGATTGTTGGCGATGACAGGGAAGTCCAGCTCGTTGTAACTGGGTACACCGTGGTGTGTCAGTGCCTCGAACCTGTTGTTGGTGAACTGCGTGAAGCCCGGGGGCGGGTGGTGCCTCGGGGGGCCCCATGGTTGGGGGCCTGGGGGACCGAAGAAGCCCGGTGGGGGTTGTTGCTGGGGCGCGGGCTGTGTCGCGGCTCGTTTGTTCTCGCGGATGTCGCGGCGAGACTGCTGTTCGCGTGCTTTGCGGACCTGGGGGGGAAGGTGCCTGCGGCTTTCCTTTTTGTAGGCACTGCAGCCCTTGTAGTTGGCGCAGTGCTGTTCCTGGCATTGAGCACATTTTTTGTGTTCCTGTTGCCCGGCCAGAGGGCAGTCGGGGGCGTGGTGCGGGCCACTGCACCACCTGTAGACTGGGGCGGCTCTACAGCCCTTGCCGACGTGGTTGAATCGCTGGCAAACACTGCATTGACTCGGGCCTGAGGGGCGGCAGTAGTCGTCGACGCGTATCTGCATGCCAGTAAATTCTGTCAGGGCGCGGATTTTCTCGGCGTCGTACGTCTGCGGCACCTCTATAACGAGCGCGTCGCATTTTTCGTGTTTCTGCCGGTTTTCAAGAAACCAGCAGTTTTGTACCGGCAGGTTGGCTGCAGCGAATTCCTGCTGTAGGAAGTCGTTGGGCGTGTAGCGGTGCACGCCACGCAACACGAACTTCTGGGGCGTCTCCTCCCGTTGGAGCAGGACGGAGTGTTGAGCGCCGATGGCCTGAAGGGCCTTAATGGCGCGGTGGTACTCGGTGATATTGGCTGTATGGACCATGAGCTCATTGCGGCCACGGTTCTGGCAGACAAACTTCTCTGCCAGGGCTGATTTCAGGGTGTGATAGACCCTCGGATATTGATGCCCTTCATCCAGGAACACAAATAATGGCTTCACTTTGGGAGCCTTGGTTGCTTGCGCTGAAGGCGCTTGGGGGGGCGGGAGTAGTGGCCTGGGCCCTCCTCGTCGCTGCTGTCCGCACTTCGGTCGCTGTGGACACTGTGGTCCAGCGTGGCTGCTCGCCACTGCCTGAAGGGCCTCCGTCCATGTCGTTGTTGTCACACTCAGCCCTAACGCTCAGTTGCACCCACTGACCACTCCCCTGGGGCTAGTTAGCCGGGTTCGTGGCTAGGCTACAGGGGTTCTAACACCCCGGGTGTCGCTGAGTTCGTAGGTCGTCAATACCTTTACCTGTACAGCTACAACTGTTACCGCCTGTGCGCACTAGGCACACAGGCACCTTTCTAGACTTTCTACTGTCGGCTGTGATAGCACTGAGAAGTGCTATCAACAACTAAACAAGCAAGACTGCAGGAGCTGCTCTGGGACACGTCCATCTACCTCCGCAGCACAGCTGGAACTCCCCAGAATAGGGCGAGCTTAGCCCGCACAATTTATACACGTTTCTTCTACAATCATTTGTGTTAGAATTTTACATATTCCTAACCCTTTGGATATTTTGCATTTACAATATTATTTACAAGTCTACAAAACATACTTCCAATATACACTTAATAATCTTCATAAATATTTACAATAATAACATATATAACATAACTATAATACATTGTCTCTTTATATTTACAACTGCCATCTGGTGACGAGTGGTGGCACTACCTGGGCCATGGCTGGAATATTGTGCCGCGGACAGGGCTGTGACCCGGGTTTTTGTTTAAATAAAGAGGAAGTACAACGTCAAGTTAAATTTTTTGCTGCAGTTTGGAATGAAATTTTGTCAAAAGTGTTATTTAGCAACTGTTGTTGTCTGTACGTAGTTTCGAAATTTTTGATAACATTTTAATTGAGATATTAAACCTTAAGTTTTAATAATTTAAAGCAGTTTTATACAGAATTTTAAAAAGTCTCGTGTCTGAAGTGTTACCTATATATGCATGTAACCTTGTCGCGGCCTCGTCTCTGGTGAAGATGTGGAGATGGGGTGGACGTCGCTCGGTCGTTCAGTTGTCGTGTTGTTTGCCCGGCGCCAGCTCTTGGGTAGAGCAGCCTCACACTCTGAGGCGGGAGTAGACCGTTCGGCCCAGTGCAGCTGACTGAGGACGTGCTGACAAGGAAGGTGCCCGTGGTCTCACAAAGAGTCGCTAGCGGAAAAGTTGTAAGTAGGAGAGAGAGATGCCCGCGGTCTTACAAAGAGTCGCTATTAGAGGATTGCATGCGGTCTCACAAGGAGTCGCTAGCGGATGGGTAAATGAGAGAGGGAGAATGAGAGAGTGAAGGGAAACCCGCGGTCTCACAAAGAGTCGCTAGCGGAGAAGGAGAGAGAGTAAGGTATACCAAAAATTCCACTTTTGCTGTGTTGATATTTATTCTCTCAGATTGGTTGGGAGAGAGGAGAGCTAACTGAGCCGCCACCGCCGATTCATTATATTGCCATCCGGGGCAGTAAGCGTGGGCGAGGCCAGAAACCGAAGTTTCTATAACTCGAAAGTGCATAATAAATTAGGTGCACCCCACACTGGTGAAGAATCATTTGAATCGATGGCGGGGGTGTGTGTCTTGTGGGATAGGTTTGGCACACGGGCCTGTGTGTGCGCTGGTATGTTGTGTAATGCTATAAAAGTTACGTGTACCTAATTCGGCTAGGGAGTGAAGCTCCCCACCAGTTAGATCGGCTAACTGACATGATGTAGTGTCATGTTAGTGTGCATTAGAGGCTTGTCTGTGTGCTGTAATTTCAGGTGACCTATTTAAACTCGGGTGTGGCGTGTAGTGTAAAGCTGTGTTAGCCGCTCCTACGAACCCCTGGGAACACAGAACATGCATGGGTAGTTAGCCCATTAGTGCATGTAACAGGTAGTTCAGGCCGACACTCGCGCAGGCATATAATCGTGTGGTCGTGTTGGTGAACGGTAAAAGAAATAACATGGATTAGTAAACTTCTGGCCGCCTTAGGGACCGAACTATTGCGTTCCAACATAGCTCGGTCAAAGTTAGGCTAAGCCAGTATTGTTGTAGCTAGCCCTCTGGCTGTTGTATGCTATAACCTGTAAAAAACAAAGTGGAGTTAGTGGATTGTATTCCCAATGAAGGTCGTCCTATTTTATTATTATTTGGACGGAGAAATGCCCTAGTCCAAATTGTTTTTTTTTTATTAAATATAGACTTAAAACTACTGTACATGCCCCCAGAGCCCTGCCCTGACAGGCATGCATTCCTCTCGGCCCGGATCCCCAGCGAGGGCTGGGGCAGCTCCCTCTACTAGTTCACCTGCATGATTCTGCCTTGACAAGGTGCTACGATGTGTGTGTGTATTGTCGCGCGTGTCGTAGTGGTGCGGCTGTAAAATTTTACGTACCCCGGGGAAGGGAAAATATATTTATTAGGTGATGATAAGTTTACGGAACTAGCTTTGTTAATTCAAAATCCCATGCCTTCCGAAACGTGGCCGGCACTGGAGGTGAAGCTTGCCAGGCGGGTCGCGCCCTTCAGACATAGGGAGTCAGACCTAACAACAGAGGCAGTGAACCCGAGGGGGCCGTATATACACCTGCGTGCTTCGGACCATTTTGAATCGAAAGAAGTGGAGTTAATGATGCTGAAGTTATTTTGTAGCTTGTATTTATTTATTACTTTTTTATAAATTGTTATTATTATATATAGAAATTATAAATGTTTCACAATTCAAAATCCCATGTCCTTCCGAAACGTGGCCGGCACTGGAGGTGAATCCTGCCAGGCGGGTCGCGCCCTTTAGACATCGGGAGTCAGCCATAACAACACTGGCAGTGAACCCGAGGGGGTTGTACATACACCAGCATGCTTCGGACCATTTTGAATTGTATAGGCAGTGTAAACTTTAAACTTTAAACTGTAGGCTCCACGTGGTGTGAACACGCCCGGAGCTGGAGTGAGACTGACCTGGGGAATTTAAAAAATTTTTAGCAATAACCCCTCCATGCTAAAGCCAGTCCCACACAACCGAAGTGATTGTGGGCCCTCCTATAAAAATGGGCGTGATGTGACGAGAGGAAATTTATGCGTGCCAGGTGGGACCTATACGCTTACTTTAGTTGTGGAAAAACTGCCAGTGCCACTCCCCACTCCTGCGAGGGAGGGGGGAGTAGCGCGTCGACGTGCGTCTGGCGCGAAGCAAGACTGCAGGAGCACGGGAATTAGTGCTCCGGCAGGCAAAGTGGTTTAGCAAATGGGTTGGCAGCAGTAAACCAGCGATCGCACTGGAGGAAACCTGCTACCCGGTAGTGAAAATGTCCGCCCGGATATCCCAGAGGGAAGGAGAGGGATGAGGATAAGGTATGATTGCATCTGCCTGGGATGGCCAGATGCAATAATGTTGGTGTAACATTGTTACCTGAGCATGGCAGGAGCATGCGAGTAGGAGCATGGCCTCGGTAGCACCGAGGGCGCCGGGAACACCGACGCAACCTGCAAGAAAAAGATATAACATACATATATACATACATACACGCGTCTCTGACACTAGTGCTATGGAGGGCGTCTCTGTGTCAGTAGAGTATTGGCAGTAACATTATGTTGAAAAAAAAAATTACTGATGCACTAAGAGTGATTATTTAGCACTTGAAAAATTATTATGTCGAAAAAGAGTAATTTATGTACACTAAGAAGCTATAATTTAGGCATAGGAACTTAGGAAAAGTGGGAGAAAAATCTTGGGGAAGAATCTGACGAATTCTGCAGTAGTTGTCCCTGGCAATATTGCAGAGGCCCTATGGTTGGTGTCTCTGCAATACCAGGGCGCCATCACTGCTTGAAGTTCTGCGAAGGATCCCAGCGAAATTGCCTTAGTTCGGTCCGCAACACATTGCGGGAATTATCTGAGCGGTCCATAACGGAACACAGCAACCCCGACCACGGGTGCTAGCACTTATTAGTGCTACACAGCCACCGAACACAGTTACTGTGCGCCCTGTGCGCACAGGTGAAAGGTTTAAGCTGCTGTTGACGACTGACTAAGACTCACCAGTGCCAGCAACACTGATTACACCCGGGGCTCTGTCCCCCTTGGCCTAGCCGCTTGCGGTCAGTGGGTGATTCGGTGCGAAAGGAAGCGACGGACACGGACTAAAGGAGCACCGAAATGGACACTTCGGAGGCGGCTCCCATGATCTCAGGCGACGACACGAGTGACTGCCCATGGCAAACGGTCCAGGGCAAGCGGCCTAAACGGAATCATGACGACATGACAGGCGTGGCCGGGGGCCCCTCACCCCCCGCGCCCTCCGCAGCGCCCTCAGCGTCCGGCGCGCCCGCAGAGCCCGCACAGCCGCAACAGGCAGCGACCAAACCCAGACGGAACCAAATCAAGCCGTTGTACGCACTCGTGGACGCCACCCACAACTACCCGGCGATCTACCGCGCCCTGAAGGGGTCCCTTCAGGACAAGTTCACGGTGTACAACCGTGGCCGCGACCAGCTACAGATACAGACTGCGAGCATGCCCGAGTATCAACTGGCAATCAGGGCCCTTCAGGCCATAGGCGCCCAGTTTTCAGTCCTACTGCAAAAGGACGAAATACCAAGCAAATTCGTGTTCAGGGGTGTCCACAGGGAGACCCCAGCCGAATTCCTCGCCGAAACGTTCCAGGACATGCGGCTGCCCGTGCAGTCATTCTGGTTCTTGGAAAACCGGTACTCGCGTCAGAAATGCGATAAGCTCGTAGTCGAAGTCCCTCAGACTTGCGACAGCAACCAAATCCTTGCCATCCGGGAATTCGCGGGTATGAGTATCCGTGTTGAAAGCTACCGCCACCCGGAAGGGCCAAATCAATGCAGCAATTGCCAGCGCTTCAACCACATGGGCAAGGGCTGCAATTCCAAATCTGTCTGCCGCTGGTGCAGCGGCCCGCACCGCTCTCCAGACTGCCCGCACGGGGGCAGCCGCGAATACGTACGCTGCGCCAACTGCAAAGGGCAGCATGCAGCTAACTACCGGGGCTGCCCGGTCTACAAGACTGAATCGCGCCGTCACCTTCCGCCACAGACACGACGCGAGCGAGAGCGGCAATCGAAATACGACATGAGGGCAAATCGGCGTGCTGCAGCGGCAGCACAAACACTGCCCCAGCTACAAGGCCCCTCAGGCCAGCAACCTGGCAACCCGCGCCAGAACTCGGGCCCACCGGCACCACCCAGGCACTGCCCCTGGGGCCACCCTGCGCCCCCCCAATTGGGGCAATACTTCCCCCAACCAGCACAAAACAGGTTCGCGCCCCTTGCGCAGGATCCGAACTACCACGAAACAGAATGGCCAGTCTGTGCCAACGACTACAGGCCTCGCCGACAGTTCCAGGGCCAGCCCGCGCCACACTTCAAAAAGCACCCGAGCGGCCACAAAAATGGCAAGGGTGCCTCACGCAAGCCGCGCGACACACCTGCGCCTCCCGCACCGCAGACTCCGGCCCAAACACGCAGCGAGCCGCAGAAGGCCCCTCCTGCTCAGCCGCAGCAGGCCTCACCTGCACCTGCCGACACAATGGCAGTAAATGCCGCCCCGGGGACGTCATCGGCACCCCAGCCCACCCCCGCGCCCACACCAAAACAACCAGTGCTGGAGGACTTCCTGCAGGTCTTGGAGAAATCTGAGACCTTCTAGTCAGACCCCAACCTGGCAGCGACCATCATGCCAATGTGCCAACTCATGGCCATATGGTGCAACCCGCAAACGGAGCTGCCAGACAAAATACAGGCCACAATGGGCTTCGTAAAACCTCTCACTGCTCGCCTCAATGGCAGCAAATAATTCCGGACCGTACCAAACGCAATCGGCCGGAAATACTAATAATAGTCTATACAAAATCCTTTTCTGGAATGCACGTGGAATTATAAATAAAATATCAGAATTTATTCATCACCTGAATAACTTTAAAATTGATATCGCGGCAATCAATGAAACATTTTGCAACAAGCAGACCGACTTACTATATTAAATTATGTCATCTATAGGCACGATCGGGTTAACGGCGCCAGACGCGGAGGCGTAGATCTAGCTGTGCATAGGCGCATTTAACATACAGAATGCCAGCTCCCACAGTTCCCTAACTTAGAAGCTGTAGGCATTAATCTGGTCATCAATAGACAACAAGTCAAAATAATATCCATATATGCTAAACCAGGCCGATCACTTACCATGGCAGACCTGGAGGCTTTATACAATGTAGGTCCGTGTTTCCTAGCTATCGGGGACATAAATGCTAAGCATATAGAGTGGAACTGCAGGCGCACTACAGCGAACGGTAGACAGCTCTATACGCATCAACTTAACAGAAATTACCATGTGCATGCTCCCTCAGAGCCTACTCAAGACACAGGCCGAATAAACACTACTCCTGACATACTGGACATAGTTATTAATAAGCGTTTTAATACAGGTTTCGAGCTGGAAGTGGTGCATGAAATGTCCTCAGACCACTTCCCAGTTCACATTCTATTTGACAATGCGAACACAGAAACCAACACGCCCCGCATAACTAAAGACTATCACCGCGCCGATTGGAGGGGCTTTCAAAATCACTTAATACATTCCTTGCCTGACGCGACAGAGCTTACTATCACAACAGGCAATGAATTGGAGGCAGCGATAGCTGACCTCACAACAAAAATACAGGACGGGATAACTGCGTGCATACCAGAAAAGGAGATTAGGTTAGAGCATGACGAGCTGCCAGCATACATCTCGCAACTAATAGCACAAAAAAGCCGCCTACGTAGACGGTACACGAGACACAGACAGGCCGAAACCAAGGGCCGAATAAATGAATTACAGACAGTAATATCGGAAGAAATAGAACTCTGGCGCGCCCGCTCATGGGAACACAAAATTTCTAAACTCAAATTCCAGGACAATAGCACCTGGACTATGACGAAACGCATACTTAATAAATCACAGAAAATTCCTCCCCTACAAACTGACACGGGAATAGCTTTCAAACCCGCGGACAAGGCAGAAGCCTTTGTAAAAACACTGGAAACTGCATTCCAGCCGCACAACCAGCCTTGCGATAGGCAATTCACTGCCCACATATATAGGGAACTACGCACTAAACTACAACAACCAGTGCTAGTGGAACCGACACTAACCTTCGCACAAGAAATTAAAAGGGTCATTAAGCGAATGAAACCCAGAAAAGCCCCCGGAAATGATAGCATCCAAGCTATTGTTTTAAAACAACTCCCAGACGAAACGCTGGAATACTTAGCTGCATGTAATTATGCAAAATTAGTATTACAACACTTCCCTACGCAATGAAAAGTGGCAAATGTAATTATCTTTCACAAACCAGGGAAAGACAAATCCCTCCCGCAAAACTACAGACCAATAAGTCTCTTAAGCACACTGTCAAAAGTAGCCGAACGTATTATATTACATAGGTTAAATATACACATATGTGAACATAACATCCTGCCCAACGAGCAGTTTGGTTTTCGCGCAGCGCACTCTACAATACAGCCACTAGTCCGCCTCACAGAGGAAATCACTAGCGCATACAATGTCGAGGATTATGTAATTGCTACATTCCTAGATGTTAAAAAAGCATTTGACAGAGTCTTTCACGCAGGTTTAATACACAAACTGTACGAAACAGGTTTCCTTGACTGTTACGTAAAATTAATAGCATCATACCTGGCCAATAGAACATTTAGAGTCACTGCGGAAGGCACTAAATCTACACTCAAACACATTCATGCCGGCGTACCACAAGGCAGCATTTTAGGGCCAGTATTATTTAATGTGTATGTAAGTGACATACCCAACCCAGAACACCGCCTTCTGAAACTAGGCTGCTATGCAGACGACACGGTTCTGTATAGCAGATAACATAATCTGCGCCTAGCTACGACTAGACTGCAAACCGCGCTAGATGCAATGCAACAGTGGTGCACAAAATGGCGCACTAAAATTAATACCACCAAGTCAGAGGTAGTAATATTTACACGCAAAAATCTACCGCAACCAAACAAAAGGCCACAGCTCACCTTATTTGGCGAAAACATACCGCACAAGGATGCAGCTAAATACTTAGGAGTCATTATGGACCGAAAACTACTATGGCGAAACCATATAGACACCAAGCGCGGCCAAGCATATGGGAGAATGAGCTCACTATACCCAGTAATGAGTAGGCGCCTGGGGGGCACTGTGTACAATGGCCTGGCCCTGTATACTGCCCTCATCAGACCTATAATTACTTATGCAGCCCCCGTGTGGGCCACAGCAGCCAAAACACATTTACTAAAACTGCAGCGAATACAAAAAAAAGATGCATTCGTATCGCCACAGACGCCCCCAGATACTGCCCAGTAGAGGCACTCCATCGGGAAACGGACATGGAGACATTACACGATTTCTACATTCGAACTACACAAACATTTTACGATAAATGTGCGACAAATCAAAACCCACTTGTTTCATCCCTCGGACAATATGACCCGGATGAAATAATTAAGTTTAAGCGACCGAAAATGGTACTCGGGCACCGACCACCGTAGTTACCTGTCATTGGCCGGACCCTTCGGCCAATCACAGCGCGCCTACACGGCCACCCATCCAAGCTCGACGCAGCTTTCCCGAAAAAGCCATACCCCGACCAAACGGTTGCGGACTGGCGAGAAAATTCTGCCCTATCCTTTAACATAGCAAGGGCAAGACGCGATTTCAAACTACACAGATATCCTAGTGCACTTCACACAAGTATGCTGGCAGTTCTTACACACACTACAGCTAACACTAAGCGCACACAACTTCGTAGATAATTAAAGCGTATAAAGTTGGGGACTCAGGGCTTGCGATGAAGGAATTGAGTAGTTTCCTTAACAGACCGACTGCCCTTACTTGCGACAGGCAACATGGGCTCTGCCCTCTTCCTGAGTGTTCCTTTTTGCGCCAACACGCGGATACACTATTTAAATTAATTACTCGTAGCTCTGGATGCGTAGATGCTGGGATAGTGGGTTAAGCAATGACGGACGAACTAATTTCTCTAAGTGCCGACAGCCATTGACAGGCGACAGGCGACCTGAAGCTATAGTTTCTCCGGAGTAAGGCCCTAGTCTCAGCTCGCGGGTAATTAACGTAATTAAAACATTTAATGCTCACACATGTGCTACAACACATGTCATTTAGTTTTAGAATACAAAATAGTATTAATTTTCAGCTGGCTGGCAGCTGGGGGGAAACGACTAAGTCGCCCCCAAAAAACCAGTGCCCCCAAACACCACAAGCGGACACAACCGTCCAAGCGCCCAACCCCCGCATGGTAGACTCTTTCTACTCTGACCAACTCTTCTTCCTGAACCATCCTTCTGTTCCTGTAACCAACCTGCTTGTAATTAATGCATGAAATTTTGCATCCCGCATGAAAGTGCCCAGGGTTTTCCCTCTGTCTATGGAGGTTTTACCTGGGCCCAACTTATCTAGTTATAGTCTAGTATTAAGAAGGGGAGTAAGTTATGGCGCCAATTGCAGCCATGGCTGGCCAATCCCCGAACAAGCACACGATGCATGCTCCCTTGTCTGCATGGCTTAAACCCAGCATGAATATGCGTAAAGGCTTCGGCCTGAGACGCACCTAGAGTCTTCCCTAACCCAGACCCTCCCAAACAAAATACACTTAGTTTTAGTTAGGTTAGGAAGAAAAAAAAATGTTCACAAGATTTCTTTTTCAGCAAGAGGTCGACGGAGTTCCAGCTGCGCTTCGGTCGAGGACGGACGTGTCCCGGAGCTGCTCTAGCAGATCTTCAGTTGTGGTTCGCACCTAGTGCAGCCCAGCGCTCACTGCCCAAGCTGTGGATAGCACTTCTTAGTGCTACCCAGCAATCTTGAAAGGTGCCTGTGTGCTAAATGCGCAGGCGGTAACGGTAAAGTGTAAGTGGCATACGAGTGACGTCAGACGAACTCAGCAACACCCGGGGAGTTAGATCCCCTATAGCCTAGCCTGAACCCGGCTAACTATCCCCGGGGGACGGTCATTGGGTGGAACTGAGCGGCAGGAGACTAACCAGAAAAAGACAATGACCAGCGAAACAATAGACATGGCAGTGAGCGAGGCCCCTTCAGGGTCGAGCTCTGACGACGCATGTGGGTGGACAATGGCCACCGGCAAGCGCACGAAACGCCTGCATGCGGAGGTGTCCGGTGCAAGCAGCGACGACGAGGCGGGACCCTCCCCCCCTCGCCCGCAGCCAACTACAGGCCATGCCGCCGGAGCTGCGGCACCGCCCAAGAAACACAAAGTGAAGCCCCTGTTCGTCTTCTTGGACCAGAGGCACACGTACCCAAGGGTGTACACCGCCCTCAAGCAGGCCCTGGCAGAGAAGTTCACCTGCCAGAACCGCGGCAAGGACGAGATCCAGGTTAATCATGCGTCCGTCCCTGACTACCAAAGGGCTGTCCAGGCCCTGAAGGCAATAGGCGCCCAGCACTCCGTCCTCCTTCAGAGTGACGAAGTGCCAAAAAAATTCGTGTTGCGCAGAGTACACCGCCTCACCCCGGCCGATTTCCTCCAGGAGGAATTTGCAGCCCTGAACCAGCCTGTTCAGAACCACTGGTTCTTGGAGAACAGGCAGCGCAGGGAGAAATGTGACGCCCTAGTGATTGAGGTGCCTTAGATGTGCGATTCTGAGCGCATCTACACCCTGACCGAGTTCGGCGGTATTCTGGTGCGTGTCGTCGACTACAGGCGCCCCTCAGGCCCCGCCCAATGCAGCGTCTGCCAACGCTACAATCATGTTGGCAAGGCCTGCCACGCAGCCCCAGTGTGCCGGTGGTGCAGCGGGCCACACCGCGCCCCCGACTGCCCTAATGGGGGCAACCCAGATTACAAGAAGTGCGCGCACTGCAAACAGCAGCATAGCGCAAATTACAGAGGCTGCGAGGCCTATAAGAAGGATACTCGCCGTCACCTGCCCCCCGACGTCCGCAAGAGGCGCGAGCAGCAGTCTCGCCGCGACGTGCGGGATAATAGGCGGGCTGAACAGCAGTAGCAAGCCCAGCCTCCACAGTCAGGCCCATCAGGCCACCAGGGCCCCCCCAGGCAGAATCCCTGGGCCCCCCCCCCCCGGTACCCACCGCCCGCCACTTTCGGCCAGTACATGGCCTAGGCTGGCGTCAACCCCTGGACACCGCTGCAGCAGTGCAGCCAGGGGTACAACGAGCTGGAGTATCCAGTACTGGCCAACAACCCTTGGCTGCGCAAGCCAAGGGGGCCACAGGGGCCCAAGAAAAATGCCACTGGCCACAAAAATGGCCAGGGCAAACCACAGCAGCCCCCCCAGGAGAGGGCACAGCAGCCTGCTCGTGATAAGCAGCCTGCCCAGCCCAAGCTGCTGGCCACCAGACTGGCTCCAGCAGCCCCGGCGCAGCGAACGCCCCCGCCCAGGCAGCCTCAGGTTGCACCTGCACCCGAGGCAGACATGCTGATCGACTTGGCCCCAGAGCAGCCGTCAGCCCCGCCCATGCGCACAGAGCAGCCAGCCCAACCTGGCATGGCTGACTTCATGCAAGTGCTGACAAAGTCGAGTACCTTTAACAAGGACTCGACTCTGGCCGAAACAATCGTCCCCATGTGCCAGCTGATGGTAATATGGTGCGACCCAGCCATCTCCCTGCCCGACAAAGTCCACGCCATGATGGGCTTCGTTCAAACACTAGCTGCCAAGCTTAATGGCAGCTCATAATCCGGCCCAGTGTTGCATACCAACCGCGGCCCATAGTCTTAAGTCCCTCCTATTCTGGAATGCACGCGGCATTAAAAATAAACTACCGGAATTAATTCACCACTTAGATAAATACAAAATAAAAATAGCTGCGATCAATGAAACCCACTTAACTCCGACTGATAGAATTACTATATTAAATTATATAATCTATAAGCGCGATAGAGAGAATCATAGAGGCGGGGGAGTAGCCCTTCTTGTTCATAAAAGTATAAAACACACAGAGTGGCAGCTCCCCGTTTTTCAGAATCTAGAAGCGATAGCCATTAACCTAACCATTAACAGGCAAAACATAAAACTTATTTCTATGTATGCGCGACCAGGCAGGTCCCTAAGTGCGGCGGATCTGGACGCCCTGTATGGGGCGGCCCTGACCATCCTCGCAGTAGGAGACATAAATGCAAAACACAGAGAGTGGGGCAGCAGGCGAGCCACACCAAATGGTACAATCCTTTACAACCACCAACTAAATCATAACTACTAAATTCACGCTCCCTTAGAACCCACACACGATACAGGGCGTGTGGGAGTTCTCCCAGATGTACTAGACATCGGTATTAATAAACGTGTGAACTCGGGATTCGAACTCGAAGTTGTACACGACCTAACGTCTGACCACTTCCCTGTTCACGTAATTTTTGACGACGCAAATGTCGAATCAAACCCACCTCGAAAAGTTAGGGATTACAAAAACGCGGATTGGGCCGGTTTTAAAAATTTTGTGTCAATAAATCTTACAGAGATTGATGAAATAAATAATAGTGATAATCTAGAAACCACTATAACCAATTTTACCGAGAAAATTCAAGACGGAATTAGCCGGTGCATCTCAGAAAAGGAGGTTAAGTTAGTGCATGACGAGCTGCCAGCATACATTTGCGATATGATATCGCAAAAGAACAGACTGCGCCGCGAATACACACGGCGACGCACGCACATTATTAAACGCAGAATCAACGAGCTTCAAACTGCTATATCAGATGAACTCTCGTTGTGGCGAAGCAGCCAGTGGGAAGCCAAAATTGCAAAGCTCAATGTACAGGACGGGAGTGCCTGGACAATGACTAAGAGAATTTTGAATAAAGTAGATAAAATTCCACCCCTCCAAACAAATAATGGACTTGCCTTTCTTCCCCAGAACAAGGCGCATGCTTTCGCAAGCACTTTAGAAACTGCATTCCAGCCCAATTTGCAGCCTTGTGACAGGACATTCACTGCGAAAATTTACCGTGAACTCCACGCTAAATTGCGCCAGCCCACAATCTCTGAGCCTCTCCCCACCCAGGCCCAAGAAATTAAGCGCGCTATAAAGAATATGAAGCCGCGAAAAATGGAACGACGGCATACAAGCAGTTGTTCTCAAACAGCTCCAGACGAAGCCTTAGAATATCTGGCTGAATGCATTAATGCAATGCTCAGACTGAATATTTTTCCCTCCCAGTGGAAGGAAGCTAAAGTAATAGTCTTCCACAAGCCGGGCAAGGACAAAACACTGCCCCAGAACTACAGGCCAATAAGCCTCTTAAGTACTGTGTCTAAAGTTGCAGAGCGCATAATTTTACACAGACTCAACGTACACATACACGAACAAAACTTGCTGCCAAATGAGCAATTTGGCTTTCGCAGTGCTCATTCGACTACCCATCAACTGGTCCGTCTCACCGAAGAGATAACCAGCGCATTTAACGTCCAAGACTACATAGTTGCTACGTTTCTCGATGTAGAAAAGGCCTTTGATAGAGTTTTTCATGCAGGGCTCATACATAAAATGTATGAAGCAAACTCCGGATTGCTACACTAAACTCATAGCATCCTATCTAGCAGGCAGAACCTTTAGAGTGTCATCTGAAGGGGCAACGTCTGACCAAAAATTAATTAAAGCCGGAGTGCCGCAGGGCAGCATCCTAGGCCCTGTACTATTTAATATATATGTACGCGACATGCCTCGCCCCGCACATAGACTAGTCAAGCTAGGCTGCTATGCAGACGACACTGTACTGTATAGCAGATATCATAACCTACAGCTAGCCACTACCAGGCTCCAGACTGCGCTCACTGAAATTGAACAGTGGTGTACAGCCTGGCGCATAAAAGTAAACACGACCAAGTCTGAGGCGATTGTGTTTACACGCAAAAACCTCCCGCCAGCCGACAACAGGCCGCAACTACGCCTATTTGATGAGCCAATCCCTCACAAGGACGTAGTTAAATACCTAGGTGTCCACATGGATAGGAAATTACTGTGGGGACACTACATAGACATCAAAAGAACTCAAGCTCAGGTTAGAATGCGCGCACTACATCCTGTAATGAGTAGGCGATGTGGCAGCACAGTTAAAAATGGCTTACTGCTCTACAAAGCTCTCGTACGCCCGATAATCACGTATGCAGCCACAGTCTGAGCTACCGCGGCATACTGCCGTCTAATAAAACTACAACGAGTTCAGAATAGATGCATTCGAATCGCTGCAGACGCCCCGATGTACTGTCCAGTAGAGAACTTGCACAGTGAAACAAACACAGAAACTTTGCAAGACTTTTACGTCCGTACAACACAAAATTTTTACGATAAATGCGCAAATAGCTTAAATCCTCATATTTCCTCCCTTGGTAACTATGATCCGAATAATACACAGAAGTATAAGCTCAGTATCAGTGCTTAATGAAGCACCCCCCCAGCAGACTCTCGTCTGACTGATAAAGGGATAACATCATCGCCAGTGAGGGCCGCGGGGCCCGAATGCCGCAACTTGGCATCGAACTCCGCGACCCTTTAGGAGTACCAGGTGGCGTCCTGCCAACCCCAAACCTCCTGTTTTGACCTATGTGAGTTCAGTTTTGACTTTTGTAAATGACTTTCTAAATAAGCTGCGAAGCTGTGTTTTGATGCAAATGGCCTGGTGTAATCTACTTTAATTTCGTGTGGTGACTCTACTTTAAACTCGTGTGTTGTCCAGCCCTCCCTTTAAGTTTAAAATTAAAAAATACATAAAATTCTGGCTTGTACTAGAACTATATCTTTGCTCAACAATGAGAAGTTCACAAGCTAGCAGAATCTGTTTATGTATTTTTTGTATTTTATTTTTAATTTTTTATTAATTAATTTTTATTTATTATTATTTTTTCCTGAAATTTTATGATATGAAAGAAAACTTTTGGCGGTTTTCTCCGTGTGCTTCCGATTATTCTTGTCAATATTATGGTGTTTTTCTCCGTGTGCTTCCGATTATTCTTGACAATATTATGGTGGTTTTCTCCGTGTGCTCCAGATTATACCTGACTAGACATCTTATGGTTTTCTCCGAGTGCTTCTGATTATTCTTGTTAATATATTGATGGCTTTCTCCAAGTGTTTCTGATTATTCCTGGCTAGACATCTGATGGTTTTCTCCGAGTGCTCCTGATTATTTGTGAGAAATCTATCTCTGCATGAAGAATTTTTTACTTAATGAGTCATGTCATTTCTATTCAGAGTTACATTTAATTAGTGAAATTCTGTCAATAAATCACCACTTACAATATTTTTATCAGGTGGATTTAAAAAATAATAACCTTACTCAGACAAATAATATTGTCGCGGGTTGAAATTTTGCAGGGTTGTTGAAATCAAATTTAGGGACTTTACTGACGGGACTCTGGGCTGGCTGCTCTGTTCACTCGTCAGCGCAAGTGGCGTGACCATGTAATTGGGGCACGGGGCCGGCGCGGCGCGCTGCGGGCTTGCAGAATTTTGTTTGTTTGTTTGGCCGCGCGCTGGCGCAGCCACGGGCCGCAGTTACTGGGGCGCGCTGTCGTAACAAGCCGCGCGGTGTGGCCTGCACATCGGGGTAGAGGGGGGGTAGTCTTCCCAGATGTTCTAGTTAGTTGTTTAGTAAATTTGACTTCAATAACGAGCTTTTGTTATGGTAGGCGCGGCAGGGCGCGCGAATTTAAGCGCAAGTGAGTGGTGACTCGGGGCTCACTCAGGCGGAGGCTATGCGTCTCACCTGTGGTCACGAGTTGTTAGTTCGTTCGTGATGTAGGAATTCAGGCTCACTCAGGCGGAGGCTATGCGTCTCACCTGTGGTCACGAGTTGTTAGTTCGTTCGTGATGTAGGAATTCAAGCTTTCGGGCGGAAGCTATGGTCGACGCCAGAGGCCACGAGTCGTTTAATTTAAGTTAGGTCATAATGTAGTCGTCAAGCTTTCGGGCGGAGGCTATGGCCCTCGTCAGGGGTCACGCGTCATAGTTTTTAAAATGTAATGTTCGTTCGGGATTTCAAGGGCAGGAGAGGCCCCTACGTTATTTTTTTAAAGTAATCGATCAAGAAAGGCTTTTCGGAAAATGTGAGTATGGACTTATCTTTGTTTTAATTTTAAGTATTAATTATGATTTGAGGTATTCGGAAGGACTAGGGAAGTGTTTAGTGAAGTTCTCTCATTCTCTCTCTTGTAAGGTCGTTCAATCGTTAAGGAAGTAAAGAGATTATTGTTTTAAATTGTAATCCTGCTATTTAAATGTTCTTTAAAATGATGTTGAGTATTTGACTTTAAGAATAAAATAATTTTAATTAAGTATTATGTTATTTTGCAAAATCTCCTTAGTTCAGCTCTCACCAGACATCCTGTACGGGATGACGAACCTATGATCCTAGGTACAGTAAAGTATTTTATGAAGTTAAGACTAGTTGATGCCAAGCGAGTTGTTTCTATGTAAAGAGCTACGATTCTCGCCCCCCCCCCCCCTCTGAAGGTGGATCGTGACAGAAATGGTAGAGTTCGCCGGATAGGTTCTATTTCTGGAGAGAGAGAGAGGTAGATTTTTATGTTTATTATTAAGTTAGTTTCAGCTTCTGATAGCAGGTTATTAAGAGTTTACTTGAGGAGAGGATTACGGAATTTTAGTCTATAGTGGAGGAAGTCTTTGAGATTTTTTTTTTGACGTAACAGATGTTTATTTGAGTATACTTGTAAGGATAAAGTTTATAGTGATAAGTTGTTTTAAGTCGTTGAGTTTATCAGGGATTTTTACGTGAGGAGAATACGTTATAATTTAAATGATTAATAGAGATAATGCAAGTGGTTTAATTTAATTGAAATTAATTTTAAGATTGTAGGTTAAGAGAGTTAAAATTTAAAATAAAGTTTTTTTCGTAAATAGGAATTATTTTCAAGAGAAGTTTGTTTTGTTTTCGTGCGCGTAGGAGACGAGACGTACGAATTAAATCAGTCGAGGGAAGGATAAACGTTAGAAAGGAATTAAAGAGAAAACGAGAGTTTATGTAAAAGAGAGTTATAGAATTTATAGTGATGTTTTGTTTTAATTAGAAAAATGTTGAGAGTTGTTTCAGAACGACACGTCAGTGGACGTGGCAGAGTGAACACGTGACGGGGAGGTGCTGAGACCTAGCGGAGAACGGAGGAACCGCAAGCGAGGGTTGGCGCACCTGATGGAATTCGGTGACGTCACGGGCTCATACGGAGACGTGGACAGGCCGTGACCTTGTTTTGATCAGCTGTACGGTAACTTAGCGATAAGAAAATAGACTATTGGTTAAATAAATTTAAATTTAAGTGTGTTTTAGGAGAAGAGGAACTTTCAGTATGTAAGTAATTTAATTTAAGAAGTGTATGATGTATAGGCTAGAAGTGTTTCGTTGTAAGTTGTTTATGTTTTTGTTAGTTAAATTCTACCTCGGTTTTAAAAATATTTTTTTGGGATTTGTAAACATTATTAAGGAGGTACATTATAAAATCGATAAGCATTGAGAAAAGTGGGAAGGATAGTTTTTGTGTGTAGAGGGAATTTACTCCAAGGGAACAGAGAGACAAAATTAATGTTTTCTTTAGGGCGAGGGACCCTAAGGTGAGGTGTTGTGTCCCTGGGAAGTAGGGATTGTAGAACAGACCCATAGGAGATGGGCTATCTACGTGAATTAAGGGTTAGGAGAATCCTGAGTGTTGTTAGTAGTTTGGGGCAGGAGTTCCCCATGGTAGTACCGAAGTGGCTATCCTGTATGGGATAGGGTACCATTTCAATGAAGTTTGTTGGTGGGGTTAGAGCCCCCTGTGTAGTGGGCCTATAGCAGATAGGCACTACAGTGAAATTTTTGGTTATTTTGTGAGGTAAATTCCCTGGAGGTTAAGTAAGATTGGATTCAGTTAGGAAGGAGGGAAATGAGAAACATTGCTGTAGAGAGTTAGTGTACTTGCCTAATGTGAAATTGAATTTTACTAAATTAATTTAGGAGAAAGTTTTGTTCGGTAAATAAATAATAATGGAAGATAGCTAGATAATTAATTAATTTTTTTTGAGTAAGGTGTTTTAAGTAATGAAATAAAATAAGGTGAAGTAATTTGAATAATTGGGGAGGAGTTTCTTTAAGAGTTTAGATAATTGTTTTTGAATTTATTGAGATATTCAACCAGTGAAGTTTGAGTATGAGAGATACAGTGAGATTTTAAGGAAATCGGTTGTTTTTAATTAGGACAAATGAGATTTTATGATTAAGAGTCAGTAAGCATAGTTAAAATTTACGACATGATATTTGTTGACAGTTTACAGTTATTAAGGAGAAAACAGAGTAATCTATTTATTTTTATTTTAATGGTTTGAAGATAAGATTATGAATTTTTTTTGGAAGTTTCTTTGGCATGTTGGAATAATTTTTTTTGATTTTTAGAATTTACAGAGAAAATTTAATTGATTTACATTAGTTTGGAAGTATGGAGGTTTAGTGTTCGATTAGCCCTAACTTGATGGTCGGATCCCAAAAGAATGCCGTAAAACCGATAGCCAATTGAGAGGAATGCGGTAGGCGCTTGTGTAGAGAGGGGTTGTGGGAAAACTCCTTGGGACTGATGGCAGATCAGGGGCCCTTAATAGTGTGTGATGCTGTAAAACCAGTGCAGGGAAAGCCTGGTATGCTTAAATTTTTGGGCACAGGTTAGGTAAACCTGGGGTTCCATGGGATTTAGTCATGTTAGCTGCTGTGAGACATTAAGATTTCCAGGCTCCATAGTAAATTCAATGTAAATTTTTGTTTTCTTAAAATAATAAATTTGTTTTTAATTTATTTGAGATATTTGATTTGGAACAGTGAATACAGACCCCGAGGAATAGTAGTTGTCATGATGAGAAGAAGGTGGTAGGCCTAAAAGGGTACAGGCACCACAGAGGTTATTTGTATTGCATAATTTAAATATAAGGAAACTTGAGAATTTGAAATTTTGTTGTTGGTTTGTACACCCATAAGAAGAGTATAGGCAGAATTTTTATTGTTATGAGATGTCTAATTTAATTGAAAAGAAGAAAGTTTAAAGATGCAAGGTAACATTATTATTGTAATAATTGAAAGAGATTAAGAGGTAGAGAGAAATAGGCAGTTTTTGTTTGTAAGTACTAAAGTTTACATATAGAAATTTAGTAACTAAGAATGAATAATAAGTTAAGTCTAGTGTAAAAGTTTTTTTTAAGTTTGTTAAGTTAAGAGTCACAAGTAAATTTTTTTTTAGAGAGAATGTCTTTGATAGGAAGTATTAGAAACTTATGGGAATTTTAGGGTAACATAAATAATGTAGGTAATGAATAATAAATAGATGGTAGGTCTTAAGTTAGGATTAACATTTGAAGCAGAATTTAATTAAGAAGAAGGAAAATAAATAGGCCTAATGAAAAGAACAAAAAAGGATTTTATGGTAAAGCATTTTTTTTAAGTAATAAACAATGAATAATAATGTTGTTTCAGGGTAATGTGTACTAATAATACAATTTTTTTTTTAGGACCAAAGAACAGGAATTATGTAATTTAAATTAACATGTATTTTTGAAACTGTTACAGATTCCTTAAGATGAGCTGAGCAGCAGTCCAGTTTACAAGATGACAAGAGTTCGAGAGACAAGATACAAGATCACTGAAACAAGAGCCAAGACTGAAGATTCAAGAGAAGAGAAAGCTGGCAGCCATGGACTTACAAGTGGAGATTAATAAGGTCATGTAAAGTTTTATTTTTTTTTATGGAAGACAGTAACTGGAGTTTTTTTTTGTTATAAACATTATTTACAGAACTTTTTAGGTTATAGTAATGTAATGGAACTAGTGAGTTGTGGTAGCTGTCAAAAAGAACTAATACCTTAAGTTTAATTTTTAAAGTTAATTTTCTTAATTTACAGAGG
Organism: Bacillus rossius redtenbacheri; assembly: GCF_032445375.1. Taxonomy (NCBI): domain Eukaryota; kingdom Metazoa; phylum Arthropoda; class Insecta; order Phasmatodea; family Bacillidae; genus Bacillus; species Bacillus rossius. The sequence continues at coordinate 67,616,694 of NC_086331.1, forward strand.
GATTAGTAGTTTTTTTTAAACCTTATTTAGGTTGGAATTTAAATACAATAGCTTATTATAAATGTGTACGAACAGTTCAAGTTCACAGTACTGATAGGTAGGTCAGATGATCTTATTGATTTTGATGATTTGTTGTTTTGAGTTGATTTTTAAGTGTTGTGAATTAGACAATGAAATAGTTCTGAAAACTTAAATTATTTCAAGCTAAGAAATAGTAAAGTTAATTTTAACTCAAAGGACACCAGAATTTAATTTTTTTTTGAATTAGTAATGTTTGAAAATTTTATACTTTACAAGAAAGGTTATAAACAAACAGATCGGATGGAACAAGGATGCAGTAAATCACAATTTCATTTAGAATTATTGATTAGCTTTTGAGGTTATGAAGTAAAAGTAATTATAGTTTAAAAGTTTGAATAAAAAAATGGTTTTTTTTTAATTTGTTTGAAATAGAAAGTTTAAAAGTTAATTAGTCATGATCTAGGTGGGTGATGGGGTGGGAATTGGCCACTCTTTTTCCCTATAACCTCCCTAACATGGCCTTCTATTACAACTAACAGAAATAAAGAAGAAGAAAAATGAAGAATTATTAGTTAGAATGTTTCTTTCATGAAGATACCTGATGAACTTTTACTGTTTGGAAGAATAGAAGCAAGGTTAGTCAGATATTTTTACTCAGAAGAAGAAGAAGATAAAGCAGTTTTATGACTCGACAAGCCAGAGATTGGTGTTTCCCCTCTGCGCTTCTATTGACTACGTTGTTTACTCTCATGGGATAGCTGGTTCGGCACCATGGAGAGAGATTGGGGGGCATTGTGGTTGCCCCCAGAAGAAAAGAAGAGTAGAAGAGGTTATGGGTGGGTCATGTGAACTGACCTTCAACCCAGTTACTTCGTGGGGACTATTTGCTGTATAGAGAAGATCAAGACTCAAGAGTTAGGGAAAATTATTGGAGGTCATGTTTCCCTTCCTTAAGTTTTTCCTATCAAATTATTTGCCTGATTAGATTATGCTAAGGGTGGGATACTTTATGTTAGCAGTTGAATTAATTAATTTTATTTTTTTGTGTGTTTGCATCCTTGCCCATCGATTGCAGTTTAGTAGTTAGTTTTGTATTTGTCAGGCGTGATGGTAATGCCTGTTGATGATGTTTCAGAATTGTAATCTGTTCGTGATGAGGATGGCACAACTCCGAAGCAGATGTGGGGAGAAGTTGTGAGCTGCCCTGGAAGCCAGTCCAGTAGCTGTTGGAGTTGAGTGGTGTTTGCTGATGGCCAGCCCAGGGAGCTACTCTTCTCGACAACACTGACTTCGAGGAGTTGCACCAACCTTCACGAGATAAGAGTTTAATTAATTGAAACACTGTAAGGACACTTAATTTTTTTTGAAGAACGAAAGAAGTATGGTAATAAACGGAAACCGAAAAAAAAATAATAATAATAATTATCAAGAATTTGCACATTGTTTAACGAATACTGAGAAACTAAGAACAGTAATTTAATTTGTAAAGAGAGCTTCACTAACAGAACAATTTTTTTAGAATTGAGAACTCGAGCCTCTGAAGGTTCCTGTGAGAACAAACCAGATAAAAGTTTTACATTTAATTTTATGAATACTTGTTGTTTTAAAATAAATCTTATGCAGAATCTAGATGTATGTTCAGACAGCAAGGAACTAAGAAAATTATTATTTTTGTGAAATGAGGAATTTATAGTTATGGTTTAATGGAAAAAGACAATTTGTAATTTTGAGGTAGCTCGATGGGGCTCGAGCTCTGTGAGGGGAGGGTTATGTCGCGGGTTGAAATTTTGCAGGGTTGTTGAAATCAAATTTAGGGACTTTACTGACGGGACTCTGGGCTGGCTGCTCTGTTCACTCGTCAGCGCAAGTGGCGTGACCATGTAATTGGGGCACGGGGCCGGCGCGGCGCGCTGCGGGCTTGCAGAATTTTGTTTGTTTGTTTGGCCGCGCGCTGGCGCAGCCACGGGCCGCAGTTACTGGGGCGCGCTGTCGTAACAAGCCGCGCGGTGTGGCCTGCACATCGGGGTAGAGGGGGGGTAGTCTTCCCAGATGTTCTAGTTAGTTGTTTAGTAAATTTGACTTCAATAACGAGCTTTTGTTATGGTAGGCGCGGCAGGGCGCGCGAATTTAAGCGCAAGTGAGTGGTGACTCGGGGCTCACTCAGGCGGAGGCTATGCGTCTCACCTGTGGTCACGAGTTGTTAGTTCGTTCGTGATGTAGGAATTCAGGCTCACTCAGGCGGAGGCTATGCGTCTCACCTGTGGTCACGAGTTGTTAGTTCGTTCGTGATGTAGGAATTCAAGCTTTCGGGCGGAAGCTATGGTCGACGCCAGAGGCCACGAGTCGTTTAATTTAAGTTAGGTCATAATGTAGTCGTCAAGCTTTCGGGCGGAGGCTATGGCCCTCGTCAGGGGTCACGCGTCATAGTTTTTAAAATGTAATGTTCGTTCGGGATTTCAAGGGCAGGAGAGGCCCCTACGTTATTTTTTTAAAGTAATCGATCAAGAAAGGCTTTTCGGAAAATGTGAGTATGGACTTATCTTTGTTTTAATTTTAAGTATTAATTATGATTTGAGGTATTCGGAAGGACTAGGGAAGTGTTTAGTGAAGTTCTCTCATTCTCTCTCTTGTAAGGTCGTTCAATCGTTAAGGAAGTAAAGAGATTATTGTTTTAAATTGTAATCCTGCTATTTAAATGTTCTTTAAAATGATGTTGAGTATTTGACTTTAAGAATAAAATAATTTTAATTAAGTATTATGTTATTTTGCAAAATCTCCTTAGTTCAGCTCTCACCAGACATCCTGTACGGGATGACGAACCTATGATCCTAGGTACAGTAAAGTATTTTATGAAGTTAAGACTAGTTGATGCCAAGCGAGTTGTTTCTATGTAAAGAGCTACGATTCTCGCCCCCCCCCCCCCCTCTGAAGGTGGATCGTGACAATATGCTTTGAGACAGCTGATAAGCATTAACATGAAGGACAAACTGTATTGTTCTTGGTGTCTAAGACAGGTAATTTTATTCAGAGTTTCGTATAAATTTCCGAAGTCATATTATCAAATCAACACTTAAAAAAGAATTTTAACAGGTGGAAATCAGGCAAAAACAAAAGTTCATTAATCAGACGATTACTACGTCATGAAAAAACTGAGAAACGCTATCACACACGAAGATTTCCCTTCCCCTTGTGTTCTAGCGAAGCCCTCCTTCTGTTGCGATCGTAAGGGAGCATCCTGCATCCCACACAAAACATTGACTGCTTATACAGACAACTGATACATGATGGTTGCTAATATGAGAATAGATTATCTTGTGATTCTTGCTAGACCATGATATTATTCACTAATTTTTAAATAAGGTCAATGTTCTTCCTCTTGAGATCTAGGGAGGTACACCTTTTTCAAGAGATCGTGAGTGAGCATTCCATAACCTACAACCAACTTTGGTTGCTTTTACAACATAACATATGAGGAAATATGAAGGTGGGTAGTAAAACTACATGGAACATGATTTTTTCTTCAAAATGAGAAAAAAAAATCTTTTTTCGTAAATAATTGATGAATGTTCATACATGAAAATACGAAGTACCTAAAAAATACCTTTAGTTGCTATTCAACCATTATGGAGTACGTACAGACTAGTGAAGGTACGATACACAAATATCGATCTCGATCTGGAGGACATTGTACATACTGTAGCAAATACTTTGGTAACATCTATAATGCTCGTAGACATGAAAAGAACGAATGTGTTAAAAGCCCATACCGTCAAATACTAATTTGTGGCAAGTGTGGAAGACGGTTGACACGAAGAGAGAATTTAAAAAGACACGATAAAACTTGTAAAGCCAAGCTCGCGCAGGAGATAAAGTACGTAGATGGAGACGCTATGCTCGGGGACAGTATGTCTTACAATGAAATTGATCTACCTAGTCTTAAAAGCGATTGTGTTAAAATATCTACAGGTCTTGAGGAAGGAAATAGCTTAACTGGTGTTGAAGATATAAGTAAGGTAGAAGATAATGAAAGTAACATCTCCAGAAAAAGTGACAAGTCGTCTTATAGTAGACTTCTACGGACTTTGGAATTTTTTTTTGGAAAATTAGCAAGTAAGATTGATACCAAGGATGGTACTCCAATGTTAAAAAATTCGAAATACTGGGATATGCAAGATGAAGATGTCAGTGTGTTTGATAAAGATGTGAACAGCACCGATGATGATGATACAAATTATCATAATCATTATTACAACGATTTTCAGAATATGTTCAGCAAACATTCGAAGAAGATGGTGGCATCAAGTGAAATTGATTATATATCGTGGAAAGACCCGAACGTGTTAACGAACAGGTTGCGACTTTTACTTGTTTCGCAAGATGACGAAATTGTATCAGTTATCAACGAAACGTGGACTATTCTTGATGAACTTAGAATTTCAGGGTATATATAATAAGTTAGTAATGTGTATTGACTGATGAAATTTTATACTTTTGTATTTTTGATATAAATATAATTTTAAAAATTGATATTAAAATGTGTCGTTATTTATGTCCTAATAAAGTTCATGTGTTTTCTACATTAAAGAATTGAGTTGCGGATGACTATTTTAATATCTATGTGTGTGTGTGTGTGGGTGTTGGAAAGTTTACATTTTATTTTATGTAGATGAAGGAAAATGAGTGTTGAAGAAGGAAAGAGTATGTAGAATTGAGTGTCGATGACGGAAAATGAGTGTTGAATTGAGTGTCGATGACGGAAAATGAGTGACGAATTGAGTTTCGATGATGGAAAATGAGTGTTGAATTGTGTGTCGGTGATGGAAAATGAGTGTTGAATTGTGTGTCGATGATGGAAAATGTGTTTCGATTATGTAAAATGGGTGTCGAATAGAGAGTCGATTATAGAAAATGAGTGATGGCAAATGAGTGTAGTATTAACTTGCATCCAGCACTGAGTATGTGTAGCTCGGTTCTGAAGGTTCAATGGGTCCCTGGTCCTATATAAATTTAAACTTAGCTAACATGATCACTGTCAATATTATTTAACTAGCCATCGGTATGCTGTTAAATGACTGGATGTATATAAATACTAGGTTGTTAATTGACTTCATTTAGTTTTTGTGTGCTGAGTGTAGACTGATGAAAATAAGTGAGGAGCTTAATGTAGAATGGACTTGTGTTGATGGATATGTTGGTGTCCTACTGTATGTGCATAAATCGAATGCTAGTGGTCTGATAATATGTTGGGTTATTTACGAAGATATTTATCGATGTGTGCTATGAAAAGCATAAAAGTGTATAGTAAACTTATAGAGTAGGACTCTTGTTTCGGAGACTTTTGTCATAAGGCTTAACAAGGATCGACTCTGAAGGCTTTGAAGATGTATGGTACTGGACATGTCTTGTCTGTAGCTATATCAACACTGAAGGACTCCTGAACTGTAGATGAGAGGTACAAAAATAATTGACTTTGGACCTAGCCCGGTATCGTATAAATTATTTTAGAAATGTGTTGTAGACATTTGGAGTCAGTTGGAGGTTATGTGTAGCTGTACATAATAAAATTTAAATTTGAGTAGTTGAAACTATGTTTGGTTTCTGAAAGTTCCATTGTTCAGAGACTCTTAATCCTTCTAGTAAGTCTAAATGAACCGTGTATGTAGGATGAGAGATTAGTTGTTTCAATATATAATTTAAACTTTTATTTCTTGAAATTCCTAATTTTTTTTAGTAATAACATTGGATGATGTATTGACTCGAGTATTATAGTAAATGGTTCTTGATTTGACTAGCGTATTATTCCAACCGGTGCATGTATATAAGCGAGTCCTAGACAGCAGGTCGCTCAGTTTGTTACTGGCGACGACGACGGTGTAAGGATCACCTGGTTTGATTCTTCTGGTGCATAAGACGCGTAATTACCTGTTCTTGTGAACTCGATGGCATCTTTACCATCTAAAACGACGAACTTGATGGATGTTGTACCATCGACTACGGGAACCCTGACGTCAGCTATGGCGGAGAAGGTGCAGATCCCGTCGGCAACGACGACGACGTCATCACAAGAGGAGACTTCAACAGTCGTGATACCGTCAGCAGGAGAGACTTTAATGCCGGTGGTGCTGGCTACACAGGAAAACTCTACGAACTTCGTTTCGTCCTCGATGGAAACTTCAATGACTGGTGATTCAAGAACGACTAACGAACATCGGTGCTGTTACTGTGACAAAAGTTTTAAATACCGTCAACATGCAAGAAGACATGAAAATCATGTCTGTAGAAGAAACGCTAATCGTGTGACATTTCCGTGTGACCCATGTGGTGTACATTTCACAAACAAAAGTAATTTGATTAGGCATTGTAAAAGCAAAGTTCATTTGCAAATTGAACATCGAGGAAGCGATGATAATTGCGATGAATATCTGTATCAGTGCCGCTACTGTGGTAAACGATTTGAGCGACTACGAAGTACACGCATCCATGAAAAGCATGGATGCAGAAGAAATCTTGACCGTGTAAAATTTCTGTGTGAGAAGTGCGGTGTACAGGTTACACGAAAATTTTACTTGAAAAAACATTATAAATTTTGTAAAGATGGGTTTCTAGCATCATCTCTGGTCCTCTAAGGTGTTACACTCCTGATCTGATGTATCGTGATCTGTATGAATTAGTTGTATTTTGTCACTCTTAAAACGAAATATAATAATTTATTTTAATAGAAATGAATGTTGCAAGGACTGAGAAAATGTATACGATATATATACATACAGTGTCAGATTTTATTGTGTATGCATGTACAATTTAAAATAAATTATTGAATTAAAGAATTTTTTTATTAATTTTTCTTAACCTACATCGTTTATCTTAATGTAATAAACTACATGTGGCACGTAATTTAGGTCGGATTTGTAATGTCCGTTTTGTCTTGTTTGTGAGTATTATTTTGTTTACCAATAATGCTGAAGACAGTTTTTTTTTTTGCTAAAATTATTTCAGTCTGAGTATGCCATCTTCATTCTTAAGATTTTAATGGGATATGTTTTGGTCAAGTTCAGGTACAGGTAATGCCGTAACATTAGAGCAAATCTGATAGGAACTTGATTTATTATTTCTAAAATAATAATTTATTACTCTCCCGAAATAAACATAACATACTTGTGGGAAATCTATGGTCTTAAATCGTAACCTGTCATATATTGGTGTACACTACGGAGGTGATATTAAAAAATTGAATAATGTTAATCAATTGCGTACACTTCGAAGTAATCTGGTGCACTGGCTGGGCTGTAACAGTAAGATTCTGGATACTTGGTAAGCGATTATTCGTCCGAATTACTCACACATTTGTACTGATTACTAACATGAATTTAGGGTTCACGAAAAAAATGTATACTAGCCGGGGTCATGATTTAAAATATTTTGCCGCTTATAATTATCAGAGTATTGAGTATGGTATGTAAAGTTCGACTCCTCTCGTATATGTGCTACACATTTATTTTTGTAGGTAGCAAGATATACATTCGTAGGCTGATTTTCTGCTCTGGTTCGGTAATGTATACTTTGAAGTGGTTCCAGCAAGTACTTTACGTATGCTGGATTATGATTTCACTGGAGTTTTACGTGTACTGAGTTGGAAGGCTAGTGATGAGATGTATGCATGTCTTGAGCAAAACATATGAGTGTCGCAGCATTCTGCAAGCTTGCAATTCCCGCGCGAGGGGTCAATGTTCATTTGCAGGTGATGGTAGGCGTGTCTCGATCGAGAAGTCTCTGCCTCTATCATTGAGAATTTTTTTTTTTGCGGTTGGCGTGCTTGAATTTATGTACTTTTGACTAGTCGTACGTGAATAAGTTTAAATTCGTATGCATTGGAACATATTTTTCTACATGAGGTAATAAAAATACATAGATGCTACATTGACCGAGATAGGTATCAAACACATGGTTCTTACCCTATGAGTGACTAGCACTTGTTTGACCTATCTCCACTAACCCTCGTTTACTTTGTGATATAGATGGGACATGGCTGTTTTCAGACAGATTATGGTTAAAATGTCTTGGACAAAGTGTCCTTTGTAGAAATTACTATGTGTGGTAATTATTTTAGTCGAAGTGGTAATTTAATAAAACACGTAAAAATAGCGTGAAGGTTTTTCTAATGTGTAAACAAATTAATGATAGGATGAATTTGTATGTATAAATGGTGGTATACTACATCTCTTGAAGAACACTGCATGGTATATATAATGAAAGACTCTTGGGCTCAAGAAACTATACCTACTATAGGTGGAAAGGATGATACGGTTTCCAAGATTAAATGAAAGGAACTTTGATGATTTTTTTTATATATACTACAATTATTTAATTGAGTTTGTGATGATGGGTTGAAGGATTAAATAATAAAACTGGACTCATAGGCTTTTACAGAAAATGAGAATGGAGCTCACAAGATCATAGATTGTGGTAAATCACTGACAACTGAAATGTGGAAACGTTATCATAAAATGAGTTATATTGATGCAGCTCATGACAATATTGATGACAGCTATGATGATTTACATCTGTGATAGTGACACGGACGCGGAGATTTAAAGACAAATAATATTGTGAATATAGAAAAGATGGAAGCCTTAGCACGCCGATCGTGACGAGAAACAAATATTGAAGGATGTTGATGGTATCGGGAAGACTGAAACTAATGAAGGTATCAACACTGTGAAAAGTGAGAATACATTCAAGCCTATATTTAGCAGATCCTCCATACTTTGTATAAATGGTGGACTCCTGAAAAGGAAGCATACAGGTGATGAAGACACTTCGACATCAACGATATTGAGTTCTTGCAGTAATCTGGGTGAAGACGTTGTCTTCTACGGTGATTGCTACAGTGACTCTGAGGCTGTTTACAAAGGCATAGACTGTGATGCAGAACCTAAAGCTGACAAGATCGAAGAATGTGGTGGTGTCCTGAGACCGAAGCGATGGAAACGTCGTGTTATAATAAATAAATCTGATCAAGCTTGTGATGATCGCTGGCTAGATGATGAAAGTAACCCTGAGGATGGTGTTAAAACGGAAGACACCAGAGATCATAATATTTATAATAAACAAGCAATGAAGATGGTGGCAGAATAGATTGATTCCACATCATGGAAAGATCCAAAAATATTGGTTGACCGGCTAAGACTGATGGTGGCATCTGTTCGTAGAGGAAACTACTTGCATATCGTGGAAGTATCGCCCATACTGTAAGAACTTCGGAACGCTGGCTACATACAATAATCATTTGATTAACTGTCATGTGTGTACTAATGAAAAATAAAATGAATTATTTATATTTAAAAAAAGTATGATTTATTTCTTGTATCCTGATTTCCAAATAAGCCTGTGTTTCCGCTACTGTATGTGTGATCATTCCGTTTCCTGTGTGTACTGTGTGTACGTTCCGATTTCCTGTGTGTACATTCCGTTTTCCTGTGTGTACATTTCGTTTTCCTGTTTGTACATTTCGTTTTCCTGTTTGTACATTTCGTTTTCCTGTTTGTACATTTCGTTTTCCTGTTTGTACATTTCGTTTTCCTGTTTGTACATTTCGTTTTCCTGTTTGTACATTTCGTTTTCCTGTTTGTACATTTCGTTTTCCTGTTTGTACATTTCGTTTTCCTGTGTGTACATTTCGTTTTCCTGTTTGTACTTTTCGTTTTCCTGTGTGTACTTTTCGTTTTCCTGTGTGTACTGTGTGTACATTGCGTGTTGGAGCCGAGTAGACTTGTATCCATGTAGCTTCATAGACATTTAGTTTCGTAGCCATGCGGTCTTTTAGTCATGCAGTCTCTCAGCCATGTTTAACTCGGAACCAGCTAGATCCTTTTAGACTCGTAGCCTTGTAGCCTCGTAGTCTCTTAGACTCGTAGCATTGTGGCCCAATATCATTGGAGCTGTTGAAAAAAAAGGTAGTTGGGGCATTTCGAGCTGTTGGAGCCATTTGGAGGCTGTTGGAGCATTTGGAGGCTGTTGGAGCATTTGGAGCTGCTGGAGCATTTGGAGCTAAGAAGTAGTCGTTGCACGTCTATGCAAAGCTAAATGTTTATAAGTTTGCTGGCTTTCGCAAGTGATTCTGTAGTAGGATAGAAATTGTGTAATAAATATTATGTTTGTAAACGACTTTGTGGTGTTTTATTTCTCGAACCTTACGCTTTTCTGGTATTTAAATTAAATTTATTTTAGCTTCGTCCAGGATCGTGCCAAGGACCTTAGACGACCTAATTAATCAGTATATTGTTTGCAAATTTATTTAATGAATTTTTAACTTTTTCCTGAATTTTTAGTTTAATTATTACGAATTTTCAATATGGTGGTCTTGATGGCTTATAGGATGGTGGTAGTAGAGGATTTAGAGTCTCTTTACGAATGTTGAACATGGTTTATTGAAGTTATTATTTTTTTTACATAAAATTAAACATTATTGCAACGATCGGGTATCGAACCGAGGACGGGAATCGATCGAATCGATATGTAAATTAATGAGTGATTTATTTAATGAATTTTGGATTTTTTCCCGCTTTTCTAGCTAAATAATTACGGATTTTCAAGATGGCGTCCGAATTTCAAGATGGCGGGGGGCACCTCGGTAATAAATGTTTACTGCACTGTAGCGGGTTAGAATGAAATTATCCAGATGGAAATGTACTCTATAATATGAGTACACACACAAGATGACGTACTCCAGCAGGTGGTAGCTCCTGGTAGCATCTACTGAACATTAAATGTCGGGTCCATGATGGTCGACAAGGACAAAGTCAAACTTCAAAGTCAAGGTCAAATTTCAAGGTGAAGGTCAAATTTCAAAGTCAAGGTCAAATTCCAAAGTCAAGGTCAAATTTCAAAGTCAAGGTCAAATTTCAAGGTCAAGGTCAAATTTCAAGGTCAAGGTCAAATTCTGTAGGTCAAGATTAAGGTCAAGGTCAATGTCAAGGGTCAAGGTCAAGGTCAAAGTTCAAGGTCAAGGTCATATTTCAAGGTTAAGGTCAAAGTTCAAGGTCAAGGTCAATGTTCAAGGTCAAATTTCAAGGTCAAGGTCAAATTTCAAGGTCAGGGTCAAATTTCAATGTCAAGGTCAAATTTCAAGGTCAAGGTCATATTTCAAGGTCAATGTCAAAGGTCAAGGTCAACAGTTGAGGACAAAAGTGTGGTGACCAGATAATTATACTAACATGGTATCGACACACTCTAGCAGACGAAAACAAGATGGTGGTCTCCAGCGCATGAAGACAAGATGGCGGACATGACGTCATATCAGCTGACGATATATGAACCTTGGTATTGGTGACGGTAGATCGGTCTGTAGGTGGCTTCTGTGGAGGAAGGATCTGATGTTTTTTTTATTTTTTGCCCTCACCGGTTTCGAACCAAGGACGGGAATCGATATAATCAATCATTATATTTATTGTCAATTTATTTAATGAATTTTGAACTTTTTCCCGCATCTCTAGCATAAAAATTACGGATTTTCAAGATGGCGGCCAAATGAAAAGATCGTGGGTCTGTCTCGAACAGGTGGTGCTATTATTACTTTAAATTAAAAAAATTACAAGTCCAAATATGCATGTTATTTTTATATATACCTTATTTAATCTTCGGTCTGGTAAATGTCTCGATGGCCGAGCGGTTAAAGGCGTATGTTTTCCAACCTAGAGATCAGAGCTGCGATGGTTCGAATCACAGCGTTTCCAATATATTTTTCATAAAAAAATTAAATTTAAAATGTCGATAAGGTTCATAATAGCTATGGTAGGTAATGGAACATCGACCTTATGTGATGAGACAGAGCGACGCTGGCGCTCTCTCGGAACAAACGACAGAAACAAAGTCGACGGTATCCAAGATGGCGGCCTGCGGCGGAACAAAAAAAAAATCAAGAGCGATGCTGGTGCTATCTAGGAACAAACAACATAAACAAAATCAACGGTATCCAAGATAGCGGCCTCCAGTGGAACAGAAAAAATAAAGAGCGACGCTGGCGCTATCTAGGAACAAACAACAGAAAAAAAGTCGACGGTATCCAAGATGGCGGCCTCCAGCGGAACAGAAAAAAAATCAATATGGCGACGGAGACGAAAATTCCATCATAATGAGTGGGGCGCTCGATTTACAGATGGCGGATCCAAGATGGCTGCCGTGATCTACTTGTCCCGTTACGCGGTGTCCCGTTACGCGGTGTCCCGTTACGCTTATCCAAGATGGCCGCCGTGACGTCAGAATCCAAGATGGCCGCCGTGACGTCAGAATCCAAGATGGCGGACCGACAATCTTCAATCCACCGCCTGGCGCCTGTCCTCGGACATACTTTCCTATACTACTATCATAACATGTCTTAACATAACTATAATACATTGTCTGTTCATTTTTACAACTGCCATCTGGTGACGAGTGGTGGCACTACAATGGCCATGGCCGGAATGTTGTGCCGCGGACAGGACAGTGACCCGGGTTTTTGTTTAAATAAAGAGGAGGTACGACGTCAACCTTCTTGTTTACTAAAATAAAATTTCGTTTTAATAGGTGCAATAATTCTATCATAAAATAATTAAATTATAAATCTCTGTATGATGTAGAAGTGCAGTCTTTTATGAAATCACCTCTTACACATTACTAACATATTGTAGAGAGATGGGGTGAAGCCCTTATAGAGACAAAGCACCATGGATATTTGTTAAGGCTAAAATATGTCAGAGCTATATCTGGGCAAGCCAAACGATGATCAGCTAATATTACCAATTTTTCACACGTAGCGAGTGAAGACGTCTGTGAAACTATTTCAACCTAAGTTCGTATTCGACGAATCAAAATGGAAGTTAAACTATATAGGTACAGTAGAAAGAATACTGCATCGTTTGATACCTAACATATGTATGTGCACTGCCTGGAAGCTCTAATCGAAGGTTTGTTGAAAGTCCAATTTCGCGTTGTTTTTGGAATTTTACACGCAGCCGTTTAAAAATAATACGCGCTGAAGAGCGCTGAAGAGTGCTGCTAAGGATTGAGCAGCGGGAACTTCTTTGAACCAGGTAAGGTAAGTTGGGGTAACTGGGCCAAAGAATTTCAACTTTTTTATATATTTATATTTTTAACACATTAAAATTTTACCAATATATATAATTTTCAAAAATCCAAGCATAACACACATTTTAGTAACTCTTAGGGAGTCTGTATAAGTTATGAAATTAATTATTAGTTTGAAAATATTATAGGTATATAAATATTTTATATAATTTGAAATACAAGTAGGCCCAGTTACCCTGATGATTGGGGTAAGTGGACCACCCAGGTCTATTTCTCATAAGACAGGACAGAACATGTGACTAGGTAACTGAGTCCAGTGCTTGCATATCTAGAAATAATAAAAAAAAAAAGTATACCCCCCCTTTGGAAATAATTTTTCAAATCAATTACTAATGTTGCAAAATAGATTGTTGTCAAGGAAGGGACGGGGGGATCAAAAAAAAAAAGTTTTAAAGACACAATGTTATTTATTATAAACATATATTTTCAAAAGTATAGTCATAAGTTACTTTCTATTTTAGTTAAGTAGTAGTAGATTTAATGAAACTGTCATTAGAAAAATGCAATATTAATTTGAGTTTGATGAGTAGTAAGCTTAAATGAAAAAAAAATACACAAATAAATGTCTTAACTACTTACTTAACCTATAATATAGTTAAAATTACACATACTCAAATAAACAACCTTTTAACTCTGGAACACTGAAAATTCCACATTTGTTCATAGTAATTGGGGATCTAATCAACCTTAAAATATCTTCTTCATACCACAAATGTCTTCCTCAACTGGCCATCGCCAGTACGTTAAACCAGCACTTTTCATGTGTTTAATTTTGACTTGGTCTCTATATAAATCCATAACTTGTCCAGGATATTTGTCATAACATAGTCATCTTTGATAACAGAGATATTAGGCACAACTACATCTGAGTCTGCAGTGCTCATACCATCATCATCATCATCATCATCATCATCATCAGAGTCTAAATTCACTATGGGTTTCACGTTTGTAAACTTGCAGAGGCCAGAAGTTGAAGGCAATGGGTTTTCTAAATCTACTGATGTCAGTGGTTTAGATGCAATCTTTCTTTTCTTTTTCAGATTTTTTTTCTCGCATTGCATCTGTGCTGTTACATGACTATCCCAGGCACAGAAAGTGAATTACTTTTATTTGAATAACATTCTAATATATTTATTGTTAATTGTTTATTTTCCCATGTTTAATGCTCTATATTTGTAGTTGGACGTATCTACGTGTGCTACACTCTATGGCGTAGCCCGAGCTGACATGTGAACGACAATTGGCAAGACCCCTCTAGGACACTATTGACTTTAACGGCAAAAGAAACTTGTTCCACGTATTTTATAATAAAGGATCTTCATTGTTGGAAATTAGCATTTTAAATTAGTGACATTTTGGTATTTTCAGATGTATTGTTGGAAGTCAGTATTTGTTTTGAAGTGTAGATTTACGTTAACGGTCTTTGTACTCCGGCCAATGGGAGGCCGAGTTACTTAAGTTAAGAGTTTTAGAACTTAATTAAGAAATAAGTTATGGAATGGTGACGGCGTTGATGAAATCGCCCGGGTTTGAATCCCAAATATATCAGACAATCTGCGAAGCTAAGTTAGATCATCCATGTGTAAGGATGTTTATATTGACGTGTAATTAAATATATGTAATTAATATAGGGCACATCCGCACTGATGTGTAATTAGGAGTGTATCTTGACGTGAGTAAAACTGACTCATATTATTCGTCGTAAAAGACCGTTTTCCTGCTCCGAATGTAATTCTATCCTGTTAACTACGAATAAAACCATTGATTATCTTTCAAAACTAAGTAAAGCCCTCCAAAGACAAACATTTTAGTCAAATTAATATTCTACATACATATCACAGTTCATACCCAGAGGTGAATTGAGACTGGAATCTCATGTTGTTCTACCCACCCAACATACTGAACTAAGCCGAGGTATATTTTCTTAAATTAAACGTTAATGGTAATAAACTATATTTTATATGTTTTCTTCGATCTAAGAGTGAGAACAACGGACATAATAAACTGAATTAATGAACTTTTGTTGGAGTTTCATTTGTGCAACATATTTCCTGTTGGTTATAATAACATAATTATATACCACTTGCCAAGCCAAAAATTAAATATATTTATTTTATTAAAGACTATCTGTTTAACCATATTTTATTTTATTATTATTTAATATTGTGTATGTTCAGCAACCCTAATCTCTACATGTTTTTCACTCTACCTAAACATAGATCTGAAATATTGTTTTTCTCTTATGTATTTTATTTTACTTGTTTTCTTTGATAACAAAGTTAATGTATACGTAAGAGTGGCGCCCAGTATCAACTACCAATTCAATGAGTTCAAACACATAATTAGAAGGAACATTACACATCTTCAATTTTCTGTTTCTGTTTTTTTTTAAAAAAAGCTTTTTAAGTTTTTATTCACAGTTCCATGCTTTTTTAGGAGCGTTTCTTCCATTTTTTTATTTTTTGCTGCAGAGCCAAATCTTCCAACCTCTTTTCTTCCTGTCTTTTTTCTATGTACTCATATGCCGTCATAATTTCAGCTCCTGAGCTTAATTTTTTTCTTTTTTGGCTTAGAAGATTCTTTACCAGAATCTTCTCGGCTTTTGTTTTTGTGGAATATTTCGACAATGGTGTCTTCAAAACTTCGTATTACAGTTCCATTGGTAGGCATCTGAGCATTTGGAGCAGACATCTCGACAGCATCAGAGGTCTTGTCAGATTCTCTATGAGCGTTGGGAGTATTGTTGGCATCCACCTGGCCATCAGAAGTTTTGTCTGCATCAGTCTGGTCCTTAGGAGTGTTGTCTGCATCAGTGTGGGCCTCAGGAATCTTCTCCGCATCTGCCCAGGCATCAGGAGTCTTGCCAACATCAGCCGAGTCGTTAGGAGTGTGTTCGGTATCTGTGTGGGCATCAGTGATATTGTCGACATCTGCCCAGGCTTCAGGAGACTTGCCAACATCAGCCGAGTCATTAGGAGTGTGTTCGGTATCCGTGTGGGCATTAGGGTTATTGTCAGCATCTATCTGGTTTTCAATGATATTGTTGGCATCTGCAATGTTTTTGAGCTGTGCTTTGTTGTAAGCTTGTAATTCAAAGGTTTAAATTGGAGGCGCGGAAAAGTACCATAATGGAAAACTACCATAATGGTAGTTTTCCCCTTGGCCTTTTCGAAACAGGGGGGAAAATTACCATATTGGAAAACTACCATAAGTTAAAAGGACGAGGGGTAAAACTGCCATATTTTCGTATACACTCCATGGAATGAGTACCACAACTTTGCTCTCAGAGTAGTGTATAGAATACGTCGCTAGGTAGCGCAGGCAACACCAGCAGTTTATTTGGTTCACTTAAAAGTCTACAGATAGCACTTCTGACGGTGAGTTTAAGGAACCCGACGTGTAAAATAAATATGGTAGTTTTCCATTATGGCATTTTCCCTCCCTGTTCCGCGGAGGCCGAGGGGAATTCTGCCATTATGGTAGTTTTCCAACATGGCATTTATCCCACCTGTTCCGCGGAGGCCATGGCGAATTCTGCCATTATGGTAGTTTTCCATTATGGCATTTTTCCTCCTGTTCCGTGGAGGCCGAGGGGAATTCTGCTATTATGGTAGTTTTCCATTATGGCATTTTTCCCCTTGCATCGAAGGGTGCCATAGGGAATACTGCCATTATGGTAGTTTTCCATTATGGCATTTTTCCCCCTGTTTCCAGGGGACCAGGCGGAATTCTGCCATTATGGTAGTTTTCCATTATGGTACTTTTCCCCTGCTCCCGTGGATAGCAAGGGAAAAATTACCATAAAGGAAAACTAAAAAAAATTCTTATAACTACATTAATCATCTGTTAATTTAATATATATAATTTTAGTACAGTTATTTGTACAATTTTATACATAATTATTTATAATTATGTATATTTTAAAATTAAATAGTCAAATTTCTAATTCTCTAGCTAACTCGATTTTTTATTATAGTAAAACCAGAAATATTATTTTATTAGTAAGTGTTAAGTGTGAAATTTATAAAGCAAGCTAAATGCTTAAACCAGAAGTCTACCTATGTAATTGGGATACATTTTTTTCCTTTTTTTAAATCTAAGTGTTGGTATTTAAGTATAATAAAATTAAACATATCGCTGTTGCCAATCAAAGTTTCGTAGTAAACTGGGCTTGCAATCCACCAATTGTAACTATAACCGTAGGTAGGCTGGCTTTTAAGAGAAAATATTTGCAGGCAGAGTAAGATATAAAATTTAAGATTTTTATAGAAATGTTTCTGAGGGGAAGTGTGTTCGCACACGTAATTTTTTTTTTCGCAAATATTGGGTCAAAACCATTTTTTTACGTCCATCCGTGGACAGTTATTATTATGTTATTTTACGCGTTTTAGGTTAAAATTGCCATGTATGAAAGTTAACCCTTTCTCTAACACGGCTTATAATTGTCTTAATATGTGTTTAAAACAGTGGCTACTCTATAATTATGCATATTATGTGGCTGTTTTTATTTATCTAATTAATAAGGTTAATATTTATTAAATAATAAACAATGAAATAATTTATTACCTGCCTAATTGTCTGCCTGCCTGCCTGCCTGCCTGCATAATTGCCTGCCATATTGCCTGCCTGTCTGCCTGCCTGCCTAATTGCCTGCCTGCCAGCCTGCCTAATTGCCTGCCTAGTTGCCTTCCTGCCTTATTGCCTGCCTAATTGCCTACATAATTGCCTGCCTAATTGCCTGCCTGCCTGCCTAATTGCCTGCCTAATATACTGCCTCCTGCGTGCCTTATTGCCCGCTTAATTGCCTGCCTA
Organism: Bacillus rossius redtenbacheri; assembly: GCF_032445375.1. Classification (NCBI taxonomy): domain Eukaryota; kingdom Metazoa; phylum Arthropoda; class Insecta; order Phasmatodea; family Bacillidae; genus Bacillus; species Bacillus rossius. The sequence continues at coordinate 67,634,649 of NC_086331.1, forward strand.
CCTAATTGCCTGCCTAATTGTCTGCCTGACTGACTGCATAATTGCCTGCCTAATTGCCTGCCTAATTGCCTGCCTGCCTAATTTCCTGCCTGCCTAATTGCTAGCATGCCTGCCTAATTGCCTGCCTGCCTGCCTAATTGCCTGCCTAATTACCTGCCTAAGTGCCTGCCTATTTTCCTGCCTTATTGCCTGCCTAATTGCCTGCCTTATTGCCTGCATGCCTAATTGTCTGCCTGCCTAATTGCATGCCTGCCTAATTGCCTGTCTGCCTAATTGCCTGCCTAATTGCCTGCCTAATTGCCTGCCTGCATAATTGCCTGCCTGCATAATTGCCTGCCTGCCTAATTACCTGCCTAATTGCCTGTTTAATTGGCTGCCTAATGGCCTGCCTAATGGCCTGCCTAATTTCCTGCCTGTCTGCCTAATAACCAGTCTAATTGCCTGCCTACCTAATTGCCTGCCTGCCTAATTGCCTGCCTCATTGCCTGCCTGCCTAATTGCTTGCCTAATTGCCTGCCTGCCTAATTGCCTGCCTAATTGCCTGCCTGCCTAATTGCCTGCCTGTCTGCCTAAGTAATTGCCTGTCTGCCAAATTGCCTGCTTGCCTGCCTGCCTAATTGCCTGCCTGCCTGCCTAATTGCCTGCCTACCTGCCTAATTGCCTGCCTAATTACCTGCCTAAGTGCCTGCCTATTTTCCTGCCTTATTGCCTGCCTAATTGCCTGCCTTATTGCCTGCATGCCTAATTGCCTGCCTGCCTAATTGTCTGCCTGCCTAATTGCATGCCTGCCTAATTGCATGCCTGCCTAATTGCCTGTCTGCCTAATTGCCTGCCTAATTGCCTGCCTAATTGCCTGCCAATGTGAAAAAATGTTATATAAATGTACAATTTAATAGTAATTAACAAAAATTATCATAAATGATTTCAATGAATTCGATATAAACCAATTATAACGAAATTAGTCGGTAAAACTATTACATCAAACTAAATCACTCGGTAAAATATGAATGAAATGATTTTACTTAAAAGCACTTTAATAAGTAATATGAAGTAGAAAACAGTCAAAAAGTATCATAAGAACATATTTATAACGAAATAACTTTACTTGAATAGAAACAAATCCAATCATTAAATTAATGATTTAATAAAATAAATCATTGGAAAGGACTTAGATGAGTGGATATGTTATCCACTTGTACAATTTAATGTAAATTATGAAAAATAATCATAAATGATTAAAATGAATATGAAATGAACCAATTATAACAAATAGATTCGGAAAATTATTACATCAAACCAAATCACTCGGTAAAATATGAATAAATTGATTTTTACTTAAAGGCACTTTAATAAGTAATATCAAGTAGAAAACTTTAAAAAGTATCATAAGAATGTATTTATAACGTAATAAGTTTACTTGAATAGAAACAATTTCCAATAATTAAATGCATGATTTAATCGAAATAAATCATTGGAAAGAACTCAGATGTGTGGAAATGTTATCCACTTGTACAATTTAATGTGAATTAACCAAAAGAATCATATACGATTTCAATGAATACGAAATGAATCCAATTATAACTAAATTAGTCGGTAAAACTATTACATCCAGCCTGCCTAAATGCCTAATTGCCTGCCTGCCTAATTGCCTGCCTGCAAAATTGCCTTCCTAATTGCTTTAATAATTGCCTGCATAATTGCCTGCATGACTGCCTGCCTAATGGCCTAATAGCCTGCCTAATTACCTGCCTGCCTGCCTAATTGCCTGCCTGCCTGCCTAATTGCCTGCCTGATTGCCTGCATGCCGTATTGCCTGCCTAAATGCCTGCCTAATTGCCTGCCTGCCTAATTGCCTGCCTAATTTCCTGCATAATTGCCTGCCTAATTGCCTGCTTAGTTGCCTGCCTAAGTGCCTGCCTAATTGCCAGCCTAATTGCCTGCCTGCCTAATTGCCTGCCTACCTGCCTGCCTAATTGCCTGCCTGCCTAATTGCCTGCCTGACTGCCTAATTGCCTGCCTAATTGCCTGCCTGCCTAATTGCCTGACTGCCTTATTGACTGCCTGCCTAATTGCATCCTGCTTAATTGCCTGACTGCCTAATTGCCTGCCTGCTTAATTGCCTGCCTGCCTAATTGCCTGCCTGCCTAATTACCTGCCTGCCTAATTGCATGCCTGCCTGTTTGCCTGCCTTATTGCCTGCCTTATTGCCTGCCTAATTGCCTAACTAATTGCCTGCCTAATTACCTGCCTGCCTAATTACCTGCCTGCCTAATTGCCTGCCTGCCTAATTGCCTGCCTGCATGCCTAATTGCCTGGATAATTGCTGGCCTAATTGCCTGCCTGTCTAGTTGCCTGCCTGCCTGCCTAATAGCCTGCCTATTGCATGCTGCTTGCCAAATTGCCTGCCTAATTGCCTTACTAATTGCCTGCCTAATTGCCTGCCCAATTGCCTGCCTTTTTGTCTGCCTGCCTAATTGCCTGCCTTATTGCCTGCCTAATTGCCTGCCTGCCTTATTGCCTGCCTGCCTAATTGCCTGCCTAATTGCCTGCCTGCCTAATTGCCTGCCTGCCTAATTTCCTGCCTGCCTAATTGCCTGCCTGCCTAATTGCCCGCCTGCCTAATTGCCTGCTTAATTGCCTGCCTGCCTAATTGTTTGCCTAATTGCCTGCCTGCCTAATTGCCTGCCTAATTGCCTGCCTGCCTAATTGCCTGCCGAATTACCTGCCTTCATGCCTGACTAATTGTCTGCCTAATTGCCTGCCGAATTGCCTGCCTTCGTGCCTGCCTAATTGTCTGCCTAATTGCCTGCTTATTGCCTGCCTAATTGCCTGCCTAATTGCCTGCCTGCCTAATTACCTGCCTGCCTAATTGCCTGCCTGCCTAATTGCCTGCCTGCCAAATTGCCTGCCTGCCTAATTGCCTGCCTGCCTAATTGCCTGCTTAATTGCCTGCCTTATTGCCTGCCTAATTGCCTGCCTGTCTAATTCGCCTGCCTGATTAATTGCCTGCCTGATTAATTGCCTGCCTAATTGTTTGCATAATTGCCTGCCTGCCTAATTGCCTGCCTAATAGCCTGCCTGCCTAATTGCCTGCCGAATTGCCTGCCTTCATGCCTGCCTAATTGCCTGCCGAATTGCCTGCCTTCGTGCCTGCCTAATTGTCTGCCTAATTGCCTGCTTATTGCCTGCCTAATTGCCTGCCTAATTTCCTGCCTAATCGCCTGCCTAATTGTCTAATTGCCTGGTAATAGTTTGCCTGCCTAATTGCCTGCCTTCATGCCTAATTGCCTGCCTATTTGCCTGCCTAAATGCCTGCCTGCCTAATTGCCTGCCTGGATGCCTAATTGCCTGGATAATTGCCTGCATAATTGCCTGCCTTCCAAATTGCCTGCCTAATTGCCTGCCTGCCTAATTGCCTAATTACCTGCCTGCCTAATTGCCTGCCTGCCTAATTGCCTGCCTGCATGCCTAATTGCCTGGATAATTGCCGGCCTAATTGCCTGCCTGTCTAGTTGCCTGCCTGCCTGCTTGCCTAATTGCCTGCCTAATTGCCTTACTAATTGCCTGCCTAATTGCCTGCCCAATTGCCTGCCTTTTTGCCTGCCTGCCTTATTGCATGCCTTATTGCATGCTTAATTGCCTGCCTGCCTAATTGCCTGCTTAATTGCCTGCCTAATTGCCTGCTTAATTGCCTGCCTAATTGCCTGCTTAATTGCCTGCCTAATTGCCTGCTTAATTGCCTGCTTAATTGCCTGCCTTATTGCCTGCCTAATTGCCTGCCTGCTTAATTGCCTGCCTAATTGTTTGCCTAATTGTCTGCCTGCCTAATTGCTTTCCTGACTGCCTAATTGCCTGCCTAATTGCCTGCCTGCCTAATTGCCTGCCGAATTGCCTGCCTTTATGCCTGCCAAATTGTCTGCCTAATTGCATGCCTAATTGCCTAATTGCCTACCTAATTGCCTGCCTAAATGCCTAATTGCCTGCCTTATTGCCTGCATGCATGCCTAAATGCCTGCCTAAATGCCTGCCTGCCTAATTGCCTGCCTGCCTGGATGCCTAATTGCCTGGATAATTGTCTGCCTAATTGCCTGCATAATTGCCTGCCTGCCTAATTGCCTGCTTAATTGCCTGCCAGCCTAATTGCCTGCCAGCCTAATTGCCTGTATATTTGCCTGCCTAATTGCCTGCCTGCATAATTGCCTTCCTAATTGCCTGCCTGCCTAATTGCCTGTCTAATTGCCTACCTAATTGCCTTCCCACCTAATTACGTTCTTATGATACTTTTTGACCGTTTTCTACGTCATATTACTTATTAAAGTGCTTTTAAGTAACATCATTTATTTCATATTTCACCGAGTGATTTAGTTTGATGCAATAGTTTTACCGACTAATTTCGTTATAATTGGATTCATTTCGTATTCATTAAAATCGTTTATGATTCTTTTGGTTTATTCACATTATATTGTACAAGTGGATAACATTTACAACACATCTGAGTCCTTTCCAATAGTTCATTTAGAATAAATCATGCATTTAATAATTGGAAATTGTTTCTATTCGAGTAAGCTTATTTGGTTATTAATGGGTTCTTTTGAAGGTTTTTTACCTTTTTCTTCTTTATATTACTTATTTAAGTGCCTTAAAGTAAAGATCATTTCATTCATTATGTTCCGAGTGATTTGGTTTAATATATTAATACTACCAATAAATTTCATTATAATTGGATTTATTTCGTATTCATTGGAATCGTTTATGATTATTTTTGTTAATTACTATTAAATTGTACAATTATATAACATTTCTACACTTTTGAGTCCTTTCCAAGTGTTTTTTTTAGATTAAATCATGCATTTAATTATTGGAAATTGTTTCTATTCAAGTAAACTTATTTCGTTAGTAATGGGTTCTTTTGATGCTTTTCGACCTTTTACTACTTTATATTACTTATTTAAGTGCCTTTAAGTAAATATCATTTCATTCATATTGTTCCTAGTGATTTGGTTTGATATAATAATATTACCAACAAATTTCGTTATAATTGGATTTATTTCGTATTCATTGGAATCGTTTATGATTATTTTTGTTAATTACTATTAAATTGTACAATTATATAACATTTCTACACATTTGAGTCCTTTCCAATTGTTTTTTTAGATTAAATCATGCATTTAATTATTGGAAATTGTTTCTATTCAAGTAAACTTATTTCGTTATTAATGGGTTCTTTGATGCTTTTCGACCTTTTACTACTTTATATTACTTATTTAAGTGCCTTTAAGTAAATATCATTTCATTCATATTGTTCCTAGTGATTTGGTTTGATATAATAATATTACCAACAAATTTCGTTATAATTGGATTTATTTCGTTCTCATTGGAATCGTTCATGATTATTTTGGTTAATTCACATTAAATTTTACAAGTGGATAAGATTTCCACTTATTTGATTCCTTTCCAATGATTTATTTCGATTAAATCATGCATTTAATTATTGGAAATTGTTTCTATTCAAGTAAATTTATTTCGTTATAAATACGTTCTTATAATACTTTTTGACGGTTTTCTACTTAATATTTCTTATTAAAGTGCCTTTAAGTAAAATCATTTCATTCATATTGTACCGAGTGATTTGCTTTGGTGTAATAGTTTTACCGACTAATTTAGTTTTAATTGGATTCATTTCGTATTCATTGAAATCGTTTATGATTATTTTTGTTAATTTGGAAGAAGACAGTAAAAGAGTAAAATGTTTTGCTACTTATACTTCAATTTGCTGCTACACTCACTATGCTGCCTTTTAGAAAACAAGAAATTACAAATATTAGTTTGGCAACACAAGCCACAATTATAATTTACAGTCATGTGCTTGTGAAATAATTATCTGTTAATAAATATCTAAATCTTTAACATTCATACCTGCAGCTGGTTTATAATCGTACATCGGCAGCACACTCATAATGTATTTACTACTCGAGTGTTTTGCTAAAATGGAGATACTGATTGTAAATGCAAAATATACGAAACACACAGCATTGTATGATGTGGAAAAGTTTTAATGCAAATTAATATATATTTAGTCAATGATGGTTCCCTCACATAGAATATACTACAGCGATAATGTACTGAACTAATTAGAGCTTAACGTATCATTGACATTTAGGTCGTTAGAAACAATGGGAGCTGATGTAAGAATATATCATTGCGGGAATGCTATGGTGGGGGGATCGAAGTACCCAAAGCAAATCCACTAGCACACGGCAACACCTCCCACATTTCCCACTTGCGAAAAATCTGGGTTTGACTGCGCTGCGAATCAACCACCGTGGTCTTTCTGTGGTGATAAACAACATGCACAGAAAGGGCTTTAATTTGTCACCAATCGAGCCACTCACTTTCAGACATTTTGGGTGGATTTTGGTTGTTGAACTAGGCCACCAGGCTGCAATACTCTGTATTCATTTAGTTCTGTTTTACCTGTTTTCCAGGGGGTAAGATTGGACATTTTCACATTTGTTATTCCCATATAACTAAACTGATGTTCACTGCACGGAAACAACCTATGTAAGCATAAACTACTACACAGCAGAAGCGGATCTACTTAGTCAATAAGTAGGTGAATGCCAATACCATTAGCTTAGTGACCTTAGTGTTTGGCAGCATACACTTAAGGAACCACTCATTCAACACATTTCTCCACACACGTTTTTTGTGGTTGGAACGTTTCCTTTCAGGGCAAATACTAAACCAGCATCCACGAGCTCAGCATTAAGGTAAGTTCACTCAGCTAAGCATCTCAAGTCAACATCACAATTAGCACAAAATAACTATGCATCACTAATTTTAATACATAACAGTGGCATAGTGTGATACTTTCAAATGGATGCACACATTTTACAGATCCATAAAAAACACTAAAAAATTATGGAAAGATTCTTCCTCCAGGATTTAAATACTCTATGCTCGAAATTCTAATGAAGCGTTTTTACACACATTAGTCCTAGGATTACAGTTTACACTATTTTAACTTTTTAGGGACTGAAAGAGATTTCTAGAGATTTTAAAATAGTTTTAGAGACTTTTTAGGAACGCCACACAAGGAAGAAAATTTTTTTAATAAAACCAGTTTCATGAAATGTAAAACATTCAATGCAAAAATCAATATATTTTCACATTGAATTTCACGAAACATAATTTTCTCATCCCAGGTTTCACAAAGTTTGTAATTTTGTTTTTATGCAACATAAGTTTTGTACAGAAATTTCAAATTTAATTGGATACAACATTTTTTTCATAAAAATTAATACAATTTGTGTGGTTTCAGTTCTTTCTAACTATGGAATTTCTCCTCTTCTGCACATAATTCCTTTGCATATAAGTAACTACTATGCTGTTTAGTGGAAGATCCCAGTAAAAACATATTTTTTTTTATTTTGCAGCACCAAAACAGCTTTAGTACTTTCACTTCTTCGATGGCCAACATTGTTGAAACTATTTTTTTTAATTTAATTGGTATTGCGATAAACACGAAATCAGTAAATGCTTTCTGGGTTTCTTAATACACCAGATTAGGAAATGCCTGTGTTCTATGCTCCGAGGAGACAAGGAGCCTGTCCCAACGACAGCTCCCGGGGTGACGCGCTGTTTGAATGCAGAGTCGTGCGCACGTGCACACAAGAGGGTTTGAAAGGGGGCAGTTCATCCGGCTTCAACTAGGCGCGCAGTCCCTGGACAAGGTCCGTAACTTATTATTCTGCCGGTAACGCAGGCATCTGGCAGCGACATCTTGATGCCCTCTCACGTCGCACAAACTGTCACCCTGGCCCTACTGACATCCAGGCATACCGCCGCGTTGGAAGGGACCGACAGGATCAGGTCTGTCTATAATCCACGCTGTCTTAAATCAATGCTAGATCCTCACTTATCAGGAACATCCTTAAAATGTTACAACTAGACAAAAAACGATTGAAATATATATGAACATTGTTATTAAAAACTAAATGTAGCGATTTCAAAACATGGCAGTTTGTTGCAGAGTGAACTGACACGTTTTCTACAACTCGCATGGAAAACATTACTGCTCCTCTAAAGGCAACCACACATGAAGCAGTGCAACAAACTGTCTGGATTCTGTTTTAAAACTAAATGGCTGCAAAAACAAACAAAGATTTTGTGACTTTTACCATAATCATTGAAAGCAAAGCCTCTTTCAATAAGTATACAATTTCCTTTCCAAAACTGGAGTCATAAAGGGTACATACACTAAGTTGTACATAGTTATGAAAAAGGTTTGAAAGGACAGGACCTTGAAGATTATTAGTGGCAAGATAGATACTCACTTTGTGCTTGTAAACTGAGTTATAACTTGGGTTAAGCTTGTCACACAAGCATGTCCCTTTAGTGATCACAATCATTGACAATCCCACCGAGGTGTACATGTACACAGTACATAGTTATCTTAATTTATTTCATTGGTCATTTTTTAAGGCCCCACCCACCTGGGCACACAAGCAATTTTAAAACTGCTCAGGATATCCGAGTGAGGTCTGTTTAAGAAAAGCAATTAAGCATACGCTGAGGGTGGATGAATAGTTCTGTATTTATTTTTTGTTTTTACAGTTTTTCTAGAAGAGTGAAAATTGCTAAAACATGTGTTTTCAGGATAATACTTGAGCATTGAAAGCCCAGTGAAGATTCTTGAAAGCACTAAAGGGACTTGCATTTCACCTTTACCTTCATTTCTCCGCCACAGTGTTACGGTCACCGCTCATATGCACTGGGAGAAGACTGCGCGCCAGTCCAGAGGCGACACCGCGCTAAAAGTACCAGCGAGCGTCGCACCTATCACACCACCTCACTAGCAAAAATGCACCCATGCCAGTGTGCTGATTCGGGTGAAGGGGTATGGAGCAGATTAGTCACTAAATCTAACACTTAAAAATACAACAAACATCCATACCTTCACCAGAATTCAAGACCAGAACCTATTACACCAATTTGCTGGTGCTAACTAGAAAATCTGGTAGGAAAAAAAATTTATAATCTTTTTTTTAAGTGTTCGTATTTTCTGACCAACACTAGCATCAATTAAGACCTACACTAAAGAATGCCAATATTTTATGTACTATTTAATTATAATACCAACTTTACTCAAGTTATCCTTCACCACTGAAACTTTAGTCTACTTAATATATATTTTTTCACCTCACCTGTTTTAAAATAAATTCTTCCTCACCAAGCATAGTTGGAGACTATCAAAAGTCATGAATTCCTTGGAAACTAAATATCTATTTAAGATTTACTGTCCTTTTAAATCTCACTGTGCCTCAAATTGTCCAACAAATATTATACACTTGGCTATATTCACACAAGATGATAAATTTGCACCTGTAAATACAATCATTTTAAATAAAATCATTTTATAAAACACAAATATTTCAACATGTCAACACTAGATTAACAACTTGGATAAACTGTATAAGCGTAGAAAATAACTTCAAACCAGCCATCATTGATTTCAAAATACTCTTTTAACGTGCTTATTTTTAATTTGGTAAGAGAAACTTTCAAAATAAATTAGGGAAACATTCAAAAGAAATTACTTAAAGTGCTTAACTATTCTTAGATTGTATTCCTGAGACAATTTTCAAAAAAAATTAAAATTAACTAATGTACATAAATTTAAATGCATAATTTTTATTTTATTTTAAAATTTTTCATTAGGTACTAATCAAGTTGATTTCACTGTCCCAATCGCTGTTGCTATAATAATTATAATTACAATATTAGAGAGTAAAATTGAAAAATTCATGAATTATAAATCACTTGAAATAGTGCATATCATCAAAATGGCAAGTCCACATCACTGCACAAGTATTAGTGTTGATATTCTGTATGTGCTTGCATCACAAGAATGTGAAATCATTTCCAGTAAACTGAAAAAACATTCTATTTGTGCAACATGAAACTGCAGCACATAATAGGTGCACTAACACGCCTGAAAGCCTCACAAAATGCAAGCCTGTATCGTCGGCCCGGGTCTCAGTTCCTCCGACTGCCGTGATGCCAGCTGTGTTCATTAGGGAAGAACACGACAATTGGAGGAAGGAAAGTCAAGTCCATCCCCTCCAAAGGCAGCGCTGAAGCATCAAGTTCTCTGGGCCAGCCGCGTCCCCACCCCAAAATTACTGTCAGTCTCGTATTTTATTGCGTTTTTCATTCCATCTGTACTCAGACACCTTATACATGCCTGAATGATGCCAAAAGAAACTCATGTGATTTAATACATTTTGGAAAACACATAATTTATATTATTATTTTAATTTTTTATAATTTGTGTAAAATTTTTAGGTATTTATTTTTATATATTTTTATAGGTTTTGCTAAATAATTTGAGTTTTATTTTGGACATTCAGGCTTCATGAATTTCAGACTTAGGTTTTTATTTTAATCTGAGGTCAGTCTTTGGAACACAGCAACACTGGACTGGTCCCACAAAATTTCACTTTTTAAGAGTAAAGCTAAAATTACAATGGTGGGTTTAAACTGATTTTACAAAATTGTGACAGTGTGAATTTGGGTTATACTGCACAATTGTTAGAATGTTTCACCAATTTCATTGTGTCTCACGTATTTTTCTTGACAAACGTTAATTTGTGCAACAGCCATGCTAAAGATACATTGTGACTCAACAAATTTTGTGATTTTTAAATTTTTTTTATGTAAGATTACATTGCTGTTGGCTGTGTGATTTTCCCATGAGAGCTAAGCTTATATTGGAGTTTTTTTGACGTGACAACGTCTAATAAATCGATGAACGCAGGCTGCACGCACGAATAAGTGTCCCGTTACACACATTGTCCCATTACGCTGGGTCCCGTTACGCTCATTGTACGCTTGCGTCGCATCTATCTCTTCCACTCGATTGAAACAACCATCGAGTTGACTTTTTCGAGGCACACTAACTTGAAACACTCCCATTCGTTTCCTACTTTTCCTATCATCGTCCTATCCTTAACAGAATAACACAGATTGGAAGAAGTTAAATAGCAAACATGTATAAAAGTTATAGTTAAAATAATCTCTTCGTTCAAGTAATAAACATATTTGTATTAATAAGTACAAATAAAAGTAAATTTATCAATTAAATTGTAGACATAATTTCACTCCTTCTTTGTATCAATACAAAATAGTGATAATTCAATAAAAATGATTCAATTTTATTCATAAAAGTATGCAATCACTTCATCAATGTTTTGTTATGACGTTGTCACGTTAAACTATCGTCCGTAAACCGACTTTACAGACAACTAATTTTTTTTTAATATGTTATGTGATCATTACTGAAGAGTTCATTTGGGTTGTGTACATTAATATACTAACAATACAAACAAACAATTTTAATTTTCCCATACGCACCTTATTTTTATTCTGACTGGATCCTGGGAAAAATGCTAGTTGTACAGGACTTCGAAATCAAGTAATAATGTTTGAAATCATGCGCAACATTAAGTTAAAATTAGTATTTATTGATTGAAAATTATTAAAAGGCTATATCATCTTCTTATAACTTAGCTATTTTAAGATTTTTTAGTTATAATTTTGGTGAATGTTAAAAGAAGCCCCTTATAAAAACTAATTGAGATAAATTAATGAATTTTTTTTTTGAATCTACAACAAATATTATGTAATTTGTCAATAGCCATTGAAATATTACTAGTGGTATTTTACCTGAGGGTGGTTATTTATCAGGTTATTTGTTTACAATTTTCCATAGCAAGCGTGATTCTGAAATTTATATAGCTATTTATCATATGTGATTGTTATCTATGTTTGACAGATGTAAATATTAATAATAAAAGCATTGGTTAAAATATTCAAGTTCATGCTAAATAATTTTATTGCATGTACAATTGCATCACCATAATGTAACTGTACTATAATTGCAGCACAATGTACCAAAATATATTAAGCTTACAACATAAAGAAAACAAAGAAAAATTAAATCGCTCATTGGAAAGAAAAAAAAACTAGTGAGGGTTTTATATTGACCCAAAAAAAATAAGTTAGTACCTATAAGCTATAGATGGGAAAACATTTATTTTTATTTATTTATTTCATATTGCTGGACCCCATTTCAGGGTATGGTACATGTCAATGTTACACATAATATATAAAAACTGAAGTATCGTGAAGGGGAAGGGGAAATCCACCTCACTTTACCTCAATGACGTTAACATAAAGAAACAAAAAAAAAACTATGGCCCTTGTAAAGGGACAGGCAGAGTGCCAGACGTGTTGTGTAACCCCTAAAGAAATAAGCGTAAATATCAGATATACAAAAATACACAATTTTATTATTCTTTAAATCAAGCCCCATATGAATATAGAGGGGCAACATATAACAAGAATTACGAAAGAAAGAATTACGTAAACAGGTACTGATGAGCAATACAAATAGCCAATATACACATGTTATGTGCTAACGTTATTTAAATCATGGTAATAGCAGGTAGAATGCTGTCTGTCCGGACGTGAGAGGTGCGGCGGAGAAAAACGACAAACGCCCCGACGAAAATGGGTCGAAAGCAAGAAACAAATTCAAAGAAATGCACAAGGTGAAACACACTGGCAATGCAAACCAGGAATTACGAAACAAATTCGGAGTCCAGCAAACATTACTTTATGAGGCCAAAAAAGAGGCAAACCAAACATGACGCAGAAGGCAAATTACATAATTATCAAAAAAAAATGTAAGACACCGACCAGAGAACACCTCGTAGCCATGCGTAACACGGCGCGACGCCGAAGCACCCCTCACGGCGATCGCTCCCGGAACAGAACAGAACGAGCAAAATAATTACACCCCTATATGTAAAAAATCCAGATGGCGCTAGTGTCGCATTCAGTAGGCCTGGAAGGAGGCGCCTACGTCACGCGGACGTCACAAGGGAGTGCGGGAGGGGGTTTTAAGGGGAACGAGGGAAGGGGAGGAGCCGGCGGGCCTCTGAATGCCGAAGCGCACGTTTCAAATTCCCGCCCCCTGGCGAAGCCTTCCGCAGGACGATGAAGCAGATGAATGCGACGATACGAGGAGCGACGAGTAGAGTATCTTGTATGTGGTTTCTTCGAAGTAGAGTGAAAACTCAGCGACGTCAGTAGGCAGCTGGAGTACAGATGGCTCACACGCACCAAGTCCAGTCCGCAGACGGGGGAAGTTTCGAGCAGGACTGCAGCGCCCGGAGCACCCCAGCAGTGCGGAACGGCGATAAGCAGGAAGAAGTATCTAAAGCACAATCCATGAAGAAGCCGCCACACGACACAAAGCGCAAGCGCCCGCCCCCAAAACACCACAAGGGCTGGTGGCAGGCGAACTAGAAGAGGGGGCGGCGGTAACGGAGAATAAGAGCAGGTACATATCACAGCTTCCGATCCAGCCCGAAACTGCAAGTCTCACAGGGCATCACCGCCTGGCGCAGCAGTGCACGGAGGGGAGGCGGCTCGCAGCGGCGCTCGAAGAGGGGCGCCAGCGTGCTGCCACATCACAAACACTCCGACGAAGCGCGCCACAGCAGGAATCACTGCTCGACGAATCTCTGGGCCAGGCAGGGGCTGCGTAAACAGTACACGGAAGTCTCTAACACTACGAGAGGGCCAACCTCGTAGGAGACAACCAGCAGGAGCGGCGGGCACACCGACGAGAAGAGATGGCGCAGTCACTGTCGAGGCTTATGTCCACAACACGTAGGAAGCAGGAGCCGCCCGAAGAGCGTGACGCAGGCAGTGAAGAGTGGACGTCTCCTCTCTTCGCTGGGTGATGACTGAAGAAAGGCGGCGAAGACGGCTCGCCAGCAGCAGGGTAATGGAGTGGCGGAGAGGAAATTACAAAGAAAAACATACAACACACTGCGCCACCCACAAATACTAAAAATATAGCTTCCCAATCACACAACTTACTTTCCAGTGCACTGGAAAGATTCACATAGTTTAGTAGGGAATAAATATACAACAAAACATAAAATACATTGTAAAAAAAAATAGCACCCCACTCAGCCAACAACCCTTTTATAGAGCTGGGCTGCCATACTAGTTGCGTACTGTAAACACTTATTCAAAGATTATTAGGACATAAATAATAAATCATAATATGGCTATAACTGTTAAAATACAAGTCTTAAACTATCCCTAGAAAATAATTCCAAACTTCCATGGGAAAATTTTAACAATAAGGCTAGGCCAGAGCAAGTAGCTCCAGATGAATATTCATAAATGACATGCAGGTAAAATCAATAAAAATACAACGGGAGAGAAAACCTGCTAATACTTACTAACAAAACAACTTACACATTAAGACACATAAACTTTCAGCTGGCTTACATGGCACTTTTTATACCTGGTTTTTTTCTTACAATCCTGGAGAAGTACAGTATTACTGCCCAAAAAACGCACAATAGTGAACGGGCCTTCATATGGGGGAAGCAACTTAACATTGATCTGTGCCGCTAAAGAAGGGAGAACATATGAACGCACCAGTACAATATCGCCAACCTTAAAACCATGGGGCTGCCTAGTTTTGTTGTACTGCGTCTCGACAATGTGGCGGGCCTTCTGGAGATTACAAGGGACAAGATCAAGAATTTTCTCGAGGTCAGCCTCAGTTAGGGCGGAGCTTAGAGACGGCAGTTCCCAGAGATTCAGGAGAGGGTGAGTGAGCTCGCGGCCCAGAAAAGGAATGGAAGGAGGAAAACCGGTGGCGGAGTGCACAGCAGAGTTAAGACCCATGTTAATGTAGTCCAGATCGGAATCCCAAAGTGTCTGATCGGAACGATAAAAGGAAGTGAGAACCCCCTTGAGCACCTTGTTGACACGCTCTGATTGGTTGCCCTGAGGGAAATATGCCGAACTATAGATAGGTTTAATTTCCCATTCAAAGCACATATCCTTGTAGATGTTAGACTGGAAGTATCTGGCATTATCAGACACGAGCATGGCAGGGGCTCCAAAGAGCTTCCACACTTGTTCCCGAAGGGCTTTGACAATCGAAACTGCTTTCATGTTTTTTAGAGGTAGAAGTATGACAAATTTAGTGAAAATATCGACCAAGACAAGCAAGCATATATTACCCTTACGCGAGCGCGTCAATGGTCCAAAGATATCTAGATGGACAACATGCCAGGGTGCCACCGGCGGGTCTGCACAGTACAGGCCCACCCTAGTGTTTTGGGGTGGCTTCGAAATCTGGCAATCATGACAGGATCTGACAAAGGTACGAACGTCGTTGCGAAGATCCGGCCAGTATAAATGCGCAGAAATGCGGCGGAAGGTTTTATCCATACCAAGATGGCCTCCGATCAGGGACGAATGGTAGTATTTAAGTACCATAGGCCTTAATATTAATGGCACAACTGCCTTACGAGCTCGACCCGAGCTGCCAGTAAAATAAATCAGACCCTGTTCCTCCACAAATGGGACCACTTTCTTGTCTCGCAAGTCCTTACGGATTTTCTGACAAACAACGTCGTCAAGCTGACACTCACGAACATTAAGGTAGGACTCCGGGAAAACCTTGCACACACATAGGAGTTCATCGGGACTAGGTGACTCGTTCTCTTCAACCAAAAACTCCTCGGGACAAAACATCCGCGAAAGCGTGTCGGCCACTACATTGTCGGCTCCTCGAACATGATGGATAACAAAGTTAAAACGAGAAAGACGAAGTATCCAACGTCCCAGCTTGCCCAGTTGTTGAGGATGGTTACAGAGCCAGCTCAAAGCCTGATTATCTGTAAAAAGATCGAATTCCCTACAGTCGAGATAACATTCGAACTTTTCCAAGCCGAACAGGCAGGCAAGAGCCTCCTTCTTGTAAGTACCTAACTTTCGTTCAGACTCCAGTAACGAGCGGCTGGCGAAGGCTATTGGCCGGAGTTTGCCCTCTTCCAGGTGGCCGAGAACAGCTCCTAGAGCAATGGACGAGGCATCAACAAACAGGGCAAAACGCTTGCTGAAATCAGGCAGGACCAGAACAGGAGGAGAGCCCAATTGAGACTTCAGGGTAGCGAACGCCTTTTCCTGTTCCGGGCCCCAAACAAAGGGAACGTCCTTCTTACGAAGGGCATTTAAGGGGGCACAAAGGGCAGCAAAATTCTTGATGAAGCGGGAATAATACCCAAGCATGCCCAAAAAACGTTGCACGCCCTTGATATTCTTAGGTCTGGGGAAGGCGACAATGGGGGCAACCTTATCCGGGTCCATGAGCAAGGAGCCCTCGGAAATAACATAGCCCAGAAACTTCACGAACTTTCGGCCAAGGGAAATTTTCTTAGGATTGACCGTAAGTTTGGCAGCACGAAGGCGAAGGAAAACCTCCCTTAGGTGGTCAAGGTGCTCCTCAAAAGAATTGCTATATACAATAATGTCGTCAATGTAGTTGAAAACAAAACGAAATTTGAAATCACTTAACACGTGATCAAGCACGCGGCTCAAGGCCTGGCTGCCAAAACTGACGCCCATAGGAATTCTGTTAAACTGGTAATGACCGAAAGGGGTTGAAAAGGCAGTATATTTACGGCAACTTGGGTCCAACATACATTGGTGGAAACTATGATTAAGGTCGATAACAGAAAATATACGAGCCTTGCCCAAGTGCTGTAGAGCACTCTCCACTGTAGGTAATGGCCATCTGTCATCAATAATCTTCTGATTCAATTCCTGGAAATTATGAACTAATCGCCATTCCGTACTGTCCTTCTTGGGTACCAAGAAGGTTGGGGTACTGAAATCGGATGTAGATGGGGTAATAACATCGGCAGCCAACAATTTTTGAATAATTTCTCTCATGAACTGAAGTTTCGGGGGTGACACTTTTATATATCTGCTACGAACGGGTACCTCATCCCTCACATAGAATCGATAAGGCAGTACAACACACCTGCCAATCTTTCGGGTTATCACATCTGGAAACTCGCTTACTAAGTCAGCGATAGCCTGGTCGGATTCGTGACTCGTCAGTTCCTTACAGGACATGACAATGGGCACGCGTTTTTCGTGCCGCAGCTGAATTTTTATAGATGGCGCAAAACCAAAAGACAACTCGTGTCTATGCAAATCCAACACGCAACGCGTGTTACTAAGGAAATCGAGACCCAAAACAAAATTAGACGCAAGTCCAGAAACCACAATAAACTTCCAACTCCAAGAAAATCTGTTAACCTTAAAGTGTAAAATCACCGAGCGACGGGCGCGCACGATGTCGCCATTGGCCACGGAAATGATTACATCAGGCTCATTGACAACGAAACGCTTCAAATGACGATGCTGGCTAAGCAAACTGTCAAAACATGCCTCGCTGATGCACGAACAAGTGGCTCCTGTATCGACGAGAGCGGGGTAAAAATTACCCAGTACAAGTAAGGGAAGAAAATGTAAAAACGCTTGAGGAAAGGATTTGCGCATAACACGACGACTACGACCCTTCCTGCGTGTCGTCAATGCCGGTTTCCCGGACATTGGACTCGGTAATGGCCCGCCTGACCGCAGCGGAAACACCGCCTATCGCCAGCATTAACTCGAGAACTAGTGCACTCGGCCGTAACGTGTCCGAAAACACAACAATTAGCACATCGGCCACGGCCGCGAGTATCAATCCTAGCGGGGAGCGCGGCTGCGTTATTCACGGCCAAGTTCAAGGTCGCGGCAAGGGGCGGCTCGCTTACACGAGCAAGCGCCGCGCCGCTCGACACACCGCGGGGGCTAGCAAGCGCGCCAGGCGGCTCGCTTACACAAGCATGGATACCGCCGGTCGGGCGGCCACGCGGACGGGCCGGCCCGCCGGGAGACTCGTTCACATGAGCGCGCACCCCGGCGCGCGTGGCGACATACGGGAGCAACTCTTCGAACGAATGACGTAACACGTCACTCACTGGGGCGCGTCCCTCGAAAACAGGCGCGGCGTCGCCGTAACATGCACTTCCGTCAGGTGGTCGCGCATAAGTAGCAGGCCGACAGTCAGTCATGCCGACATGCCTGGGGGGAAAATATTCTCTACTGAAAGGTGGCGACTTAGAGTCAGCGCCGCGCGTAGACACGGGAAATTCAGAGCGGTACTTGCTTGCCGCAGCGATACGGCTTTCTACCTCACCGCCCCACTCACGTAAGGCATTCAGGGTAGATGGAGGTGTCAACATAGCGCAGTTCTGAAGCACCACCGGCGCAAGATTACCTAGGATCAACTGCACAAATTCCCCTTCAGGAATTCCCAAACTCAAAGCATCGGCATAATCACTAACAGAATTTACAAACTGAGTGACAGATTCATCGGGCTTTTGAAAGCGAAAAACCAGCTCTCGTTTACACACGTCGAGAACACGGGGCGGACAAACAGTGTGAACCAACTGTTTTTTAAACGCCGCGAAATCGTCTCCATGTGAAATAGCCTGCGTAAGAAGTTGCACATAAGTGCCAGTGCACTTACTCAGTAGGGCTTTCATGAAAGCCTCAGCAGGAACCAAATTCAATTTAAACAATCGCTCCGCGGCGATCACAAAATCCAAAGCGGCACGCGGCTCGCTTCCGCCCAACACGGGGAGCGGCTTTAAGGCTACAAAGAAGAGCTTCTGATTAAAGGAAGCGCCCGTGGGCGGACTCACGTCAGGAGGGGACTGCCGTGTCCGGGGCTCAGGAATGGCTGCACACGAGTCACGCACGAACTGAGCGAGGCGCGCGCGAAGCACCGCCACGGTGTCCGTCGCCGAAGCCTCTAATTGATTTTCTTCGCAATGTTGAATGAGTTCCTCCTTGTGCAGCTTATATAACCAGGCAACCCCCGGCGAAGACATGGCTCTGAAACAGTAAACACAACAGCAAAAACACTCCGCAAGCAGAGTTGCGCAGAATTTGAAGTATCGTGAAGGGGAAGGGGAAATCCACCTCACTTTACCTCAATGACGTTAACAATAAGAAACAAAAAAAACTATGGCCCTTGTAAAGGGACAGGCAGAGTGCCAGACGTGTTGTGTAACCCCTAAAGAAATAAGCGTAAATATCAGATATACAAAAATACACAATTTTATTATTCTTTAAATCAAGCCCCATATGAATATAGAGGGGCAACATATAACAAGAATTACGAAAGAAAGAATTACGTAAACAGGTACTGATGAGCAATACAAATAGCCAATATACACATGTTATGTGCTAACGTTATTTAAATCATGGTAATAGCAGGTAGAATGCTGTCTGTCCGGACGTGAGAGGTGCGGCGGAGAAAAACGACAAACGCCCCGACGAAAATGGGTCGAAAGCAAGAAACAAATTCAAAGAAATGCACAAGGTGAAACACACTGGCAATGCAAACCAGGAATTACGAAACAAATTCGGAGTCCAGCAAACATTACTTTATGAGGCCAAAAAAGAGGCAAACCAAACATGACGCAGAAGGCAAATTACATAATTATCAAAAAAAAAAATGTAAGACACCGACCAGAGAACACCTCGTAGCCATGCGTAACACGGCGCGACGCCGAAGCACCCCTCACGGCGATCGCTCCCGGAACAGAACAGAACGAGCAAAATAATTACACCCCTATATATAAAAAATCCAGATGGCTCTAGTGTCGCATTCAGTAGGCCTGGAAGGAGGCGCCTACGTCACGCGGACGTCACAAGGGAGTGCGGGAGGGGGTTTTAAGGGGAACGAGGGAAGGGGAGGAGCCGGCGGGCCTCTGAATGCCGAAGCGCACGTTTCAAAACAATAAATGAGATACACATTTTTTTTGTTAACTTATCTCAGTTGCAATAAGGGTCTAATTTCAAAACTGACCACATTATCAATTTTTAATGATTCTTAGCCCATAATTTCCCCGGACTTCATCAGATTCCCTACTATATAGTTTTTTAAAATCCAGGAATGCCTGTTCCACAATAAAGCTAAAACAAAATAAAAATAGAATCAGATTACCTATGGAACAGCAAAATATTAACTTTTCACAATATGTATGTATGATGCTTTCACAGTGCACAACAACATAACAAACAGCAACCAATAATATAGAACATCACGCTTACGGAAAATTAATTAAATAAAGAGTAGATAATAAAATTACATGGTAAGGATATATACACAATAAAAATAAATCAGAAGTAATAATAAAACACTAGTTAATCTTTAGTTTGAAAACCTCTTAAAGTATTTAAAATATAACAACACATAGCTAAGGCCGTGGCCAAATCCTGGTGTTTTATTTGTCGCGCACTAAAACATAAACAGTAGAGCTCTACAAGGTCGAGCTAATCCGTATGGGCCCGTATCACGTGGACCTCGATATTTCCCCCCACCCCAACTTCCACCATTTACCAATCAGAACAAAATTTTGTCCATTGTTTTTACTCAGTTTGTGCTACATAATTCAGTTTGTGTTAGTCTTGTTAATGAGATATTAATTAAATAAAGTGGGTGGGCTAGTGAAATGGTAGCAACCCCACCTTCACAAACCAAGAAAAAGATTTTGTCAGTGGTTTGTGCTCGGTTTGAGTTAGTTTGAACCACAAATATAAGAGTCTGGTTAATGAGATATTAATTAATTAAAGTGGGGAAGCTGGTTAAATGTTGGCCCCACCACCAATAGAGATAAAGTCTAATATGTAATTTGTGATCAGTTTGTGCCACAAATTTCAGATTTTGCTCATTTTCTTAGTTGACCATCCAGATTAAAATGAAATTTTGTCAGGAGGTTGTGCTCAGTTTGTGCTGCAAATATCGGGGCTTGTGCTAGTCTGGTAAAAGTGATATTAATTTAGGTTTGGGGAAGGGGGACAAACAACATGTTAGAATTTCCATAACGATCAATATATTTGGCAGTGGTTTGTGTACAGTTTGTGCCTCAGATATCAGAGTTTGTGGTCGTCTAATTAATGCAATAATGCTAGTCCCCAACCATCGCCAAACAAGATGAAATTTTGTCAGTGGGGTGTGCATAGTTAGTGTTCGTTTTTGCCGCAAAGAACAATGTTTGTTGTAGTCTAATTCATAAGATATTAATCAATAGAATGTTAAGGAGTGCTGGTGACACACAGCCCCCCCATTATCTATATAATAAAGAAGAGAGTTTACACGGACTCCTTGCTGTTCATCAACACCATATTTGTTCCAGTTGTAAAAGTAAGTAGGTATGTGGCATATTTAATTTTAACAGTGTATTCCTTTCTTTAAAGCAGTCGTGTGTGGATGTTAACATTGCAGTTTTGATTTTAGGTTCAGGATAAAATACTTTCTCTGTGGTAGTTTTGAGTAAATTATTATTGCATTCTCTCCGCCTTAACAAAGGCAAAATGTGTAATACAAATAGATAAATATTTTCAAAACCTTTCATTTTTAAACCCAAACATATATTTTGATTTATAATTATTGTTATTATGTATTCTTTTATAAATATACTTTTTTTCATAACTAGGTTTCTAAAACTTTAATTTATTTTATTTTATTTGGTGTGTGGAAGGATTGCACCATGAAGAGGGCAGAGGCAGACTGACGTAGTGCGGCAGTGGCAGACGTGTAGGGACGGGCAGCGGCGTACCCACAGGGAGGAGCCGAGGTGGACTTTCGTAGTGCGGCAGTCGCTCGCTGACTAATCACAGTAGGTGTAACTTAATAAAAAAAATTAACAGCTAATATAAAAAAACATAGCCACTGTAAAAGCACTATGGTTATTTTCCCCAATTCATGCATAATAAGTAGTGCGAGTGTGTTCTACCTGTAGCCTTACGTAGTGACGCACTGGTACAGTAGCTACTCAATAATAAAGATGAAACTTTATCAGTGGTTTATACTCTGTTTGTGTTAGTTGGAACCGCAAATATCAGAGTTTATGCTAGTATGGTTAATAGGAGATTAATCAATTAATAAGGCGGGGGGGGGGGGGGCTGGCAACATTACAGATAAAGATAATATTTTATCAGTGGTTTGTGCCAAAAATGTGAATTTTTGTGCTATACTGATAAATGAGATATTAAATGATTAAAGTATGGGGGTGTGACGATATTGTAGACAACCCCGCCCATGCCAATGTCGCTCAAGATGTCCTCAGTTGTGCTGTAAATATCAGTTTGTGTTGTCTAATAATTAAAGAAGGGAGGCTCTGCTAACATTGCCATTAAGATTACAAATGTGCAAAATTGCTGTTAGGCTTTGCTCTAAATATCAGTTTGTGCTAATCTAATCTAATTAATAAAATACAACAGGTGCTAGCGACATAACATTTTATCTGTGGTTTGTGTTCAAGTTTAAGTTAGTTTGTGCCGTAAATATCCAGAGTTTGTGTTAAATAGTTAATGCAGGGGTGCCCACAAGAGGGGGTAACGACGCAGATTGCGTCATTAAAATTTCAGGGGGGGGGGGGGGTGGTTAAAAGATGAGAAAAATGTATATATTATTTACATAATTATAGCTTCTAATGTGAAAATACGTTTCTGGTGCTTTGATAATTGAAAGGGATGTTGTAAATCAAATTGGCAACCCCGCACTTTCCTCAACAAAAGCAGTTTGGTATCTGTCGGTTCAGGATGGAAATATTACCTGATATGACCAAAATTATTATTAGAAAATCAGTTTTAATTAATGCAAAATGTGATAAAATATAATACTAAAAAAGTATAATATTATAAAATAATTGAGTAAATCATTGAGAAAATGGCATAAAAAAAATTTTTGGGGGGGGGGGGGGCCGCATCATTAGGTTAGGGGGGGGGGCACCTCTGGTTAATGAGAAATTAATTGATTAATGAAGGGGACCTGGCAACAAGCTAGGGGGCTGGACATAAGATCAAATGACAAACTTTCATCTTGATAGATGATTGTGGCAGGCTATCATGTCGCCAGCCCACTTCATTAATAATTTAATTGATATATCACTAACCAGACTAGTTTACTATAATTAATAATATCTCGTATACCGTACTACACAAACTCTTGATATTTGCGGAATAAACAACTGACAAAATTTCTTCTTGTTTGTTGATGGGAGGGGGCTGGCATGTTTTCTTTCCACAGGTTTTAATTAATCAAGAAGACCAGCACAATCTTTAATATTTGCGGCACAACTAGTATAAACTGAGCACAAATTACTGGCAAACTTTCATTTTGATCGGAAATGGCTATATGCGCCCGTAACAGTAAGTTTAAATTTGAAAATAAAAACAATGGCCGTAGTGACATTACGAAATGTTAGAAGAACTAAAAAAATACCTTTTTCGAAATTTTCTCAAAATTTTCTAATGTTACCAGGAAGTACCAAACAATAAAATTGCTATTAATAAAACATTTAGCACTGATTCGTCATGTGTACTATTTTAAAATAATACACGAAAACTAAGTTGAGATTAATACGGTAACCATTCTTAACATTTTTTAGAAACAATGTAACACAATTACACAATCCATAAATAATACAAAAAAATCACCTGTTTCATGCACAGTTTTTAATTACTACCTACAAGCCGTTACACTACAAATATCCTTAAATTTTAATATGTAAAAAAATAACGCACAAAAATTCGTTTGTTTAAAAGTTTCTTATTGACCTGTACTTTCCTGCATTCGTTCTTTTCAGCAGTTATATTCTTCTTCTTTTTAACGAATATTGGCCTACGTCTACGTTGCAGCCATAAGCAACTCTGGTACTCCATATTTCACAGTAAGAACGAGAAAAGATTTATTCTCACAAGTGATACAGAAGCTGACACGAGATGCTGTAAGAATGCTTTAGTGTTCACGATGATATCACAAGCCAGATGCGTAGTTAGTTATCAAGAAGTCTGTGTGGCAGCTTCGGACGTGCAGATTGAACACGAAGTAGACATAACATAGAGACATATGGGAAAAGACAAGTTAAAAGACGATATTATTGACACTTATAAATTCGTACATAGCTTCATAGGCCTAGATGTTCAAAGGTGACAGTACACTTTCCTTGTTATAGGGAGGATATAGACCACATGCAATAAGCTTCCTGTTCATGATGTATCGAGCTAGCAGGAGATGGCATAGAAACAATACCTATGTAATTTATATCCTGCCTTTCATATCCACAGTCACAAACTAGAGTATCAGAAATAATTATTTTATGCAGATGTTGCTTGAAACGGCCGTGATTGAGGTGGAGACAAACCATCATTGTAATGGATTTGCTTTTTTCGGTCACCTTACGATACTAGCCTATACTCCAGTCTGTAGTTGTGGTTGAACCAATCGGTATGACTGGCCTGTCTTGGAAGCATGTCAACCCTTTGTCCACTGCTGTCGAATTTCCATTTGAAGAATATTAGTAATATAAGCCAGAGTTAAATTTGCAACAGATTCACCAGAAACCATTTTAGCCATTTAAGCAAGTTTGTCTGCATGCTCATTTTCTTGTACTCACATGTGGCTCAGAGGTGGAATTAAAGATTGCAGTCTCTATTTTTTAAATTTAAACTTAGCTCGTACTATTGCATACTTTGATATCTTATATTTCTTATTTATTTATTTTCTCTTCAACTGACCTCATAATCAAGTGGCTGGCACCCTTACAAGAAGAATTGCCATATCTCATTGTAGAAGTGAATACACAATCAGCTGATGCGATCATTGAGGGACAGCGTATTGTCGATTTGCAAAAGGTTTAAAACAGCATGCGAACATTGTCATGCACTATAAATCGAAGTGCACAGGAGGATGGATGGATCTACAAAAAGAAGTACCGTAACCTGGGGTGAATGGGGACATGAGGGTGAATAGGGACAAAAACTGGGAAAAACTATATTTATAATATATTTTGCTTAAACTAATGAGTATTAAATTTATATATAGTAGACTACGTTAAAAAATTGTTTGTTTATCTAAAATAGCAAGTGCAATTGTATTTTGTAGCTTTTATTTCATGTTGGCAGCCCTAGTTAACAGCTGTTGAATTGGGAGGCCATATTGTGCCATCACAAATGTTGTTTGCTACAAGCTTATTTCAGCTTCTATGTTTTATTGAAGTAAATGTCAGCTTTTAGTGTAGTCTGGTAAGTTTTTACAAAAAAAATATTAAAGATCCTCCTATTTTTAAAAAAATGATCAGTTGATTTTTATCAAGCTTGTAATTTCTTCATAAAAATGGGGTGAATGGGGACATAAAATCAACTTGTACAAATCACTTATAAAAAAATTTTGTTACAGTTTTTGTTATTAGTCATATTATTAAATTAAATTTATTATAACTAACATTATTCAGTTCTATATTTTGTTTTGTAAGTTGTAATTTAGGACTTTACTTTCTTTTGCAGTGATAAAAATGCCTAGAAAATACAAAAGGGATCCTCGTTCAAAAGAGCATCGTCCTATAGACAGGAAAAAGGTGAATCTGGCAGTGCAAGCAGTTAAAAATGGCATGACTATTAGGAAGGCTGAAGAAAAATTTGGAGTTTCGAAGTCTGCCCTGCATCGTTATTTGAAGCAGTTTAGAGACAATGAAGGTAAACATATTGATTTCAAGAGTAAAGGTGGTCAAACTTTGCTCCCTTCAGATTTTGAGAAGGATATTTTTGAGTGCCTCCAAACTTGTGCTGGATGGGGATATCCTCTAAGTGCGTTCGACTTACGCTGTTTTGTCAAATACCACTTAGATAGAGAGGGCAAGACCATAGCAAAATTCAAAAACAACATGCCTGGCTATGAGTGGGCACTTCGCTTTTTAACTCGACACAAAACTGACCTCTCTCAAAGATTATGTCAAAACACTAAAAGGAGCAGAGCAGAAGTCTCACCTCCTGTCATCAATAAGTTCTTTGATGAACTAGAAGCGACTGCAGATGGCATACCATCACATTTAATAATTAATTATTATGAGACAGCACTCTCCGACGACCCAGGCCGGCGGAAACTCATTTTCAAAAGAGGCTGCAAGTACCCCGAACGAGTAATGAATCAGAGTAAAGCAAGTGTATCTGTCATGTTTGCTGCAACTGCTTCTGGGAAGATGTCTCCATATGTGATTTACAAGTCCACATATTTGTACGATTTGTGGAGTGAAGGTGGACCTCCTGGAACCTTTTACAATCGTAGTAAGTCCGGTTGGATGGATGGCAACTGCTTTCTCGACTGGTTCAAACGAGTTATCATCCCATACTGTCGTCGATTCGAAGGAAAGAAACTTCTCATAGGTGACAACTTAAGCTCACACTTATCTCCTACAGTAGTCAGATTATGCGAGGAAAATGAAATCTTGTTTGTTTTCCTTCCTCCAAACTCGACACATCTGACACAGCATTTGGATGTCAGTCTATTCAGGCCTCTCAAGATGAGCTGGAGAAAAGTTCTAGAAGAAACGAAGGCCAAGGCTCAAGGAAAACACAAGCCATTTGATAAGAAATATTTCCCTTCCCTCCTGAAAAAGACCATGAATTTGATGGAGAGGGAACTTGAACATAACATCCAGGCTGGATTTGCTAAGGCAGGCATTTTTCCTCTCAACAGGAAAAGAGTGCTCGACAAGCTACCTTCTGGACATAATGAGGATGAACAAAAAGAACAGACTGTAGACAGCAGCCTAACAGAATTCCTAAAAACTATGAGGTATGGAACTTCTGATGAAGAAGTAACAAGGGGCAGAAAAAAGAGACTAAATGTCCCTGCAGGGCGTAGTGTGACAGTTGCAGATTTAGAGGGATCTGATACAAGTGATTCTGAATCAGAACATGTGATGTCAGAACATGATGAATTGGTTTTAAATAGACACGCATCCAGTGAATGTGAGATACCTAACGGCAAGGAAGGAGAAAAAGATCCAACAGAAGGGGACTGGGTAAAAGTCAGATTTGCATACGATCGGGGCATCAAGATTTTCATAGGAAGGATAATGAAGAAATTTGAGACGGATGAGCACCGGTACATTGGAACATTTCTGCGGCAATCAACCAAGTGCTCAAACATATTTGTTTTTCCCAATGTGCCAGATGAAAGTAACTTCTCAAAGAATGACATTTTAGCTGTCCTGAATGAACCAATTGTGCGCAGGGGACGTTACTCATTCACTCCAAATCCACTTTCGACTTGAACTCAGTGTAAATTTGAGAGCAGTTTCATGATTCTTATAATTATTGACATGTGTTCCAAATATTATTAGTGTGCATTGATCATTGCTATAAAGATTTTTTTTTTGGAAATAGAACAATATTGTCAACATTTCGTTAGGAGCCTCCTTTCATTAAATAAAATAGAAAATACCATGTAAAATTAAATAATTACTATTTACTTATTTGGTACAAATGTAAATGTCTGCTTGATGCTTTGTAAATTATGTCCCTATACACCCCAGTGATTTAAAAATAGGGACTACCATTAATGATACACTATTGTCCCTATTAACCCCGACATTGGGGTGAATAGGGACACCAATAAAAAAATTAATTTATGTTAAATGACCGCAGGTAGCAAACATTTATAACAGGCTATGAATAGCTTAAGGGTAGTGCAAGAAGGAAAAAATACTGCCTGTTCACAAAAAAATTACATTTAAAAGTTACTTGTAAAAACAATTAAAAACTGTCCCTATTCACCCCAGTTTACGGTACGTAAGGGTGTTTTTAGTATACTCACATTTCATTGCCTGATGTGTGATACGGATGAGAAGCTATTTACTGATAAGCAAGACAGACGACCTTCCATAAATGATAGTTTGGCGTGGGCGGCAACTGCTGTTGGTATTGGGCACACACAAACAGAGGAATTGTTTGGAATTTTAGATGTGCCAACTTTGGCTGCAGGTAGTTACAGGTCGCATGAACAAAAAGTTGGCAAACTGTATGGCAAAGCTAAAAGAAAACATGGAGCTCGCCATATAAGAGGAAATCCAGCTTGCCCGAGAAGAAGGCCATGTCGATGAGGGGAAAACCTGGATAAGTGTAACAGTCGGTGGTAGCTGGGGCAAGCAGACATACGGGCATGGATATTGTTCTAATTCAGGATTTGCTTGTATAATCGGGACTCGCACACAAAAACTGCTTTACATGGACACCAAAACCAAGTTTTGTATGGTATGTGCTTCATACTCAAATCAGGGCACAGAGGTAAGAGAACACGAGTGCAACCGCAACTATACTGGACCATCTACAAGCATGGAGCACACTATTATTGTCGAAAGTTTGAGGAAATTGTATAATGACAATGATATTTGGGCCCCATACATTGTTGGGGACGGCGATTCCAACGTATATCAAAATATTCGGCAGTTGACACCACGAGGATGTGAGGTCGTAAAGAGAGAGTGCGCAAATCATGTCACAAGATGTTACACTGGTAACCTTCACAAGTTGTTGCACGACACATCTGTTGACATTTTTGCAAGAAATATTCTGCGCGGGAAGATTCCTCGACTAACAAGTGCAGTCCGAGGTGCCATTCGCCAGAATGAGGGAAGTGAGCTGATTTGAGAAATGGCCCGAATCAAGTTTTCGGCAGTCATTCAGCATGACGTGAGACATATTGCACAAGAAAAGACACAGAAGAAAAAAACTTTATTCCAGCACTGGCAAAGAGTGGATTTTTGGATAAGATTAACTTCCAAGTAGAAAAGGTAGTCCAAAAATCTGATCGTCTAACTACAAATGAGACTACAAACACAGCTGAGCACCTCATGTCGTTTGTAAGCAAGTTTAATGGTGCAAAACGTGTGGACTACGCATAAGGCCAATCTTATCATCGTCAATGTGTAATGGCTGGTCTTGCACATACTGGTGGACTGACATGCTATGTAACTAGTCCGTGGAAATTAGCATCTGGAGCTAGCCCCGGCACTATCACAAAGAAAGTGGTCCAGAAACATCAAGAAAGAAATTAAAAGCGAAAGTTGCACTATGACAAAGAACTTGAAGGAGGTAAAAGGAAGAAGAAGGTACGATCAACTCCACCAGACAAAAATTATGGAGCTACATTAGAGCAACAACCTGATGTTAGTGATGAAGAAAGAAAATAGAGGGAGCAAGAAATTCTTAAAATGTTGCTGGATAAGTCAAAACTGTTGAGGATACAGCTAACCTCCAGCAAGCTACAGTGGGGCAAAACGACAGGAAGGACGATGCTTGACGTAAGGCACGCAGGTATCGTATCACTGCTTCAAAGTTTGGAGTCGTGTGCAAAAGAGCTGAAAGCACTCTCTGCGACAAGCTCGTCAAGCAAATCACAGTACCACCTATCCTTCGGATGAATGCGGTGCTTTATGGCCTACGACACGAAGAGTCCGCGAAAAAACTGTACGAAGCACGATACAAGGTTGACGTAGAATCCTGTGGAATCTTTGTGCCACACTGGTTACCTTGGGTGGGAGCCAGTCCTTATGGCTTGGTTCTGGAAGACGGCTTTGTGGAGGTAAAGTGTATTCCTTCCTTGGGCAATTATTCATTAGAATCGTGCCTGAACAACCCTGCCCTACGTAAACACCTCCCAGTCCAGTAAGTAAAAACCAAGGAAACCAAATGCCAACTGAAAGTGAAAAATTCCCATAACTACTACTACCAAATACAAGGTCAGTTAGCAGTTACTGGGCGAAAATGGTGTGATCTACTACTTTACTGGCCTGGGGGGTTTTGAGTGCTTGCGCATTCATGCAGATCAAAGTTTCTGGCTAGAAAAAATGCTTCCAAAACTAGAGCGCTTTTACATGCATTGTCTACTTCCTGAGTTGGCAGACAGTCGTTCGTCGCGTGGGTTGCCCTGTCGTGAACCAGAGTACATCATTAATGCCCGAGCACATAAAGCACATATTAAGTTGAGCTGTGGAAAAAATGGAAAAGAAAAATTGTAATATGTCATGAGTAGCTACAAAGGTAATAAATAGTCATGATATTCCACATGAAAGTGTGTACCTATTTAATGATTATCATTCGCTCAAATGTTTTAAGAGTGGTACAATAGTTGCAATATTATATTTTCGTTTCCTTTATTTAACTTTGTACGATAGCACTATTTTGATACTATGGGTGAAAGCATGAACAATAGTTTGCACCTTATGAACTCATATGCCAATAAAGTTGCTTACGGAAATAAAATGTAAAAAAATTGACAAGTGGTGCAAAGAATTTTCCGCTATTACTTTCAGATAAATGAAACTTGAACATTTTGTATATTATGCAATGTTTGTCTCATATTTACATTTTCTTTATGCATTTTAATTGAATATAAAACGAGTGGTTGTTTTGTGTAAAAAAGACAATAGGGCCTTATTCTTGTATAACAGTGTATAATATAAAGTGTTATAAATTTACATCTTTATTATGATTTGCTACTGTCTCTTTGCTAGATGTACTTGATAAATTTCACTTATTTATCGTATAAAATTGTGTTTGTTGTCATAACATCGCATGCAGGTTTGATATCTTACAATTTGTAATCCTCTGACTGTGACATGTTGTTATGAAATATTCTGTGACGGTGTATGGGCGTGTTTCAAGAAAAAATGTGCTTAGTGACGTCTGTACAAAATTAATGGGTGACTTGAAATAAGGCAGTGTTTCAGTTTGTTGTTGTACGCAATTACTACCTCCATGGATACCACCACCAAACACAACAATCATACAAGCTTTTGGCTTCAAATGGTATATAGTCTATCCCATGAACGAGTGTAGGCCTACTTCTTTACATCTCGTAAAAGTAATTTTAAAAACTAAACGTAGTACCTATTTATATTCGAAAATCTATGATATAACTTGCCACAGGGACGATTAAAGGTGAAAGCGGAGTCACATTAGTGTTCAGTCAAGAATACTTGGAAAGAAATGTCTGCCATTTTTTTTTCTTCCAGTGGAGCACACAATCTGAACAGAGTTGGTGTCAATGCTGCTAAAATGCATCATGATGTTTTGACATTTTTCGGAAACATTGAAAGTTTTTATTCTTTGCTCTCCAGCAGCCCTGGTCAATGGGAAATGTTACAACAGCATGTTCCTTTGTCTTTGCATGGCCTTTCTGAAACTCGTTGGAGTAAGAGACTACAAGCTGTGGGCCCGATTGTGGAGCACTATTCTTCTATCCACAAAATTTTAGATGTGCTCATGTAGGATAAGGTACCTACAATAACTCCATCAGCAAGAAATACTGTTTTGGGACTCAAGATGAAATTAGGATCTTTCAAAGGCTTCTTGATGTCATCGTTTTGGCACAAGATATTGGCCTAAATTCATCAGAAAATGTCATCATCCAGAACAAAGAAATTTCCTTCAATTGTGACCGTGTATGGTCACGAGACGTTAATTTAAGATTCTACACACAAACGTTTAAGGACATAAAGAAGCTTACATTTCATGTTAGCGGGTAGGAATAAAAAAACCTCTTGTAACGTCACGACTCATAGATAGGCTACGGCTGTGTGCGGCAAAAGACAGTGCACTTTCAAACAAAAACCATAGAGAAAGTGGAGACTTCATTCCAACACAACATCGAATTCAGTGTTACCAACTCCAGATTTAGCAGGAAGAAGAATAAATCCTGGAAATCGGTTATTTATCGATTATGTGAACTGGTGTGAAGATCCTTCTAGAACATTCGAGAATCATCTTTATTAAACCAGAGAATTGGAGGGGCAATAGGAGGGAAGGGGAGAGAGAAAATGGGTATATAAGCCCAGGGTTTTGACCAGTTAGGCATGGAGCAGCAGGACCATCACCATCAACATCATGAGGCATTAGAGAGAGAGAGGGATCGACAGCAGGAAAGGTGTTTTGGAGAGCTAAGTATTTGTAGGGTTGTAATTATGAAATGCCCAGTAGAGTTTGAATTTGTAATAATAACTTTGAGTAGTTTGTGTATTATCTGTTGGACTTTTTTTTTGTGAATATGATGCACCTGTTAAAACTTAGTGTTGTTTAGGTGCTCATAATGTGGATTGGCACTTGTTCCATTTTTCTGCACCTCCTGTGCATTTTCTCGTTTAGTGGCCATATTGCTTTCAATAACTTGAATTAGCACTCCAAAGACCTTGCCTTATGAGTTGGTTAATAGTTTGTTAATAATTTTTGTTAGTAAAGATATTAAGCACACAAATGTACCTTATAAACGTTGGCTTTATACCAAAGAAAACTATAGTCAGATATAGTATTTATTGTGTGTAAATTATAATATTTGTTATTTATGAAATATGTCTAGTCATCACAAGATATAACTATTTTTACTGAAGTTAATTATTAGATATGTTTGCAACCGCCCTGC
Source organism: Bacillus rossius redtenbacheri (assembly GCF_032445375.1). NCBI lineage: Eukaryota > Metazoa > Arthropoda > Insecta > Phasmatodea > Bacillidae > Bacillus > Bacillus rossius. The sequence continues at coordinate 67,666,861 of NC_086331.1, forward strand.
TGCTAAAATGCCGCAACAGTGCGATTAACAACTTTTCCCCACCTTCATGCACCAAGGCCAACCAAACTTAACCAAAATTAAATGGCTACTTATCCGCTTATAACCCGGGCAATGTGTGAGTTCCATAAAAAAAATCAAACAATTTAGTGCAGTCATTATTTACTTTCATGGCTATTACTCATTACCAAGGATTACAACCCCCCACGTATAAATTAAATACATAGTTATCCTACCAAAAGGTATACAAAAATATATATAAAATCTATAGTTGAAAGATACTATACAATTTAAGAGATAATGTTTCTATCAGTCCTGTGCGCGCACTTTCCCTAAACTCGTTTGCTCGTGGGTGATACTGCAGTCCTCGTAATATTCAAACAAAAGTACGTAAACTGTCTCCATGCACTCCATCAAAATTAGTACTATGCAGGCCCGACTAAAATAATAAGTACATTAATGTTCATCCACCAAAAATGTATTGACCGGTCCTGAGTAAAGTAAAATTACGTTGCTAGTCATTTATTTCAGCAAAACATATTTCACAGCCCCGAGCTTCGCCTATTCTGGCCATAACAAGTATGAGTGTCGACTCCTTAATTTGAGCATGTTGACTGGGGCCCCAGCTGGTGGTCAATGCGCCTCCACGCCGCTGCCACACCGCGGGCCGGACGGTCACACCGAACCATCCTCCTGCTGTCTCTCCGGCTCGCAAGTCCCGTTCCGCACACTCGCGCGCCACCGCTGAGCGCGTCACTCGGCTACGTCACCATCGAGCTTCTTCGGCCGTCCTCGGGTACACTCGTAACAACCAAACCCACACATCACTAGGCGGCCGTTGAGCAAACAGTTTAATTTCTTTTGTGTCCTCCTGATGCAATTTATTAATTTAAAAAAGGAAAAACCTAATAAACATAACTATGAATAATTAAATAACAATAACAAAAAGAATAAATAAATTATTAATAACAAAAACAATATTTAAATCATTAAATGCAAAACCAAAGAAACGCTTCTTAAAAGAAAACAAGCAACAGCCAACTAAATCGCAAAGAAAGTTACTGGAAACGGTAACATGTTAAAGATTAACAATGAACGTTGGAACTAATTTGATGTGTTCGGTCAATGTTCTGCCACCTTACATTTTTCAGCATAGGTTTTGTCCCTTTGATTTTGTTTTTGAATTTAATATGCAGTTTTGGCCCCATCTGGGCAAGTGTTTACCTTGTGGAAGGTCAGGCGCTTAGGAACCGTGGGAAGGTGGGGGGGGGGGGGGGGGCGACCCAGGGGACTGCCCGGCCATAACATTTCATGGCCGGGCAAATTGATGGTTTTGCCCGGCCATTGCATCAGATGAACAAGAGGCATTGTCTTCATTGCAAAGCTAAGTGGTTTTGTGGGATTTTCTTGTCTGTGCGTTACTTTATTCTTCAAATAAATTAAGACTTTTCGATAAGTGTACAGGCACAATAAATACGGCAACTGTTCTTGTTTTCTTCTAAATATTCACGTTTCACAGTGCTGATAGCGGAAATATTGTGGAATACAAGACCAGTAAATGTTTTCGCTCGTTGCAGTAGCTTACGCTCAGTTTTTGTCCACCCTTGTCTACCTGGCCTTCAGACCCTTGCATTTACCCCGCCCAGGGGGGTTAGCCAGGGGGGGGGGGGGGGTTAGGGGTTCTAACCCCCCCCCCCCTTAGTCAAAATTATTTTTTCTTAACTGAAAGCAGGTTAGCTAAAAGCCTGGGTGTCTTACTGCTATCACCGGCTACTGCACTGGAGGGGAAGAGTAAGCGAGCCCTACCGATTCTCCTTCCCTTCCCCTTCTTTCAAATATCTTACACATACTGTATTTAACTAACGCGGTAATTATAAGCAGGTGTTGACTGGGCTTCCAAAAGTGTAAGGATTGCTGTGTGTGTATAGAATTGAGACGACGACATGATGTCATGTAACTCTTTAAACTAAAGCTAATTGTTTCCAGGAATAGATCAGTTCTGCCGAAACCCAACCCTTTTTATTCTTTTTTTTTGTATTGTCGAGCTTCGAGTATGATTTATGATTTTGAGTGGACGTAAACAAGGCACTTGGTTGATAAAAATATCTTTAATTAATTTCTTACTTCATCACTCAAACAATTTTGTTATTAAAAAATTATAATATTTTTATTAATACAATATTTAAAGTTAAGTACCGAAAACTGCTAAAATAGCACTATTTTACACCTTAAAATCCAAATTTATTTCTGGGGGTGGAACCCCGGTCTTCCCCGTTTTAATAGGGGGGTGGGAACCATACTTCTTAACCCCCCCCCCCCTCCCCCGCCATACACAAATCCTGGCTACGCCACTGATTTCAGTGACAGATGGTGGCAATTTCTCTAACTGACCGACAGCCTTTTACTGGCGTAAGGTCGACCTGAAGCTATGTCACCACTCTGGAGTCTAGTCCGACGCCACAGTTCGCGACCGCCCCACTTACACGATCATATTACACAGCCACAATGAGTGCTAACTGGCAGCACGACGGGAAACGGCATAAGCCGCCCCCAAAAAGACCAGACCTGACCAAACCAATGCGGACTAAAAGTCCAAGTGCCCCACCCCTTGCATAGTAGAACTTCTACCACGCCCCACTCTTCTTCCAGGACCATCCTTCTATTCCTGTAATCCACCTGCTTGTAATAATGCATGACCTTTGCATCCCGCATGTATGTGCCCAGGGTTTTCCCTCTGTCTATGGAGGTTTTACCTGGGCCCAACTTATCTAGTTTTAGTCTAGAATTAAGAGTGAGGGGAGTTAGTCATGGCGAAAACGTCTGCCATGGCTGGCCAATCCCCTCCTAGCACATGATGCACGTGACCTTTTCTGCATGGTTAAAAACCCGCATGTTTAGAGCGTATAGGGCTTGCCCTGAGACGCACTTAGAGTCTTCCCTACCTAGACCCCTCCCTTACACACTTAGTTTTAACTTAGGTTAGGAAAAAAAAAACGCCACTGATCCCCGCCTCGTTTCTACCTAACGGTAACGACCTGACGTGCAGAGCGCTTTCCACATCTGTCATCATTCAACAGCTGTACGTCTTGCTTTTAAGTCCAAGAAACTTTGTGAGCCGTACTACAGAACTGTTTAAAATAAACTTATTTATCTGTAGTATCGTGAGTGAGTAGTGCGGAATGGCAGTGATGAAAAACATTTAGGGTTTAAGGAGAAAATTTATAACAATATTTTAATTTTTGCGGCACACAATGACTCAGAAAAGCATCAACTTTTTCTTCAACAACCGTTCTGCACAGTCCTGCAGTTCATCACAACCACCGCCTAAAAAGCAGTGCACATTAGGCTGTAATGCCTGTGAAGAAAAAGATCCTAAAGAAGAGTTGGATTCATTTAACTCAGGTATTACTTTTCAGCAGTTTAGACTAAGACAAATTTTTACATGATCCCGAAAACCATAGCTAATATACCTATTTAACATTAAAGTTTAGCATGTCTGTACATTATTTTTTTCCGCTCGTGGCTCGTGATTATTCCATCAAGTAATAAAGAAATTTCTTTAAATCTAAAAATCATTGAACAAGAATTTATCAAGCAGTTTTGCAGTTATTTTTAAGCATCTTCACTCGCCTATTCTGTGGGGTTCGCATTTTAAACTTATTCTTAAGGGGAGTCTGACAGTAAAAAAAAATTAAAATATTGACTTTTTTAATTTTTAATACCAAAATAAAATTTCGACTTTCCTGAATAAAATGATATGAGTGTTATTGCGAAAACCTTTTTTCCATCTTTAATTTTTTATTTTCATTTCTAGTAGCTGTGCAGTTGTCAATGAAAAAATACGGATTGTTTGTACAAATAATTATGAGTACCGACAACCGCAGAGCCTGATCACGTGCAAGGCCGGGCTTCTTCAGGGGGGGGGGGGGGGGGTGTGTTTGACGTCGTACCGACCGAAGGCCATTAGCCCGGCCTCAGCCCGCAGTACTGGCTCCTGCTGGCGAAACGCACCCCTCGCCAAGTCTCCACCCAGATGAGACGAGTGGCGTAACCTTGGCGCACGGAGGGAGTGTCCCCCCCCCCCACCCCACGCAAACCCCTGAGGCAGTTCTGATCAGCTCGCGGGCCGGAGCGGACGTGCGCGTACCGTGGGGAGCCTTCTAGTTTTGTCTCTCTGATTCCTCACGACTGGTAACTATAGTCATCACCAAATACCTTCTTCAACACAAATCCCCACGAGACTCCGGGTCGGTTTTTTTTCTACGGTGCAGGGATTAACCCGGCCGTCGCTACTTTCCAAGTCAAGCCACCGAGTCTAGGGGACACGCTGGGGCCGATCGACCCACTCACGGTTCGACGACAGAGCTAGCCTGGCGCCCTCCCGGAAAACACCCCAATTTTCACGTACAGCTCCTTAGACTTGCTGCGGGAATCGCACCCGAAACCCCGGCTGATGGCAGTACCACAGCATCAATATTTACAGGATCGTGTCCTCAGGATCAAGTGATCTCCTTGGATACGCAATACGAAACTTTTACCAATATTACAAATAAATGTGTGCCATCATAAGAATAATAGTTTATATGAATTAACGGTACCGACATTAAAATACGGTAAAACTGGAAGTGTAACGATATCTGTTAAAAAAATTATTAAAAATCCCAAAATAGTGTCATTTTGTACTCCTTAACTTCCCTTTTTTCATTTAAGGTGGTGGAGATAAAAAAATTCCAAATATTTAGGAGAGATCACCATTTTGGTAAAACTGGAGAGTAAAATTGTGTTTTTTAAGGAAATACCGTACTGCTAATCTACATATTTACCCAAATATTACCCACAATTCTTGTATTGAAACTGCAATGGTATTTTTTAATGGTAGCACATCAGAACTTCAAAGTATCATTTCAGTAGGTTAAAGTGAGCCACTGCCCCTATTTTTACCTGTAACCGTTTACCACTGCAACAGGAATCAGAAACATGCATTATTCTGATTTCATACGTAACAACACGCAACATAACGTACCCAACCTAACTTAACCTTTGTTTGTTTGGTATAGTATTCTACAATACACCTGCGAATACTTTTAAAAACTAACAAAATAAGTCTTCAATATATTATTCACAAAAAGTGACGGGAACTTTTGTGTACACAAGCCCAACATTATATATTCGGAAACGGCCGTACGTGAAGTGTGTCTATGGAGGTTATGTATACAACATGGTATTCGCGAATCCACAACATATACACTTCATCATTCTAAACATAACAAACAAAACTGCATTAAATAGTAGGCCAACATAGCCGTTACAAATCTAAACTTACCAAACTAGTCCAGAACAACGCCAATAATATACCAAAAACACGCCTTAACCGGAAATGACCAACTGCGCAGAAATAATTCAAACATCTGTTGAAATCTAATTTTTAAAAAATACTTATTACATTTAGTAAAAAGGACAATAAACATTTATTAATGTTATATTATTATAATTTTACATTAATTAATTATACAGTTATTACTTTATAAAACTGAACATGATGGTCGAAAGATAGACGTCATATCGACGTCTTGTAGCCGACTCTAACCTCAGGGAAACTGAAAAACACGTCGCTCCGACGTGGACAATGTACACTTACTTCATGGTTTCAAAGACCACGTCGATTCGACGTCGGTTTTGGTGGCGTGACCACATTTCGACATTACCACGTCGATGCGACGTTTCTTACACCAAGTGTGCTGTATGGGTTCATTTACCATCTGTATTTGAATCAGTTTCTGTAATTTTGCCATTTCCATTACAATTATTCCTTCCTTCATAAATGAGACCACGTTGTACTGGTTAAGAAAGTCACACCCAAGGATTATATCTAAATTTAGGTTTTCGATTAGGTACTAGAAATATATGTGTGTATTAATGCACCTGGTGTGTGGGGGCCGGAAGTGATTCTGTAGCTCCTACGAGTGTAATGTTTTTTTTCCATGGTTCCATTATTTGGCTGGTGATTATAGTGGGTGCGATGTAACTACGCGTACTACCTGCGTCTATCAGTGCAATCCTAGTTGCGTCTCTTATTTTGACAACAACCTTAGGCATTCTTTGTGTTTCATGTTGCTGTTCCTGCATATGGCCAGCTGATTCTCTCCCCCTCTAGCTGCTATCTTGTTCTTCGGACCTGTTATTTCCACTCTTGTTTGCGTGCTGAGGTGCGCGCGTGTCTGATGTCACCGCGTCATCGGGTTCGCTGCGGCCTTTCCTATGCGCGCCGTGCTCACAGGGAAATACATTTCTTGTCAGGCGTAGCATTCTGTCTGCTAATTTGAGTGTAGCTACTTTTTATTTGCAATCGATTTCCATTAGTTTTGTTTTGCTTTGGGAGTGTGGAAATCACTGTTTTCACTCCCTGCGATGCTCGTGTTTTGAGTGTTGTTCGTATGACATGCCCTGATTTGTGTATTTCCTATTTCCCCAATTTCTTTCTCCGCTCTCGCTTCTATAACCTCTATTTATACTCCTCCATTGACTGTCTTCGATCGTCTTCGTCCATCAAACAACTTCTTGTTTGTCTCTTCCTTTCTCCTTTCAATTCTTTGTTTATTTTCTGCTTCATAATAATTCGCGCGCTTCTCTTTTCTGCGACTCTCGCTATTGTGTCGTCTCGGCGACTGCCTGAAATGTGTCTGTTGCATATAGTATCGAGTGTGCTGACACTGTGCGCAACTGTTATTATGAGCATACTGAGGCGGTTTGCTTCTGAATACCGACCTACCTGTACTGAATGTTCTACATCTATCTATTTCCTCTGCGGGCCTGCGCTGTGGTATGCTTATGTTTTCGTGTGTGTCTCGTATGTGTTCCGTTTCAGACTGACTTTGTCGATTGTTAAATTACGTAGTTCTTCTTTCAGATGATTTATTTCTTTTTCTAAGAACTCCGTAGTCTGAGCTGTATTTTCGATATTGACTTTGTATTTGCTATTTCCTACTTCTATTTTTTCAAGCATGCCTTAATGTCGTCTAACATACGAATGTCTTGCAAGATCAGTTTGTCTACGACAGATGGCAATAATGAATTCCACAAAAAAATCTAAAATTTCTTCTTCCTTCATGTTCGCCTTATAGCAGTTTGCAAGGTAAACATTATTCTCTACATGCAGAATACTGCTCTCGTCGGTCTGTTGTCTTCGAACAGTTATCGTCTACGTTTTTTAACGTTTGTTATTTTTGTCTGGCGACGTAAACAAGGTTTTCAATCTTTCCACCGTCTGTTGCCAGGTCATGTTTGGCTCCTGTTCTGCCTGCAAGTTTTCATACGCCCTCTTGGCTGTACCCCGTAAGTATAGGCCTAACCGCTGTTATCATTCCTGGTCTGTCCATCCGTTAATTTGGCCAATTGTGTCATAGTTTTGAAGAAACTCTTCTATGTCTTCCAACACGGTGCCCTCGAATGTACCTATAAGTATCTGTGACTCTAGAAATACTTTGACTGGTTGTTGCGCCATGTCGTTACCGTATGTGTGTGTCTCTAAGTGTGCACTCCTCGTGTTTTCTGCGTTTCTATCGTGGTTCTCCCCAAATGAATTTCCTGAACCTACCTCATGAAGAACATCATCATACTGTGTATCGAGTTATTTATCATTCGCCTGTGCTTGGTCTAATCCCTGAGAAACAAGTTTACCGAGGAATGCTCGCGTAATACATCTTCCGGTGTTATCCAACTGTTGTAACACCTCTGGATTAGTGGTAACAAGCTGCTGTGCCCGTGAAACTAATGAATTAAAATCCTGTGTTACATTTGTGTCTGTGTCCTGACTCAGGCCTAACTGCAAGGCACTTGCTCTGGAACCTGGGCTTGCTGACAGTGTCTCGTATAAACACTTGGCTGAACTTTAAATGTGACGCGATCCCTCGTCATTCGCCATGTACTATTATTACTATCCACATGACACTTTTATTACTAGAATTAGTTAAAGCAAGGCAATATTAAAATAGGTTAGTTCACATGCAACTGTATACAAACATGACCATTTATATGTGTGATAGGTCTGGCTGTAGCTGTTGATATACAAAAATAAAATAAAGGATAGGGTGGGTGATAGGGTGATGGACTCCTTTCTTGCTGTAAGAGGTGGGAACTTAAGGCGCCTCCACCAGTGTTATGTCAATTTCTCTCCTAATGAAAGTCTTATTACCTTCTTTCATAAATGGGGCTTGAAGGGAATAAGCGGTTATAAAATAAGGTCTCGACATTAACTTTAGTTCCACTTCAATTTACTATTAACTATTGCAATTGCCAATGCCATCACCCGTTGAGTTAAATCTATAAAATATATTTAAGTTAATCTACGTGCTTCGCTATCACACCTGTAAGTCGGCGAGGCGGGAAGCGGCGGCGAGAGACACACGACGCGCCCCGGGCTCCATCTCTGCACGGCCACCCCCAAAAAGCCCCCTTTCGGGCATGGCTGCCGTATTTGAGACCTTGGGTCCAGGGCATCGTCGATAGTCCTCATTCTTACCCCCTCACCACCCTGTTCGCTTTTCGCAACGGTGGCCAGCCTCGTTCCGAAGCACTGTCCCAGTATTTGCGCTGACGCTGCTGTTGCGCTGACGCCGCAATGAGGCTGGCCCACACGTCGCTGCAGATGTGTCGTAACAATATGCACAGAATAATCTAGTGGCCACGATTTACTTAGAGTTTTGAAATTTTCTAAAAATTTTATTACCTATTCAGAACAAATTTTTTATTATTTTTTGAAAAAAAATTTTTATATGGTTTTGAAATTTTTTTAAAAATAAAAGCTGTGATAAGATATGAATATTTCTTGATCTGGTTTTAAAAAATGGCTGCTGGATGAACAAAAATAAGTAGCTGTTTCAATAAAAAAGATATAGTTGTAGTAGTTAATAATGTGAGAGCACGGTGTTTCTGTGCAATTCCAGAGATTATCATAAAAAAATTATAACCTTCCTCCATGTATGTTTTCAGCTTTCCAAGGTAGGCTACCTAAACTTCCTTTCTTAAATGTGAAGGAGCTGTCTGAAGATCGGTTTCAGTTTATGGTAAATATATCAGTTGCTGGTTTCAGTCACCTAGGAAGTTCGGGCCAGTATTCAGATATGTTTAGTTTGAATCAAATGTGGCCTTCAGGTTTAAACTAATACACCTTAAATTAAGACAAACAAGTAATTTTCTTTGATTCTGGTCCAATACTTTTGTACTACCCATTAGAGAAGTCATAAAATTCTTGTAAAAGAGAGTTTATACATGATACAGGCTGGGGTGCTTTTTTGACTCTTTAATAGCTTTCACAAAGTCAGCAGGTACACAGTTGATGTCGAACCTCCTGTAGCAGTAAAGCCCAGTCCCCACCCTGCCAGTACCAACCCCTACTGACGGAATGCACCATCCAGCCTGCACGCCCGAGTCAAGGGCGCAACTACACAAGATGTGTTTGCCATTGATGTCCATTTAATACATGTCTACTTGGCCGCGAGTATTAGGGGTGGTCTTCTCGAGAGTAGAGACCACAAGTCAAGGCAGAATGAAGACCAGAGAAAGGGATAGCTGTGGCATTTTTGTAAATAGAGAAATTCGGGTACAGCTTTTCGAGACAGGAGTTACTGTCCTTAGTCGAAAGATATGTCGAAACCTTAAAATGCCATTCAAGGATCCAAAGCCGAATTTTGATTGGCTATAACTATAACAGTTCATAAAAAGACAAAACATTTCTCTTAAAAAAACACCAATTGTGGAAATTCCCAGACAATGTTACGTGGATCTGTTTGTGATTTATCTATATTTTGAGGCACTAAAAGAAGCCATACAAATATTAGGATTAGCTGACAAAACTCACCTTATTTTTAATTTGGATGAGACGAGTTTAGTGCAAGATCTCAGCAAAACTAAAGTTGTATGTGGTAGAGGCCTTCCATCTTCTTCTTCCACAAGCTTGTGCCGCAAATTCCAAATAATTGGCACAATTTTTTTTTACCTAAATTCCCTAATATAAACTTTGTTAGCCCATTGTTCATTCTGATCAAATCTTTCCTACTAGAGTCCCGCTAGCTTTCCAGTGCTGCAACCGATAGCCTGGTGTTATTTCGCCAGGCAAGTAATAGCCATCATTTTTCTTCCCGCCTCGAGCCACGAACGCGACCAGTGTTTGACTTTGTGACCGATAGTGCTTATCTCGACATCCTCCCAGGGCAGCCCTCTTCCCAGAGGTCAGCTTAGGTTAGCAGCTCCAGTCATGTCCCATTATAATGTTCCAAGGCTGTCGGGCACATATAGGCACTTGCCCTAACACTTTTCTCACGAGCCAGCAGACCCCCCCTCCTTCTTTTCTACGAAGTTCAGCAAGTGTGAGCCTAAATCTTCTGGCTGGCGAAAGGTCTGCATTCGACATCTAGTGGCGAAAATGACAATCACTTAAATGTATTAGTTCTACGAACTCTAGAGCCGCCACCACACCTCTCTCTAGTTACTTTTTAGCCCGACAGAGCACGAACCAGTTGGTCCCATAAGGGCTACGCTTACACTAGTCCCTCTTGTGGGACTTTTGTGAACTAACCCCGAGTCTGTTTCGCTTGTGCCCCGATGGAGCACACTGCCTTCCGAAGTGCGAGTGACCTCCGATGCCCTTTAAGTTAGGCTACCAGCCAACTTTGATATTTTTTCTTTTGGTTGACAGAGCGAGCTCTCTGCCACCCCTTCCAGCCATACAGAGGCCAGTTCCCCCACTTCCTGGGCCTTCGGGCCCCTAACTCAAGTTTTTAACTACATGCAACCCTATGGATTCATCGATTCATCCTTCTGTCGTCACAGTGGTCGCTTTTCTCCTGTGCTTCTCGCCCGCGACTCCATTCGAGAAGCTGTGCCGCAGCAACTAACTTAAGGGATGTGATCCCATGTAGTTCTAGAGTGATCCCTAAGTTTTTTTTATTTTCTAGTTTGCTTGTCGTTTTAGTTTGGATTAGGTACTAGGTAATCTCGTGCCGCGAGTACTAGTGCTTCTTCCGAGGGAGTGATTTTCATCATTCCACCCCCAAAATGATTAGTGGAAAATTCTACGCCCTTTTGCCTATAGTTGGCTCCCTACTTAACTTTTACCCTGACTTCTCGATTCCTGTTGCTTGCCAACTCAATTTCTATTCTTGACCACTGGATTCCTTATTTTTGGTTCCAGATGGGTACAAGAGATGGTGTAAGAGTTCAGGTTTTTATTCGGCTCAAGCCCATCACGAAATTCAACTAAATGTACATGCTGGCTTCTTACACTGACATGTATTCTACACGTCTCTCCCGCTTCTAGTTACCGCCAGTGCACAGGCAACAATCAGATATTGTTAAATCAGAATAATCATAGTCCCGCACTGGTTGGGCTAACAAAGGTTTAAATTATGCTAGTTAAATTATTTATGTTAGTTATTGTGTAAGCTTGATTATGTCAAAGGAAAATGTAAGATTTATATGCCAGATAAAATTAATAATCTGTAATTGATAAGTTTGACGGCCGAGGCCCCAATGAATTTTTATCTGTGTAGCCCTATTCATGTAATTCTTGAAACTATCAAAAGAAAATAATGAAAACTATAATTAACAATAAAAAGGGCAAGTTTTAAGCAAATTTCCCTTTTTTATTTATTGCTTCAAATACGATCCATTTTCTACTTCCAATTGTGAGAAGTAAGTTTCCCTTTTTTTAATATTTCTCCCTTGTGTACCTCTGAGTATACTGTAGTATCTTTCGCCCACTTAAAGCAACTTCCTGGGATTTTATAACAAAATTAATTTAAGGCTTTCTTTAACTACACAAGGGCAGTAACAGGTGGTAGCAGAGCATGATTTGCTTATAAGCATACCCTAGTGTTACAGAATAAAATTTTAAAACCAAAAATTTTTGTTTGATTTCTATGTAAACTGTAAACTGGCAGATAGCATTTTCACATCATGATACTAAATTTTACTCCTTAAATGATTTTCACTTAAAAAAAATTGTCAGCATTGCTTCTCATTTCGGCAAATTATTCTCCTTTCAGTAAGCATTATAATTGTTTATGCAATCAACTCCTGACCTATGGGGATGTTGACATATAAGATCAGAAGACAACATTTAGTTCAGTCTCTCGCTGGCCATCACTAGACTTCGGCGCGAACCAGCCGCTCACAGCTGCAGCGCGACGTGTCTTATCATGCATGCCCCCCCCCCCCCCCCCGCGACCCTGAGGGCCAAGCCAGCAGACGACCGAATGCCCAATGCTATCGCACGCGCGGATAACATGCGGCTACATGTACAACCCCCCCCCCCCCCCCCCTCTTTCTTCAAACTATCAGCTCCGCGGGCCATTGTACTTCTGTATTTCGTGCGAGTGAAACAAATTATAAGTACTCATCTGACTGATTGTGGTAAAACAGGGTGTAGACACCATCTATTATAAATTAAACATATACCTACTCCTTATTAAAACACAACAGTACTCTAATTCAATTTCCTTTGATTACAAGCAATGTAAACATGACCATATCATTTATTTGTGTTACCACACACCTTCAAAATAATCACCCATCAATGTGTCTAGCTTTGTTTTGATTGATTTCGATATCACCCAATGAGGTGTAGTCACTCTTTCTTTCGATGAAAGGTTTTCTCAATTAAATTTTCTGTGTGTTGGTAGAATTTTCCACAGATTTCCTATGCTAGCACTGAGATCATGAATTTTTTTTAGATAGTCCTTTTTTTTACGTTGACTGTTCTAGCAGCAATTAAGCTGTAAATTCCAATTTGCACACACAGTATCTAACATTGAATCATTTACTAATAATTTCTTCTGTTGTAAATGTCAGTGTCATTAATGTTGACACAGGTTCCATTTTCCTTTTCTTATCATTTTCTCAGCTTAACTTCTCTGGTTTTCCAGGTAAAATTTTGTTTAAACACAGTTCACAGTGCTGTTTGATTTTCACAGTAACAAGCTCACGAGGACGTAACATTTCTGTGTTTAAATGGTTTCTGCAGCAGGTGACAAATTACCACTATTGATAATCTTTAAAGGAAAGAATACGTGGGATTAATGGCAAGCCCCTGCAGCGGAAGCTTATCCTGGGTTGACTTACTTATACAGTTACATTTAATGGGTGGATGGAGTCAGAAGTGTTTGAGCAGTACTTCGAAAGAACATTTATACCTCTCATCTTGGAGAAGACAAGCCTGCTGCTCTAGTCATCTGTGTTGGACACAAAACTCATGTGTCCTTAAACATGATTGAATATACAAAGAAGGCTAGTATCACCATTTTGGACACTACCTTCTCACTCATCGCACATTCTTCAGCCCCTCGACCTGAGTGTAACGAAGTCCTTAAAGAGTGCTTGGAATGTTGTTTTAGTGGATTGGCAAAAAACACATTGAGCAAAAGCTGCTGAAGAAAGAATAAATAGTGTGGCATGGAAGAATGTAGAACCCAGTATAATTATATCTGGACTCAGAAAAGCAGAGATCCATCCTTCAGATAAGGAAAAGATCCCAGAAACTAAATTTGATCCCATAAGTCTCACAGGTTGGAAAAATATCCATTCAGAAGGAACCAGTGAAGATGTACGTAACACATCAACTCAATACCTAGAACATGAGTAAAAATAGAAAGTGATCCAATCATCCAAAACCAGGCCTCTGAAAGGGATGATTTTTCAGCCATACAAATGGTAACCCTTTCTTTTACTTGTACTCAAACTTCCCACCTTGCAACATAGACTCAGATGTGCACAGTAACAAGATCCAGCCTCGAAGAGAAAAGAGTACCATTGCAGCCACCCTTATCTTATGCTGTGTCATGCACTTCCCACCACCAAACAACTGAAGGTTTAGCAACTTCTGTAAAGTCTTTTCAGATGATGGTTCTGGAGACAATTAAAAGCCACAAGGTCCCAGAGCAGAAAAAGAAGAAAATGGTAGCATGTGGGGCATTAGTGATAACATCAAATGAAGTTTACAAAAGACTTCTTGAGGAAAAACATAAGAAAAAATAAATCAATGATGCAAAGGAAGGAGAAAAATTATAATATAGAAGATGAAGTCAAAAATGCCAGAAAAAGGCTAAAAAAAAAAAAGGAAGTCTATGGAAAGTTCATCAGAGTCTGAACAAGATAACGGTGATCATGGTTTCTCAGTTCTAGACTCTGATGTGTGTGACATTTTGATGGGTTCATGAAAAATATGTTTGCTAAAGAGGAACCTTCTGATATCTTTAAATCAGTAGATGAATTGGCCTTCAGAGATTAATTAACTGTCAAGTTTGCAGGAAATGCTAACATTAAGCATTCTGTTGGTAAATTAATTAAGTTTGGAGAGGATGAACCTTTATTCAAGTAAGTGAGAAAGTACTCATCACACACTGGAGGTTTTACAACTTTCAAGTCACCTCTAAAAGAAGAAATAAGCTCTATGGTGAAAAGTGGCATTGTATGTGTATTTACAACTCCCAAGAAGGAAAAACTTGGGAGTAGTCAAATTTGAAATTAATTTTTCAGGTTATAGTGTTCTATAATTTTATTAAAAATTGTTGTCAGATTCATTTTACTTATATACCATTAATATTAGTGTTGGTCTTAATATACATAGTATTGTCTTCTTTAATTCCTATTTTACTAATGTAAATATTATTCTTTAACTGGTCTCATACATTTGACGTCGTCCAGGACTGCGGCCCCCCTTTCAGCCCGATATGCCACCGCCCAAACACCACCATCTCTGTTCAAACCTCCCGCTTGTGCGTGCGTGTGAGCGTGTGTTGGTAGTCCGGCAAGAGGGCGCTTAGCTGCAGTGGGCCGCACCCCTTTTTTAAATAATAATATCATTGTAACCTTTTCTTTTCGCCCCAAAATAGTGTCACAACGATTCTGTATGTGAGTGCCTTTTGTTTCATTAATATATTATGTTTTTCAATAAAATACATGCAAGCACGGACAAGGACCCTCCCTAGCGGGCGATGACGGAACTAACAAATAACTTTATTTAAACTATTTTTTACCACATAAGTAATAATTACAGACGGTTTGGTCGTGGATGTGTATCTGGTAATTTTCTAAAGAGTTCATGTTATTTTCTATAATAACCCGGGGCACGCAATAGCTAAGATGTTAACGGTAATTGTGTTGGGCGCGAAGGGCGCAATGTTGCCTGCCACAAGCCCTTGTCTCAGCCCAGTCTCCTTCTTCAGCCGGCCGAGAGCGGACGTCTCTGCAGACACCCCGTGGACATCACCGTTGACTCACCGATAAGTAGTTCTGCTCAGTTAATTTATTCAAATCGTTTTCTTTATATCCTCGGGGCCTCTCTCGGTCGGTGAGACTGTTTAATTAGTAATTCTCATACTGTCTGGAATTTTCAACCACCAGTGTTATAAGTAACGACTTGAGGCGACCACGTGCGTGGTTCGCCTCCTCAACTAAATCGATTCGTGCCTCGGGCATTTTCTAACAGTAACAAGGAAAGCTTGTATAAGGGCGTTTAACGTGAGTAAATAAAACCAACTTAATTGAGTCACGTGTCTTTGTGTTTGGGGGGGGCCACGTGGGCCCTTAACCCAGTCAGCGGCGTGTGGGACGCCCTAAGAGCCCACTGCGGTTAATTAGAAGCTTGCTCTACGCTGAGAGCGGGCTCGGTTAGGAACAGGTGCTGGATTAAATATCAGACGGGCTAATATCTCGCCGCACACGGACCACGTAACGCCCTGAGTTAGAGTATCAAGCCGGGTCCACATGCCCACTCACGTGGTGGCGCCCACTATTTCCACCAGTAATTCGAACCTTAAAGCCGGTACGCCCTCAAATGGTGCCCAAGAGCGTGTGGCGAGATATCGAACGTGTCGTGAATACCAGGCCCACACGAGTTAGCGCGTGTTAGGCGGTCGTACACCGGAGCGCGAGAGATAACGGGACTGGCCGGCCACGTGACCAGACGAGTGCGTGCGCTTCCGAGAATTCCCAGCGAGCAGCCAGGAGGCCGCATTCCGCGCGAAAACAACACATTCCGAGCAGTATGTTATCGCAGTGCTGATGTGGACGGAGGTATTCGTGAGTAGTTCATGAGAATGTGGATGTGAGGACTGATCGTGTGAAGAGGACCGCATGTGTAAATATGTATGCAGACGAGTGTATCGGGTGTTACTTCCCCTGCCCGAGTTGGGACTTGTATGGCAGGACAGCCGCCGGGTACGAGTGTGGCTATTGCACCGAGTACCGCATACACGGGGTGATGAAGTGTGGAGCTAGGTCGTGTCCCGGAGGTAGTAGCGAGGGATACCAATGTCAGGAATGTGCTGGCCTGTGGCATTGGGGCTGTAACGGCGAACATGAATGGACTATACTGCGCAAGTTTTTTACCTTTACATGTGCGCGATGTACCGCCTACCTAGCCACCCAGGTGCAGTATCAGGCAGAGACTCCGAAAAATTATCCTGCACGACACGCCTCGACGCTTCCCGATCCACCGACGCCGCTCACACCGACGCCAACCACGCCGCTCATGCCGACGCTGAAAATGACCCTGCTCGACTCGCCGATGCACCACGTGTCAAGGACGCCATTTGTTGCCGTACCGGCATCCCCGCAGCACCAAGTCGACTCCTCACGCACGACACCGACACCAGCATCACGAAGGTACGTCCTGACGTCACCCAAACCGTCACGTGTTACATTACCGACGCCTACCGCACTGACGTAGATGCCCGTCGCCCTGACGCCGACGCCTGTCATGCCGACGCCGAAGCTCATCGACTTGACGCCTCTCGACACAAGTCCGATGACGCAATCACCTGCAAGACCACGTTTCATCGACCCAATGCCACTTATCCCCACACCGACGCTCGCCGTCCCGACGCCGACAAATCCGCTCCCGCCACCTCCTGTCCCGGAGCCGCCAGCCTCGGCACCTCTCGTTGACCTGACGTCTCCCGACACTGGTCCGAACGCATCATCGCCAGCAAAACCACGTTTCGTCGATCCGACGCCACTCGTCCCGACTGTGATGATGCTTGACCCGCCAAAGTCAATTGAGCGACGCACGACGACGACCGTCCCGTCTCAGTCTGCGACACCGTCCAGCACCCGCCTCGTGTCGGAGACACCTCCCGACGCCGGAATGACCTCGCCACCGCACCGAACCGCCGTCCCGACGCCACTAAGGTCCATTCCGACGCAACCCGCACCGTCTCCGTCACACAACTCGCCACGGACGCCACCAGACTCGACGCCGACGCTTCACGCCACCTTGTCGCCACCACCTGGCTTCGACGTCATCCTGCCTTCGTCACTGCCACCCGATTGTGCAGTTGCAAACGGGACGCTTTGCAACACGATGTCCAGGGCCCTGACGCCAAAACGCCTGAGCGCTGCCACACCACCTGCGTTTGCCCCTCTGTGCTCGCCCAGCTTTGCTCCTCTGTGCCCGCCTGGCTTCGAGGCACAGCCAGTTGAACATTCCCGAACGAGACGGACGCGCGCGATGCTGACGCCGCCTACATGGCCACCTGACGCGATGCCAGGAACGTCCGAGACGCCACGACGCCCGATTCCGACGCCGAGCGCCGCAGTAACGAAACAACGGTCCAGGGCCCTGGTTCCCGTTATGCCACGTACCTGTCGCAAGTTGGCAACATTGAGACGCCGCACCTTCAAGTCACTGTGGCTACGGGGTCGCCTGAGCTCCCAGCATCCGCCTGTCGCAATGCATGTCGACGCCACGACACCTGGACGCACGAACGTCCCACCACCGAACGTGACCATCACCCGGACATCTGCACCTGTCACCCGTCTATCACAACAGGCCGCGAAGCGCCCACATGTCGGCGAGGCTGAGCCGGGCCGTGCCGAATGCCGCCCACGCTTGCTGCCTGCCTGCCACGAGCCGCCTGACCTTGGTCGCCGCCGCCCCTGTCGGCCGGCGCCCTGGCCACCGCCGCGCCGCCACATGCAGCAGCCGCCGCAGCCACAGATTCGGAGCTCGGAGCAACTGGTGGGTCTCCACCCCCAAGGTTAGTCCGCCAGCGCCCAATCTGCCCGTGTGAATTGTTCGTCCATCATGGAAACATTGCTCTCCTTCCATCATGTAAACATTGTCCGCCCACAACGTCAACATTGCCACCTGTCCGCACGGACGTAAACATAAACATTACCATGTGGGAGTGCTCGATGTAAACATTACAGACAACGCCCCCCAACCATCTGTCACACGGCGCTGTCATATCGGCCTACTTTCGGAGGGGGCAATTGATGTCGTCCGGGTCTGCGGCCCCCCTTTCAGCCCGATATGCCACCGCCCAAACACCACCATCTCTGTTCAAACCTCCTGCTTGTGCGTGCGTGTGAGCATGTGTTGGTAGCCCGGCAAGAAGGCGCTTAGCTGCAGTGCGCCGCATCCCTATTTAGAATAATAATATCATTGTAACCTTTTCTTTTCGCCCCAAAATTGTGTCGCAACGATTCTGTATGTGAGTGCCTTTTGTTTCATTAATATATTATGTTTTGCAATAAAATACATGCAAGCACGGACAAGGACCCTCCCTAGCGGGCGATGACGGAACTAACAAATAACTTTATTTAAACTATTTTTTACCACATAAGTAATAATTACAGACGGTTTGGTCGTGGATGTGTATCTGGTAATTTTCTAAAGAGTTCATGTTATTTTCTATAATAACCTGGGGCACGCAATAGCTAAGATGTTATCGGTAATTGTGTTGGGCGCGAAGGGCGCAATGTTGCCTGCCGCAAGCCCTTGTCTCAGCCCAGTCTCCTTCTTCAGCTGGCCGAGAGCGGACGTCTCTGCAGACACCCCGAGGACATCACCGTTGACTCACCGATAAGTAGTTCTGCTCAGTTAATTTATTCAAATCGTTTTCTTTATATCCTCGGGGCCTCTCTCGGTCGGTGAGACTGTTTAATTAGTAATTCTCATACTCTCCAGACTTCTCAACCACCCGTGTTATAAGTAACGACTTGAGGAGACTACATGCGTGGTTCGCCTCCTCAACTAAATCGATTCGTGCCTCGAGCGTTTTCTAACAGTATCAAGGAAGGATTGTATAAGAGCGTGTAACGTGGGTAGGGGAGAACGGGGCACGATGAGTCGCAAAAATTTTAACTATCAAGTTTATGTCTAAATATGAAATTATTGGTTCACTATTGTGTACATAAATAAAGAAAGGTATATATTTCAACACACACTTATGTTATTTAGCCTACTTCGATTAGTATTTCATACATAAATTTAATATGGTTTTTTTAGAAGTGACCCATAGTGCCCCAAACTTGGTGCACTATGGGTCAGTATCTGGGGCACTGTGGATCATTCTTATGAAACAGAGTTTTGGTCTAAAACATGAAGTTGAATTGTTTTTAAAATAGGTTTAATTAAATAAACATGATTAAAATATTAAATGAACACAAAAAATAATTACAGTTACAGCAAAAATATGAAAACCCGCCATAAAAATTACACTTTATCCATAGCAAACGATTTAGAAATAGCCACTTGTTGTCTGTAAGTAGTCTTTTTAGCGCATGTTGAATAAATAAAATGACACAGCAAATTTTAAAAATGATCTTTGGTGATCAGTTTTGTTATCACATGTTTCAGGCCTTGGCAAGACAAACAAGATATCGGAGCGTCCCACTATCGAAATATCACCTTCTTGTGGAAAAATAAACTTATCAAGGGTTTTCTTTGAACTTCTCATAAATTTCACCTCATATACTTTTCCTTAATTTGATGCATTTGTAATCGTCAACACCTGTCCAACATAGTGCAATTTACTTTTCTTATCCTGAAACTCCACAAGAACATAGTCACCTTTGCCGTCGCCCGGGTTCTCGTGTTCGAGACTCGGCGGTGTTCCTAGCAGGAAGGCTGTTTTCTTGCGGGGAAACGTGTCCGGGAGGGCACCAGGCTAACTCGGTGTTTAGCCACGAGGTGGGTCGTGAAATACGAAGGCCCTTGCGTGGCCCACTAGGAACGGTGGCAGTGGTCGTGATGTTAGGGGTCCCTAATGCCTGCTGTATCACTGGCCCTACACAGCATAGGACGCTGATCCCTAACTGGATTGGGGAGGTTCACAAATAACGTACACGGTTTTGCACTGTCGTTTACACGTCGCGCACGGAGTGTGCGGAGTGGACGTTTAATTACGCTCGCATTTACACTTGCAAATTACAGTCACACGATTTCCCTACATAAAAAACACTATCATTATACACTGGGCGCTCTGGCGCGCCGTCACTAAAGTTACGTCCTCACGCCAGTCGAGGTTGAGGGAGAGATTTTGATTGGAGTCGGCCAATCCCGTAATTTGTGAACGGCGATGCGCAGGCTCACCTGTGTGGACCGCGGCTCGCTATTAAATTAAGTAAAGGTTTCGATTAGATGTAGCCAGTGCCTGTGCACTCGGCAGTTAATTGAAAGTCTGGTATGGCGGGAATCGGCCTGTGCTGTATATTGCACTGCCCCGCGTAATGCGTTGTGCGGGGCGTGTTATGTTTACGCGGCTGGGATAGGGCCTACACCAGAAAAGGACCGGGCGCATACGGGGAGTAATTTTAAAAGGTTTCGAAGTTTGACTAGTTACCAGAAGGAAGTTCAGTGAAGACAAAGGATGATGTCTCTCCGTGGGACGTGCGTCCGTCCCGGTCCGCGAGTCGCTCTGTACTGGCATCTGGCCCTGGCACGAGGGGAGGGGTGAGCATCCTGTCGCGCCAGAGTTTCTAAAGTTCCGTTATTCGTAAAAAACTATATTAATAACAAAATGTAAGTGGCTCTAAATTCACCTAATAAAACTAAATAATTAACTCTATATATTGACGCCACTCCCGCTGCCTAAGTTTTTTAATTGATTATTAATGTTGAAAGTGATCTCAGGGGTTTTAACGGGGGTTCGGCCTCGTGACTGCAGGCAGGAGCACGTCGCTGTTCGAAACCTACCCGCACTGTTCAGGCCACCCAGGACACCATATAAATAACTGGTAAACGATTTGACACGACACTGCACTTTATTCAGAACCGATACTCTTATTGGTCCAGGCACTGGCCGCTTCTGTTGTCTGACCGCTGCGACACGCGTATCTCTCTACGTAAACGGTACGCGCGACCAGGATAGGTTGCTAAGTGGTGTACACGGACTTATACAGTGGCCGATTATAAATGTGAAAGGTGCGGCGGATAGCCACAGATCTCCTGTGCTGCAAGAACTTCTACAGGCAGTTACGTTAACATGGAAAACAGCACATACAAACGGACGTTCCAAAGTTATTTGCAATCTAACCTAGGGCGAAATATTGAGGTCCCGAAAAGTACGTAACCCGGTACGCTGGAATCATACACGTTACAGTCACTTTGTAATTGGAAATTACTCGGTTATATTGCACATTACAAGTTACACATTTACAGACGATGAAAGTTAGAAGGCGAAAGTTAGCGAGTAAGAACTCGACACACGTTGCTTAAAGTCTTCGATGATAACAATTAAGTGGCTGTGAAGCCGAAACTACGTAACTCAATTACGCTGTCCTTAATCTCTGGACACGAAATTACGTAGAAAATGTAAAGTTCCCTGTTGGGATAAAATTAATTAGTTACGAGTCGCACGAAATATCGTGCGACTGGGTGGGGTCGGCGCAGAGCTCGTAAAAGGATTTTAAAACTTACACTATTGCTGATATGTAGATGTAGCGCGAAAGTTGATGGCTCTGCGTTCGCGGAGCGTCCAACCCCTGCGAGCTCCCGACGGTAACTGAACTCGAGACTGCCCTGCGGCCTCGCGCCTAAACGCGTGGAGCGCGGGGAAACAGATCCGGCCAGTTTTGGGCTTAAAAGACATGTTACACAATATATGATTATAAAACAATTAGACATGATTTCCCTTGAATTAATTATCTTTTAAATTGTTATTAAATTGGTTGATTTTGATTTGAACAGAATAATTACATATTTAATTCGGTGCATTGCCACACCCGGCCGGGCGCTGTCGTCGCTTTGGTGTTCATCGCGGCGCACTTTTACACACTCGGCGGAAATCACGCTCGGGCGTGTTCGATGCACTTAAGAGGTGTGTTGTGATATAACGGCCTGTGCGAACCAGAGGGAGCACCGGCGGTCGGCGTCAATATATATATGTTTTATAAATTAGATGTAACAATTTTATATAAAATAAGTTTGAATTATCAGAGTCACACTGGAGACTGTTCGTCGCTTGATGACTGCTCCAGTGGCGAATGATAAATGCTAATTTGGGGCGGTTTTAAATAAGTCACATATTACACTATTTAAATCAGGCTGAAGGCCGCAAGGGGAGCACTCACAGCTGTTTTACTAAAAAAAACCACGTGACTGACCCGGGCACTCCTACGTCGCACTTGTGTTGCACGGTGTTGTTAATTTAAAGTGGTGTATTCTTTAATGTGTAATGAATTGACAGTGTACGGGACTCAGTTTGTCTAGCCGATTAAGTTAAGGGCGTTGATTATACCTATGTTCCGCGGCACTCGCCTGACTCGGGTGGGCCATGGCTAGGGGCGCGTTCCGTTAGAGGGGTCGGATACTGGCGGTTGCAGGTCGGGCTTTATGGTGGCCTTCGGTCGGACGACGTCACCTTCATTTGGCTCTGTATTGCGTGAAAGAAATGATTTATGAGTTTGCTGAGTTTGGATTTGGGATTCCATACAGTTATCACAATCACTGTCTGGTGGGCTAATCACCTTGTCTTCACCTTCGGATTCTGAATAATCTTTCTCATTAACAAAAATTGGCTGTCTGTAAAGTCGGTTTACGGACGATAGTTTAACGTGACGTCATAACAAAACATTGATGAAATGATTGATCCAGAGGAAAAGGAAATATCATATTCGGCCTGAGACTGAGCCTTAATAGGTTTTTGTACCCAAACCATTTAGGCATTAAAAATATTATATTCTTTGAGGAAGATTTTTTTTTTAATTTGTCTAACTTTTGTATGATAAAATCTACCTCTGCATACTTTTATGAATCAAATTGAATCATTTCTATTGAATTATCACTATTTTGTATGGATACAAAGGAGTGAAATGAAATGTACAATTTAATTAATAAATTTACTTTTATTTGCATTCATTATTCAAATATATTTATTACTTTTGAAATGTTACGTGCGCCGTATTTATTTTTACAAGTTCAAAAAAAAATTTCGCACCTGCCGGGATTCGAACCGACAACCTTACGATTAGAAAATAATTGATAGTTTCAAATGTTATATATACCTTTATAAAAATTTTGTTCACGGTAGGGGAATAATATTATTTCGTTTTAATAACTCGATTTTATAACAAATACGCATCCCAAATACACCAAACTTATTTATAAGGTGTTACAATATTTTTTAAAACATTGTGCAAAAGATCCCGGTTGTAATTTGAATTATTATGTGTAACCGTAAAACACCATTGTTGATTCAAAACGTATTTGAATATTCAAAATTACTTTTAAATAACTGTACCGACTGTGCTGAAAATCGGTGAACGATCGTTAAATTACATAATATTAACAATTCAAACGACGAAAATATGATTGAAAAGTCAAATTGATGGTCGTTCCAACCGAGTGGAAGAGAGATGCCACGCATGCGTACAATGAGCATGAAGAGAGATGCCACACATGCGTACAATGAGCAAACAGGAACATCCGTAGTGGGACATCCGTAGTGGGACACTTTTTCGTGCATGCAGCCGACGTTCATTGATTTATTAGACGTTGTCACGTCAAAAAGGCGATGTTTCACTACTGCTGATTTTATTTTCTTTGTTTTTTTTTTCTTTTCCCCAACAGAATTTCTATCTGTGGTGTAGCAGTCAAAATCTTGCTGCTTCCCAACTGTCTGCGTTTCCTAGTGTCTGTTCGATATTCTGCTTTTGGGTATCCTAGAAATTCTGTAGGACTTTTGAAATGCCGTGGAGCACTATCACCTATTTCTTCATCATGTCAAATTTGATGACTGGGACAGTTTCGAAACTGAGCTAGGGAGGAAGTCATCACTAAAAACATGTGGATCATGAGGGAATTCCAGTCTTTTTAAAAGCACTGATGATGTTATTTGGCATCATAGCACGTGGGAGGGATGTGCCAACAAATCCACCTACATCGTAAATTGTACCGTTTTTCCTGGGTGAGTCAATAGCAGAACTGTAAAACTTCTGAAAGGGACCATACAAACCAACATCCAGGGGCTGCATTCGGTGCGATGAATGTGGAGGAAGTGTCAAAATGTGAAAACCATTTGCTTTTGCTAATTCGAAGACTTCTAAATTAATGTGGCTCTCATGGTTATCGTATATCAGCAGACTAGGATTATCTTTCGTGCTGTAGGAATATTTTATGAAATGTTTAATTGATCTTACAAAGAGTTCCCCAGTCATCCATCCTTATGGGTTGGCTAGCCCCAGTGTGTTTGGTGGTGCCCCAATCAGCATGTGATCACGAAAATGCACTCGAGGAAATATTAAAATGGGCGGCAGATAATTGCCATCTGCACGGACAATACAACATGTTGTAACCAAAGTGCCTTTTACCAAACTTTTGACTTTACACACAGCTTTGCAACCTTTCTCAGCAATTACTCTTCCACTTTTTTGAACAGTCATTGTTTTGGTTTCATCTAAATTGAAAATTCGTGAAGGATTTCCAAGCTGTGGTTCTTTCAACAATAATGCCTGGTAATTGTTAAAAAATGCCTCTACATTATGAAGATTGAAAGCAGTAGCGCGAGCAAGACTACAGCCCTCTGGAGACCGAAGTGACAGATCTTTGTGTCTTTTAAAAAATCCTGCTAACCAATCTTCACCTGCCATTTGTTTTGCATGCCATGATTCAGGACATTTTACACCATTAACAACAGCAGTTTCATATGCCAGTTTGCGACAGTCTTTTGTTGTCAGTCCATAGAACATTTTGCAGCACTTTTTTAAATATTCAACAATTAAAAGTTCTTCGTCATCACTATAAACTTTTTGATGGCTGTAGTTTGGTTTAAGTTCAAATTCTACTGGAGTTTGTGAGTTCATTAACTTACTCTTGTGTCTTAGAGTCTCTCTTTTGACACCACACTCGTCAGCTGCACTTCGAATTCTCCTTCCTTCTGCGACCAAATTAAGTGCTGTTTGAAGATTAGCTTCGCTGAATAAGCTCTTTGTAGTCTTACGTTTGTATGTTCGAACCATGATCTAAAACAAAAAAATTTATTAGGCCTAACTGTTTTGTATTTGATCCTTTCTAGTATAGCTAACATAAACATTTAGTGGCAACCCATGGTTCCCCAAGGTTGCCTGACCCATCGTGCCCCAAAGTGCTTGTAACAAATAAAATTGTTGAAACATAACCTAAAATAAATGAAACTAAATTACCTGCAATTTATGTAGATGCGATAAGATACATATACATTTGTGCTGCTCAGTCAGTATTTGTACCTTATAATGCAAACAGATTAATAAAACAATAATAACTGGTTAGCAAAATAGTTTATCATCATGTAGATAATAAACACAAAACACACGGACAGCCTAAGTTTCACCCCCATAGATCGACATGCACGAACAGTTCCGAAGTACGTCGCTCGATCGGGTAACTTCGGTAGTAGAAAAGCGCGGGCTATAGCTACAGCTTTTGAACGTGAACAATGATATCGTTTTTTGATCTAGCAAGAGATAAATTGCAAAATTGTACCAAAAGTGATAAAGATAACACTATTCCGGGATATGTAGACAGTGAAATCGGTTATAACAATTTCTTTGATGCCTTAAAAAGTGCAGGTTACTCGTTCTGTTAGAAGTAGTGCAGCACAGGAGCAATTCAAAATATTAGATTTAAATTTTCTATAGAAGACGAAGCAAGCAACTTTAAAATGTTTATCTTGCTTGCTTCAAATCCTCAACCCTTATATCTGTCAATGAAGGAAATTAATTGAGCTTTCAGCTTGGTGACCTCTAGATCATTACAAAAAAATGAATGGCTATAAAATGCTAATGATATGACAGAATTGATGGGTGAAGTAACGTAAGAACTCTGAGAAAACCAACTAACCACTGCAATGTTTGCTATGTCCCCCACTATCAAAAGATCCATTAATGACCCTGCTGAGAATCAAACCCAGATCACTTTGGTGACAGAAAAGTGAGCACTTAAAAACAGAGACCTAATGTTTGCCTCTAATGACCACATTTATAAGACCACAAACCTAATGCTTATTACCTTTTCCACCATTAATTTAATTACCTTACCTTTACAGATCTTAAGCAGCAGGAAATGACCAGTATACTGAATGAAGTCTTTGAGATTAAGGGCTTCTTATGTGTAGGAATGTTTGCAATTTTTGAAACAGCCCTTTTCGGAATTTTATTATTCTACTACTGTTAAAAGTCTCTTCTCTACAAATTTGCTTTGTTCTCTGTTACTAATTATTATTAATGTAGGGCATCCTCCATCCATTGCATACCTTTAGTGAACATATTAACATATTATATTTTTATTCTCCTCGCTGGTTCTGTACGTTCAACTACAGCTGATTCAGTTGTGTCTTTATATTTTTAATTATTTATTTGTTTATTTATTTCCATAGTTTTCCATGGCAAACAATGCAAAACTTCAATGCCGTTTATCCAAAAATTGGAAGTATATCATATTTTGAAGGTTTGCTATGTAACAAATCATTAGGTATTTAAAAATTTATTGTAATGTTTAAATTCAAGAAAAGTTTTCTGATGTATGTTCTGAGAAAAAGAAACATTTATGGAAGCTTACTGTAACACCAAAAATGAAGTATGATGTTACTGATATCATTTGTGTTTGATTTAATTAATTATTAGTGTTAAAAGTGCATTTGCAGTGCTAATTTCTGATCCCGTTCACATACAAGCATAAGTGTGATAACTAAAATGAAGTATGGCAATTTAAGAGTTAAATGTTATGTTTAATCTCTTTCCCTAACGGTTTGATGAATATTTTAAGTGCAAATGTGCAGTTTGTAGTTCTTGTTAGATCTAATTCATACTATACAGGCTAATGTGCATTGTTTTATGAAGAATAGTGTTGTAACAAACTGTCAGATTAAATTGTTTTGTTCCAAAATAGAGCAATGCTCTTTGGAACATTGCAGAAAATAAAATTTTAAGAATTACAAAGTCTAGCACAAATATTAATGTAAATCAGCTCCAAGACTTAAGTTGTAAATGTGAAATTAGGCCTATGTGATTACAATCTTATGGCATTAAAGGTCTAGTAAGCCTACCTACATTTGTATTTTAAATAATCCAAGTTCATAAACATTTAAAGAAATTGCTGCAAATATTTCAGTTTAATGAACTGATTCAAATAATAAATTATAGGTTGAAAGATAATCTAGTAATGAAGCCAATAGTATTATTAATTAAAATCTTGTCTGTAATCTCAGAAGTCAGAGAAGTTGAACCTTCATGCAAAACCCAGAGCTGGTAGGCAATAATTTTTTTTAATTTACTAATCATTTTCAGGATTTTTTTTTATCAAAGATTGATTAATTTACATTGATTGATACCAAACATATACAAGAACTTCAGAATACAGATTTTCCTTCATATCGAAATATTGTTATTTAAAAAAAATTATTTTCTTTTATTGATAATACACTTATTGGAATTGGCTCTAGAATATAATAGTGAATAATCTGTACTTGTCTATGATTTTTTTTTTATGTAAGTGTATAGTGTTTTTTTTAATGGTTGTTGGCTAGTGTTATGTATGTATGTGCACTATATGCAAATGGTAGTTCTGATAGTATATGTTCATAATAACTAATATACTGATATCAGACTAGCTCAAAATTGGTCTATATTGTACATATATGAATACTTTATAAGATATGTATTGAAATATAATTTGAGTTAAGGAAAATTGTTACTGTAGAGTGTAGATGATTGATTGATTATTGAAAAAAAAATTCCTTCTGACAATCATTAATAATTTTTACTGCTTTTTATTAATCTTCATAAAAATTCACAAGTCACCATGGTTACCATCTTCCAGCCACAAAACAAATATTATCAGTAATTTTAAAATACATCAATAAATATTATCAGTGATTTTAAAATACATCAATAAATATTATCAGTGATTTTAAAATACATCAATAAATATTATCAGTGATTTTAAAATACATCAAATAAACTCTCTCGCTGCATTCATGAAATCATTGTTTATTTACATTGGCCAGCCAAACAGTAGATAAAAAAAAGCTGTTCTCCACAAGCCTGAAACAAAAAATAAATCAAAGTTAAATGATAGATATTGTACTAAAGAGAAATGAAACTGATAAATAAATGTATCAAAGAAAAAAGTTATGCATACGAGAATGATAAATTAATTTCAAAACCATTTTAGTTAGAAATTTGATACTTTCAATATTTTGGTAAATTCTCATTTATGTACTACAATTAACATTTTTCTTTGTCCTTTCAAACAGATATTTTTTTCCAAATACTTTTTGACAAAAACTCATTTATGTGAAAAAAATTATATGAAAAACATAATTCTATTGCTCTTGTGCCCATTATTGCAGAAAAATTAGGTATTTAACAATCCAAGTAACTACACAATTTCAGAAGTATGTTTCTCAGGGCCTCAAGTGATGTAATTGCTTGTTATTAGCTTAAGCAAATCTAGGCTTTGACTCAAGCAAAATGTTTACAAGTTGAATTAATTTCACATAATGCCCAAAGTCTTCGGGGAGAGTATTAGTAGGTAGGTTATCAAAATTTGTAAGATTCTATATATATATATATCCTATATGGTCATATTTTAGTCGTATCAACAAAATGCCTACACGAGAATAGATGTCAGCATGTTATTTTGCAGCAGTCGATGGCATTACTTCATAGTACAGTTGTGAAATCACTACAAAATGTGTCGGATGTATATTGCAATGATTTACAATTATTATCGGTAATCGCATAACTGCAGAGTTCAGAGGGTGTTAGAAAATTAAAATATACCACACATTGTTTTTTTTGTTTCTAATAATATTAGTTTATATTCCTACAAAGATGGATTCAGAAATTTCCTAGAGTAACAACTTTTCCACACAAACCAAATTTGATAAATAGTAATTCTTAGTACTATGTACTTCGCCAAATAAATTATTTTTAAAGTCTAGGTAAAACTTACCTAAAGAATAATTGCTTACACCATTTTACAGTAGTTATGAAGAAGTTACCTTTCCCTAACCATTTTCATGATTTAACAGCACTTATGTAACTAACCTAACCAAGTATTGCAAATGTGAACTACAGTATAACCCTGTAATTGTTTTCAAGTGAGCATGCGGAAAAAAACATAAGCAGTCGATGGAAATTTAGCCATTCCAGTGTTTTAACGTTTTACCAATGGACTCATTAAGAAAATATAATGTTAAAAACCATTTATCAGTACCCTTGATGCTTGAATTAGCTTAACCAATCCAACAATTATACAACTTTGTTGTGCATCAATAAAGTAAATCAATCATCAATACAGTAAACGTCTTCGATTATACTGCGCTAATTCCCAAAGATATTTTTAAAAAATTGAAATAAATTGTTTAACAGTAGTTTAATGTTAAAGCAGGTAAGTATAAACAATACAAAATTTGTAAAATCATGTGAATGGTTGGTTAGCTAAACTTAAAAAAGGTAATTTTCTTTTGTTGCTGCTTATCCATAAATTAAATTATAAAATTTTGAAAATACCTTTTCAGACACTAAAAACCTTCCTCTATTAAAACTGTAAACAGTTTTTCTTAATTCCTACTGGTTTTCAAGAAATCACATTTTGCAGGTCACACTAGATAGCTTATGCAGTGAAGCAGCTGTCGCCATTTTTCCCTCTAATTGCATTGCAGATCCTGTGGTTTTCCATATATATAAGAATGTATATATTTTTTATTTGAATATTATAACCTAATGAAACATAAATAATAGTTTTAAAAAAGTTACGAGTCTCTAATGTGTATCCAAACCAAAACGCCAACCCTTGACAGGGATTTTTTATAGCAGTATGGAGGCGCAAAGCGCAGATTAGTTACCTGCAATAGCACGTAACCTGACATATAAAAGGAATCATTTGTTACAAAATGAAAATTTATTTTATATGTCAGGTTATGTGTTGTCTCACGTAAAAAATCAGAATTTTGCACTTATAAACTGCTAAAAAATATCGCTCTCAAGGACTGATGCTTTGGGTTTGGAATGCACAATAAGGAGTCACATAACTTTTTTAATGTGTTAATTTACGTTTCTGCATTGCATTATCCAAATAAAAAATATACAATTTGTGTATAAAAAAAAAACAGGATCTGCAACTCAATTAAAGAACAACATTGTGACAGGCCCTTTACTGCACAGGTAATGTAATGTAACCTATAAACAGTGATTTCTCAAAACCCAGTCTGAATTTAGAAGAACTTTTTTCAGAGTAAATACAGGTACATATTTAAAGTTTAAAAAAAAAGTGTCCAAAGTTTATTTTGCATACAAAAAGCAGCAACGTGAGATGATAAATTAAAAAATCACTGTAAAATGTATATTGGTTGGTTAGATTAAGTTAGTAACATCCAACCGTTCAATTGATTTTACAGAATTTTTAATTGGCGCTATCCGAAGCTAACCAAATGTAAATTCCACTGTACTTAGAATCACTGTACGTATAATGTTACTAACCTAACAAATTTCACTGTATTTTTAATCCTGCTAACCCAAGGGCAGTATCTCAATATTACAGATTTGTAATAAATAATCCTAACCTATCCACATGTTAAACATGATAAACTACTTGCAGTATCAAACAACCCTCATAGAGAATAATAATTTTAAACATGTCAGGAAGAAAAAACACTTTAGGAATTTATAATTTTTCCTGCAATACCCCAAATTATATTAAGTGCACTCACCTGAATGTAATTCAGCTCTGGTAAAAACTATTTTAAAATATTTTTACTTAAATGCGGTTAACTGCTACACACCAACAGAAAACATTTCTTATGATTTTATACGTTGTGCGCTCATGAACATAAGATGAAATCTCCACACGCTACCTAAAATTTAAAAAGATAAGCCTATAGTGTACAAAAATTTATATAAGAAATGATTACTTGCCAAGAATAACACAAGCAATGTTAACTTGTAAACGGACAAAACTAATTTCCTAACAAATCAAACAGAAATAGCTGAATAACTTACCTGAAAATCTCATAATTAGTAACAAGGAAATATTTGTGTACATTTGTTTTACTCTTAAAAAAATATAAAATAACATTGGTCAACAATTTTTTGATCAATAATGCAATGTTTGTTTTGAACGTACAGATAAAAAAAATAAAAAACAAACCCGAACATGTACGAACCAGCCCGAAGGGCATGTCGATCTATGGGGGTGAAACTTAGGCTGTCCCAAAACACACACTGAAAAAACAGAGACTGATCACAGATATATAGATACAATATGTGGGCCACTAAATGGAAAATATTTTATGCAAGTTTTGCCAACCTAAACATTCTGGATTGCTCTAAACAATTGCTGACCCATGGTACCCCATGACTCATGGTGCCCCGGTCTCCCCTAAATAAAACCAACTTAATTGAGTCACGTGTCTTTGTGTTCGGGGGGGACACGTGGGTCCTTAACCCAGTCAGCGGCGTGTGGGACGCCCTAAGAGCCCACTGCGGTTAATTAGAAGCGTGCTCGGTGCTGAGAGCGGGCTCGGTTAGGAACAGGTGCTGGATTAAATATCAGGACGGCTAATATCTCGCTGCACACAGGCCACCTAACGCCCTGAGTTAGAGTATCAAGCCGGGTCCACGTGCCCGCTCACGTGGTGGCGCCCACTACAGTAGAACCCGTTTATAGTGAACCCGCCTATAATGAATTCCCGTTTATTGTGAATTTCCATCTCAGTCCCGGCAAAATGGTGTGAGGTTATGTATTAATTTATTGGATATAGCGCACAACTTTTGTCAATGTTGATACGTTTTCCCGCGTACCACGAACAAATTTTGCCGACATAATGCACATTTATCTCTATATTTTCATATAATTACAAGTTTTTTTCTCAAAACGTCTATTTTGGATCACATTGAAGTTTTTCTCCGCAATACGCTACTCGATTGTCCACTGTTCATATTATAAACAAGACGTATTCCAGTGGCCTCGGCATGCTACGTGCAGCCAGAAATGGTGATCAGTTTGGTGAAAACAAAAAATAGTTTTCCCTGCAAACTTAAAGAATGAGTGAACGCGTGTACATTTAATATGTTATCAAAATTAAAAATAAATTACCGCCACACAAATACGTATGTACATTATAGCAGCAAATTCAATATTTTTACGTCTCATTTTTATTGTTCACGTTTCGGACATTTTGATCGAGTAAAGTTCGTAAGACTACCACTCTGTCTACTAAATTTTTCCATAGAAAGTGAGAAAATTTCGTTCCAGCTTTAGCAACTGCGATACTAAATGATATGTAGTGATCTTTGATGCACCAGACTCGTTATTGATCGTTTATTTACTTTTGACGGTTAAAAGAATTTTGTGTTATTAAGCTGAAAATGTGCTTCAATAAGAAATACGTACATAAAAAAGGGTGAAAAACGCGGTAAAAAACGTAAGGCATATTTGTGTGAGATAAACTGGACATTATTGAAAAGGTAGAGGTAAATATTTACTTGGGCGGTATTTCCGAAAAAAAATGTTAAAAATCCGAAAATACCTTTATTAGACACTCTTCAACTTCCTCTTTTCATTAAAATCGGCGGAGATTAGAAATTCCAAATACTTTAGGAGATATCGAATTTTTAAATGTCTTCATATGTAGTTGAGCGGTATTTGCGAAAAAAAATGTTAAAAATCCGAAAATACCTTTATTTTATGCTCTTCAAATTCCTCTTTTCATTAAAAGCGGCGGAGATTAGAAATTCCAAATACTTTAGAAGATATCAAATTTTTAAATTTCAGCACAAAACCAGTGCATTCCTGTGGCGTGCGTGCACCATTGTTTCTTGTTTACGTACGAGTATCTATTTTTTTATTGGATAATGATGTCACGTGATTGTTCGTGATAGGCCAGAATTCAAATGAACTAATACGTGATTATTTAGTTCAATTATTGTTTAAAACGGTGTTTAATTACCGCCTCCAACTTAGGTGAGTTTTTAACGTTTCTAATTTTAAAGTCTTATTTGTTATTTTGATATTGTTGCGCAAGTAATAAGTAACAAAAAAATTTACATGAGTTGTTACTGTACATCCTTTGTTACGGGTTTGTTATGTAAGGTCAGTTACATTATAAATAATTTAAAACTAAAGAATAATTAAAATTAAATCACATTATTTTTAATATCACCTTAGTTTGAAAGTATTTATAATGTAACTGACCTGACCTAATCGACCATTTTAGTTTACTGTTCACCCTCTGTCCGGGTTTGTTTGGTCAGGTCAGTTACATTATAAATATTGTAAAACTAAACAGCCATTAAAATTAATTCACAAAATAATTTTTAATGTCGGCTTAGTTTGAAAGTATTAATAATGTAACTGACCTGACCTATTCAACCATCGTATTAATTACGCATTCACGATTCACGTATTCACGAACACACGGCAAAATAACAAAAATGGCGCCGCTCGAATGGTTCCACAGGTCTTGTATTGCAAATTAAAAAATTCGATATCTCCTAAAGTATTTGGAATTTCTTATCTCCGCCGCTTTTAATGAAAAGAGGAAGTTGAAGAGCATATGATAAAGGTATTTTCGGATTTTTAACATTTATTTTCGCAAATACCGCTCAACTACATATGATGAAATTTAAAAATTCGATATCTCCTAAAGTATTTGGAATTTCTTACCTCCGCCACTTTTAATGAAAAGAGGAAGTTGAAGAGTGTCTAATAAAGGTATTTTCGGATTTTTAACATTTTTTTTCGGAAATACCGCCCAAGTAAATATTTACCAAGGTAGACTTTAACCTCACTGTCCCGCACGTGTTAATAGCAAAGGAACTGGGAATTGCAACATCCACATTAAGTACAATATTAAACAAGCTGAACAATCTTCTTTCTCAAGCTGCGAATACGTCACAGAGTACCTATTAAACGCCTGAAAAAAGGAAAATACGCAGATGTTGAAAAACCATTAATAGAAAGTTTGTACATGCATGTATAGTGCATTAAAATAATATCTGCATTTGCTCGTAAAACTCTTGCTTTGAGTATTTTCATTCGTTCTTTTCTTGTCTTAGGCCTATGTGTAGTTAAGATTTTGCTTTTGAGTATGTATTGCCAATATAAAAGTTTTCCCAGATATAAAGTTTCCCCTCTATAGTGAACATATAAACTACTCCCTTCAGATTCATTATAACAGGGTTCTACTGTATTTCCACCAGTAATTCGAACCTTGACGCCAGTACGCCCTCAAATTTATCAAAGTTTTTCAAAACTTTCATTGACATTGCTTAACCTTTGAGACTGATAGGAAGTATTGTTTTTGTACTAGTTGTTTGTAAAAATCTTAAATGGCACAAACACGTTTACTTTGTTGTTACTTAATAGTGTTTAATCCCCATTTCATTGAACCATTACTTACAAGTTGAAAAATGCACGTATGTTGGCAAGTTTTCAGTGAGTTTTGAAATTTCAAAAAGCAAAAAGATATTTAAATGAACTATCTGCACTTGCACCAAGAATGCTGTCATTTGAAATCAGTAAGAGTTATTGACAACGTACACACTTACCCAATGAAATAGGGGAAAGTGTGTAACTGGGTCCAGTGGGAGATTTTTAGCTTTTACAAACTAACATATGCTTTAAACTTGAATATTAATATGCACATCAAAAAAAATCTTTGAAGAAGTTTCCAAAATTAAAAACAAACTTTGCTTCAAAAATAAAGTTCCTACAGTCTTTTAAAGTTAAACTTTTCAAAAATTGGTATGCAGTTGCCCCACATGACCTTACCGGTATTTGTTCTTTTATTTCAAAGTACCAAAACTAATAAATTTGATCTGCTACATGCTTCAGCACTGCGGAACAAAACTAGTGTGGCCAAACTGTATAGTTATAAAATTTGGTTATTCCATTTTTAATGCTGTTAAGTTGCTTGAAAATTTTTGGCTCAAGATAGGTTTCTTTACAAAAAAAAAAAGCTAATTTACTATGACACAATTTCATCTTTCCATCTTTATTTATCCTGTAGTGTACATTAGCATAAGGCTTATGAACCAAGAAGCAATCTGTGTCAGCTTTCCCCAGCCGAAGTATCAGTGTTATAAAAAGAACACAGTAACATATTCAAAAGCTCAGGTAGGTACCGGCTCATGTTCTGAAACTAGTATTTTTACAGATTTCCCCCGAAAACCTAATATTTTATCCATCTATTTCTTGATCTGCTACTGAAAGAACACGTAAAGAGATGAAGTTGGAGGGAAGAGAGATCGTAGTAAAATATTTTTTTATCCCAGAGAACAATAGAAGAAAATATATCTTCCATAAAATGTCTTCCCAACTACATATGTATATCAACTGTTCATATTATTTAATAATTGCATAAAAATAATTAAATGCATTCTGAGAGAAAGGTAATTTATAAAATTAAAATATAATAGGAAGTAACATAACAGGAAATAAAACAATTTAATATTAAATGATGCCATAATCAATTTTTATGGTGTTTATTGCACTTTATTTAAAATAGTCAACATTCAAAGTTGTAAATATAACACAGTAAATGTTTAAAATTGTAAATAACATACTGGACATCGTAAACTGTCAATATAAGATACTGAATGTCTAAAATTTTAAATATAACAATCAATGATGTACAAAGTCATAATAAAAGAAAAAAACTATAACATATTAGATTTTTTTAATACATAATATTTATGTTCTAAAACTTAACTTTTAAAGGGTACAGCGAGATAAGCAGGTGAAATGGCCAATAAAGCCAATATTTTAAATATTGTATGTCACGATATTGGCCTGCCATGTGAATTCAATACATACAGATTTTAGTGCCTGACCTTGAACTGTCCTTGAGATAATCGAAAAAGTACATATATGGTTGGTTATTTTACAAACTTATTTTTCTCAAAACATGTAAGAGCTAGAAAAATAAATCCAATGGCATTCATTACAGAATGCATAAGAGAATATGTATTTTTTTCCAGATTTCTACGTGAGTGATATGTAAGAAAAGATAAATATTTTTCAATACTTTTGTTTCATGGTTATAACACACTTATACCAACCAAGAAAACTGACAATATGGTTACTAGAAAAAAGTTCACCAAAATCAAAGATATGCGTTTTCAGTAATAGATAAAATAACTTTGATTCTAACTAGGTATTATGGAAAATATCTTGCCAAAAACTGCAAATTTTAAATTCAGATTTTATAATTTAATTTTTGCCTTGAATTTTGTAAACTAGTAAAAAACTTTACATATCAAAAATTTATTAATAAATTCTTGAAAAACTAGTTCTCTTTAGCTTCAAACCATATGGAACAACCGCTAATATAATATTGTTTGGAAAAATAATCTAATTACTCATACAAATAGAATGCTACTTATATCTATCATATTAAAAACTCAACAATAAAGCCTCAGAAATTAAAAATTTAGAGGTGGTATTAAATAAATGTCCTCATTAGTATGAATTAATTTTATTTATTACTGAAAACATTTAATCAATTTTGGTAAAACTTTTTAGAGTAAAAATATATACTATCAATAACAATATATTAAATTTTTTTGGTTGGTATAAGTGCATCAGAGCTAAGAAAAAACTGAAAAAATATTTATTTCTTAGCTATCACTAACATAGGAATCTGGGGGAAAAATATATAAATATATTATTCTATGAAGCATTTAAAAATTAATACTGCTGGGTTTATTTTTCTAGCTTTACTATCTCAAGGACAGTTCAAGGTAGGGCACCAAAAATGGTATGTATCTTATTTTCATGGTGGACCAATATCTCTACATTATTTAAAAAATTGGCAATGGGGACCATTTCGCAATGCTTACCTCACCATACCCTCTTATTTGTAACTGCACATAAAAGGTCAACAGCCCTATATAAATAACAGACACCAACTAAAACTCCTGAAAACTTGTCACATTTTACATGATAAATTAAATGTAAACTCAAAATAACAGACATAAAACTTTCATAATCACAGTTAATGAAAATAAACAACTCATTATATTTTCAAACACATCTACAAAATAAATATTGGTCATATGGTTTCTAATGCCATGCAAAATAAAATGTATTTAATATTATGAAAATCTCAATAATTTAAAGTTTGGTATTCTCTGGCTCTTGTTTACATTACTATGCACTAACAATTTGGAAATTTAGTTCAGTTTATCAGTTTTACCTACCATGTACTTAGCATGAGAATAAACATTCTCATATTCATATTTTATATCAAAATATTGAAGTTTTCTACATTACTCAATTACAGTGCATGAAGTTACATTTTTAGAGTAAAGTGGGAAAATTATGTATGCTAGGGTGATTCTAATCAGTATCAACCTTTAAAAGCAGCCAAGTTTGAATCACCTATAAAGTGCTATTCTCTATTGTTTGATAATTAATCACATTTAGGAAGTGATGTGACAATGGCCACATGGAACAAACAGAGTGAGAGCTGCTTTGTTTCATTAATATTTCTAGCAAGAAAGTTGGATCATTTTAAATAAACACCTGTTTGTGTATGTAAGTACAATAAATAAAACCATGATATTAAACATTTCAAATTAGTTCAACTAAATTAATCTTATGTAATGTTTGCAGATACTCTGCATTGAGCATGAAATATGCAGATACTCTGCATTGAGCATGAAATATGCAGAAAGCATCATAAAGTGCTGAAGCCCTGACGTCAGCTGTTAAATCTATCAAAAATGAGAAAATTAATTTGGTGGACAGCTCAATGTTATGAAATCTCATATGCAACACTCCATTAATGACTGAAATCCACACTTAAAAAAACCAAACACTAGGAGTTCAAAAAAATATTATACATGGTTTTCTATTTTTGAGAAAATTATTCATAGCTGTACTGTGTACAGCACAGTGGATGGTTGGTTATGGTAAGTTTACACATTTAGCTTTAAGTGATTAGTGCAGTGTTGACTGTTAGTGAGTATAATGTTGTGATTACAGCTTTGCCAAACAGCAATAGCACAACAGACTTAACATTTTAAGAGAAGGTCGATATGTTAATGGTGTACAGGCAGATGAAACAAATTGTAGCAGTAGGAGTGCACATTTAACAAAGGCACTTTCACAACAGACATGTAGGCTACCTATTAGGAAGATCTTAGTACGTCTTAACTAGCGACTGCCTGAAACTGGGAGTTTCATACCACGAAGCGTAATTACTGCACATCAGACTGCTGGTTGCTAGTGTGTATGGCTAAACGTCTGAGCCTGTCTCATCACCTGCTTCCTGCGGAACATTTGTGCCATTGTGTTGCGAGCGCGCATCCTCTCAATCAGTAGAGCAATCCCATAAAGCTTACGCCTATAACTTTTCAGGGTTTTGTTTCCAGATATATGTTCGATAGCAAAAATTGCTTGTTTTGGCAACCTCTGTAACCCATTAAATTAATGCCCTGCAAAGGCCATAGCTGGCTAAGTAGGGGTGAGCGGCCCCCACGCGCATTGGTTCCAAATTTTGGCCAAAAGTTGCGTTTGATGTGTTACACTCACCCCAAATTTCAACCTTGTAGCTGCACTAGGAACAGAGATAAAAATACCACTAGTATTTTTGGCTAAGATTTTTTTCTCAGATCTACTGGACTGATTTTTATGAAAAAAAAGATATGTTGTAAATACATTCAAGGCGATTCACAGAAAAAATCAAGTACCTAATCCCACAAACATAACTACCTGAAAAAAAATTATTTTAGTTTTCATGATTTTTTTTTCACTCGCTCACGCGATACAATTACCAGTTGTTTTTTTAGACAATCGGACCTCTTTCTACAACATATAATTTTTCTAAATTGATCAATGAGGTGGAGCATAGTTAAAAAAATTTTAAATACACTTTCGTTCTGGACCGTGGCTTTTGTGATGTGAAATCTCACTTAGAATCAAAAGGTTTTCGAGTACTGATGCCAGCACTTAAAGGAAGGCATTCTCAGTTATCAGTTCAAGAATCAAATGAGTCGCGCTTCGTGACAAAAAGTCATTGGCCAGTTGAATCTATTCATGGTATAATCAAACAGAAATATCAACTCCTTGATAAAAAAATTTGATGGTAAAATGCTTCCAACTACCCACAATTTATTTTTGGTATTGTAGCCTCGCTCTACATAACTGAAAGATGTTAAACCATAATAGGTGATACATTTCTGTTTCAAACAGTCAGATTAAACAACAATTACTGTGAGAGAGCTAAAAATTCTGTTCACTGGGTCATACCAGTTTTCACAAGAAATATCGTATCTTGCAGAAATAATTGACGAAGCTGGGAATGTAAATATACAATTCGTCAAAGATAAATCAAACGTTTTGAAGCTTTAAGTTCAGTTTCGCCACATATCTAGGAAAGTTTATCGCTGCTTCGTTGAATACCCCCTCACAGTATTGGCACAAAAGGAATCACAAGTCATTATTGTGAATGCGCCAATGGGAGGACTGTCGGTTGCTGTTCTCACGTAGCTGCAATAATATATTACCTGGCACGTGGAAGATATTTCTCCAAGATTTTACGACCAGCTGTGATTCTGAGTAAATTGTTTGCAAAGAAGAATACAACTGCCATCATCAATGATGACAGCGACGATGAATAAGGGAGGTAGTGAAAATCTTCATCGGCCAGTAACGTAAATGACAGCACCCAAAATTTATCAAAAGTATAATTATATTCTAAGAAATCTTAATAAAATTGAGATAAAATGTGAAAAAAATTGTATTTTTAATTTTTTTAACTGTGCTCCACCTCTTCGATCGGCTTGAAAAAATTAAATGTTGTAGAAAGAGGTCCGATTGTCTAGTAGAAAGAAAACTAATAATTGTATCTCGTGAGCGAGTGACCAAAAAAAATCATGGAAAACTAAAAAACTTTTTTGGGTAGTTACATTCATGGGATTAGGTTCTTGATATTTTTCTGTGAATCACCTTAAATATATTCAAAACATAAATATTTTTTTTAAAAATATGTCCAGTAGATCCTGAGAAAATTTTTTTTCACCAAAACTACTAGTGATAATTTTATCATTGTTCCTAGTGCAGCTACAAGGTTTAAATTTGGGGTGAGTTTGTAACCCATCAGACGCAACTTTTGGCCAAAATTTGGAACCAATGCGCGTGGGGGCCGCTCACCCCTACTTAGCCGGCTATGGCCTTTGCGAACATCTTACATTTATGTAATTATTTTTATGTGACAATGGAGAAATTAATTTCTTGGTCATGAATAAATACTGGCAAACAAACAAAGAGCCAATTAATATGATTATGTTTATGTAGTAATATTAAAACCAGTTTGAGAAATTTAATTTTATGGCAGAGTTACAGCAATAAATAGTCCTACTACATGTCTAGTTAAAAAAAAACCTGGGAGAAAAAGAAGTAAAAATTCATTGTCTAGTCACATAGTCTGCAAAATATTTTTTATTAGTAGTAGGTTCTTTATAGAATGCATATTTCTAAACATACTGGTTAACTAACAGCCATTAAAGATGTATAACTCTATGAGTACTGGTAGGTCAAAATGCTGGTAAACATAACCTATCCCCACTTTTCCAAAAGAAACCTGTATTATTCTAGCATGGTTTTGTCAACTGTGGAAATTTTTTAAAACATATCTCCCAAAGTTAATTGGCAAGGAATGACTGCATAAGACATCCTAGCACTTACCTAGATGAACGCAGGCACGAATAACAGAATTATAGCTTTTAATAAATATGTAGTCAACATATCTGATGACAATCTACAATGTGTGAAGTTTGAAAACCATTTTAAACTAACACAAAATTGCGAAGAAAGGTGAGAAGAGGTTTAGAGTCGTAGTCAGCTTAGAAATAATTTGACAGTTGTGAGTGCAGTAAGTACTTACGGTACAGATCACCTCTAACCACCAACCCATAGCAAAATCTTAACAAGATAATGAAGAGACTTAATTCTCCTTGTTCTTCACATCTAAGTCATAGTTAAATAAGGAACTTTTTAGCATGGTTACATTTTCTGAGTATTTTGCATATCAGAATTTAACACTCCCATATTGTTTATGCTGTACAAACATTTCAATAATATTTCCCCCGAAAACAATTCTTTTGCCCCTAATTATATTATATTAATTGCACTTTTAAGATGCATTCTATGCAACTTTCAAGAAAAGTTATAATGAAGCATGCAAAATATGGACAGTAAATAATCACCACAAAAACCTCGTGCACGGTAAGCTAATATTTCATAGTGAAGGTATTGACAACAGAAAAAGCTATCAAACAGTTTCAGAGTATTGACATTTGCCCAATGAACCCTATTATTTCCGATAAAGGGGATTTCCTTCCCTGTAGCCTATAAGAAGTGAAATACACAGATCCAGTGTGTGTGTATGCAACTTCTCCTTTAAGTAGCATGAAGACCCTATCTCAAGCACTGCTGGGTCTACAGGTAGGCAACATTGTTTAATCTGACTGTTTGAAACAGAAATGTATCACCTATTATGGTTTAACATCTTTCAGTTATGTAGAGCGAGGCTACAATACCAAAAATAAATTGTGGATCGTATTTAGAGTAAAAGAAAAGGCCTACAATAACAAGGAATTATGAAATACTTAACAACAACAAAAAATGTCTTTATGATAAAATCAAATGCTGTTAAAAAAACAAAGGTCAACCACGTCCAGCAAGACTAAATGTTGAAGCCAACAAGTGGAGGTCAAGATGGGCCTAGACAATGGCTTAGTATTCCAACAAATAAATTTGCAATAAAAATTTGTGGAGTTTAAGTACTATAAAAAAAAACTATGAAAGTGGTTACTACACAAATAAGTGATTAAAATAATTTACTTTCCAAGGTAACATCTTACATATGACTAATAAAAGCTTTACATTATTCTTTGCTCAACAGCATTTTTACATCTACTAGTGCAAAAGATAGTAATGCAAATATTAATTTTATACATTTTCCTATTGCACACAGTTTTTTTTTTTTATAATAAAAATTACAGCTTAAGTGACTGGTATTTACCCCACTTCATCTTTCTTCACATAAACTTTATTTCATGAAATAAATTAATATATAAGTCAAGGTTGAAAAACTAACTATGTTAAATTGCAAGAAGTACTGCCCAAAGCCAAATTCTACATTTATTTAACCAAATCCAATTTTTAATTTTTTTTTTATTTTCCCTATCT
This sequence comes from Bacillus rossius redtenbacheri, assembly GCF_032445375.1. NCBI lineage: Eukaryota > Metazoa > Arthropoda > Insecta > Phasmatodea > Bacillidae > Bacillus > Bacillus rossius. The sequence continues at coordinate 67,709,312 of NC_086331.1, forward strand.
TTAAATTAATACCAGCCATTTGATTAAATAACTACATATGATAAAGATCAGTCACAAGTATCATAGCAAAGGAAAGAAAGGAACTAAGAACATATTTCTTGTTACATTGTTCTTTACAAGTACAAAAAAAAAGTGCTAAACTTGAGCATATGTTCCAACCCTAACCATAAAGCAAAAACCTTTTAACATTTTGTGAAAATTTTGTTTTTGCCAATGATATGATTAACATTATGGGACTAGATAAAATAGTTTTTGCTCAAGTAATTTTTTTTTAAAGATTTCTTATGAAACTAAAAAAAGCAAAAAATGTGACATTACATATAAAACTAGTGTTAATCAACAAACAAATACACATTAATGGTTACAGCTAATAATATACATGATAGCAGTCAATAACAATTAAAACGTAAACTTTTTATTATGACATGTGACTTAAGCACCATAAATATTTACTTTGTTGTAAAAAATTTAAGTAACAAAATGAAATGAATTATATATATTTAAGTATCATTTCATACCTTGCCAAATTAAAAATTTATCGATCGCACTTGAGTTTACAAAACACTAACTGCCTGGCCAGTGCATATATTATAACATAGTAAAACAATCCTAAATAAATTAATTCAGTATCGGTAGCAAAAAGAACAATCTTTTCATCAGAATAAACAGTATTTATGTTCCTGGTTGCATAATCTTACATCAAGCACTATGTATAAATAAATAAAATTATATATAACTATTTATACATAACTTAACAATTCCCATGTTTATATATGTGTTACTCATATCATGTAGAAAATATTACTTGCTTAAAATTTTTATTGTTTCCAATTCATTTACCCTGATTTCATTTCATTAATATATCACACAGTACTTTTATGTTCATATTCCATCACAGTTTACTGCAGTGAAGAAAACTTTCTTCATTGTGTCAGTCTTTAGTTTTATTTTTTTCACATGATGATTCAGATCTGCATGACGCTAGTTTGTCTCATAGCTGGATAACAAGGCTGCATCTACAGGTTCCATACAGCAAGGGCATGTAAAGCTGCGCATCAGCCAGTCATCAATACATTTCACATGGTAGGTGTGCATACATGGTAAGTAGCGTACAGCATCACCAACCAAGAATTCAACCATGCAGATCACACACCTTAAAAAAAAGTGAAAACAAACCCATTAAATTTTTAACTATAACACACTTAAAAATTAATTCACAATACATGTTAAAATTCCCATGCTTTAAATGCATAAATAGGGTTTATGTTTTCAGTTTCATGCACATGTGAAAACCATTATTAAAATATGTACTGAAGGAAGAAACTGTAGAGGAATAAAGAAGTTGAAGTTACATGCCATAAATAAAAGAAGTTGGACAGAAAAAACCATTGAAAAAGTTAAAGAAATGGTATAAATGCAAACCCATGCACTACAAGATATAAACAACACTGAACCCCTGCCAAACGACAGTGCCGGCACTTCCACCCAGAGAGGTAGCAAAGAAAACTTAACTATGAATGAAGTTATGGATGATAAATGTATTGGGCCACTGGAAAAACCAAAGAAAAATCGATTTGCTAACCCTGTTGTCTGGAAAAAAAATTGTCAGAAAATGTTAATGCAATTCTGGCGAGTCTTACATTAATGTTAAAGGAAAAATAGTTCCAAAAAAGTCAGTCACTGTCGGTTGAAATGTGCAGAAAATATTAGGTATGATGAAAGGTGTAAAAACTTTGAAAGGTTTTACAGTAACGCATCATGGGAGACCCCGACAGCTATTTTTGCTAGTGCAGTTAAAGTTGTTGCAATTAAGCAAAAAAGAAAGAAGGAAGAGAAAAGGTCAGAAACTCAAGCCATGTTCATGAAAACCTTCAATGTTAATAGCACCAGAATACACAGAGCATTGTTAAAAGCTAACTGTAGTAATTCTTTGATTGATAAGTGAGGTAAGCATAATCCAGCAAATGCGACCTCCGATGAAAAGCTTTTAAAAGTACGACAGCCCACTTCATCATTCAGTGCCTATAAAAGTCACTACAGACGATCAGACACTCCTGATTGCAAGTATCTTCCAAGTCTCTTGAATATGACTGTAATGTATGAAATGTATAGGGAAAGCATAGAAAAAAACATAACTTAGAAAAAAGGTGATAATGGAGATGCTTGGCAGGTAAATTGTGTCAGCATAAATACCTAAAAAAAGAGTATTTTGCACGGAATTCAACCTCAAATTTAAATTTCCTAAAAAGGACACCTGCAAGAAATGTGATCATTTAAAAGTGAAAATAGATCCAGAGGAGTCAAAGCCAACTCCGGAAAATAATATTATTCTTGATGGAACTAAAATCTGAACAGGAATATCATCACATACAAGCAGAAAAATCTACAACCATTCGAGATGACGATGTTGCAGAAGGGAAAATGGGCAATATTCATGTTATTTCTTTTGACTTTCAGAAAGTCTTCCTGCTACCCAAGATAATTACTAATGAAGCATATTATGAACAGCAGTTAAGTGTCTTAAACTTAGGTGTTCAGAATCTGGCTTCTGAACAGGCGTACATGTTTATTTGGCATGAAGGCATTGCCTCACGCATTCCCCAGGCAGTAGCATCTTGCCTTAAGAAGTATGTACAACAGAATGTCGAATGTACTAAACTTGTGGAGGCCAAAACCGAAACATCAAGTTAGTGTTGACTTACATGTACCTTGTAGCGCAACCAGACAGTCCATTGGATAAAATTGTCCACAAGTTTTGTGTAAGTGGACACAGCTATTTGGCAATCAACAGAGACTTCAATCAAAATGAAAATAAAATTTGCAAAATAATATTTACAGTTTTGAAGTCTTCGTTAGGATTGTAAAATCCTTCAAGCAAAATAAACGTCCTTTTGAGGTAACAAAAATGCCTGCTGAAGTTTTCTTCTCAACTAGAAGTTTAGAAACACAACTTACATATCTAAAGAAAGATGTGCAAAGGAAACAGTTTCCTGGCTAAGAATGATGGAAATACAAGTACAAAAAGACAAACCAGGCATTTTGCAGTTTAAGTACACGCATGACAAGGAAGTTCCCTACTATGAACTAGACATTCAAAAAAAACTAAATGGAGTAGCTCCTAATTTTGCTGGTCATGCATTGGAATATCTTCATCCCCAAGGCCATGTAATTTCTGCGGACAAGTTAAAGGACATCAAGCACCTACTTAGATATGTCCCACAAATCTTCCATGAATTCTATCTAAACCAGCAACAGGCGGACCGCGGTCCATTTGCGGACACGAAAGGTCGAACCTCGGACCGCCAATATTGTAATGTATTGTATAGCAAGTACAAATTAATACGTAGATAAGGTATACTATACCTTTATTAATTGAAATAATATTTTTAAGCCACATAGAATCTAACTTAGTACTTATTCTATTTTAAGTTACCTAGTAAACTGTTTTACAAGTACCTACAACTGATATGGTTTGATTAGTTTCCTATCTAGACTGTATGTGTGTGTTTGTGTGAATTAGTTATAACTGATATGATTTAAATATTTTTAAATCTTTGTTATGCACACGAAACATCCATAGATTGAACTACATACCATTTTTATGGAAATATGTGTGGAAGCATTTCACAGCGCCCCGCGTACTTACTTTACTGCGGCGCGCTTGCGACTGTTTTGTTCTATTGAAACAAGCGCGAGCTAGTATCGAAATCAGGGGTGAGGGCGTGTGGGCGGGGGAAAGCAGACTGCCAGTCGGTCGGTCGCAGCGCAAACCGCGGAGCAACCGTTCATTTGTTTTGTGATTTGTCTCGTTTTCGTTTGTTTGATAAAAAATCTTTTTGTACCTAGGTTAACATGGATCCTAAAAAGTGAAAAGTGGACAGTGAAAATAGGAGGTTTCTGGCAGAATGGACTGAACAAATTTGTTTTACGCTGTCTGGTAGGCCTCAAGCGGTTCCAGTGTGCCTTATATGCAATAAAACTGTCGCTATTGTTAAAAGTGAAAATTTGAAGCGACACTATGAATAAACTTATCAGCAATTCCACAAAAACTTTCCTCTTGGCAGTGAGGCTCATAAAGAAAAACTTCAGGCATATCTCAGTTCTTACAATAATAGCACACAATTACTAGTTCGTTGCATGAGCGAGCAAGAAAAATCCACAGAAGCAGCGTTACGTGTGTGCTGGACGCTTAATAAACACCAGAACCATTTTCAGATTCTGAGATAGTGAAGAAATGTAATTTGGCAGTAGTCACGGCACTTTTTGAAGAAAAAAAAGATGTCGCTGCAATTCAAAGTATTCCATTGTCAGCGAGAAGTAATAAACGAAGAACTGAAATTTTAGCTGCTGATATTAAAAACACTCTTCTCAAACTTATGCATAAGGCACCTTGCTACGCCATAGCACTTGATGAATCATGTAACATTGTTGATGATGAACAAATGTCTATTTTCGTAAGATTTCTTGAAATTGAGTGTCAAATTTTTAGGGAAGTGTTGCTAGCAATATTGCAGTTGAAAGGTAACACTTGAGGAGAAGATTTATTCAAGGTCATTGATGAATTTATTACTATATCTAACATCAGTTACGATAAAATGGTGTCACTTTCAACTGACGGGGCCCCTGCAATGATTGGCAAAGTAAAAGGTGTAGTAAAGAGAATCAGGGATAAAAATTCAGGTCTAATATCGTATCAATTCATAATTCACCAGGCAGCCCTTTGTGGAAAACTTAGTGCTATACTGAAAAAAGTAATGGACAGCTTGGTAAAGTTAATTTTATTAGATCTCATTCTGCTCTTGAGCACTGACATTTCAAGGAGTTTCTTTCTGAATGTGATTCAGCGTAGTCTGACTTACTGCAACACAACAATGTTCGTTGGCTAAGTAAAGGTCAAGTTATTGAATGTTTCTGGCTAATAAAAAAGCAAGTAACCTCCTTCTTGCAAAACTTAGATACGCAAGGAGCCAGAAAGCACTTTGAGTTTGTAACAAATAAGCGCAATATGCTGGTTGTGGCTTTTCTAAAAGATATTTTGAAATATTTAAATCCGCTCAACACAGAGTTACAAGGAAATGGAAAATTAATATGTGATCTGATAAAAAGCGTGTCTGCTTTTCATCGTAAGCTGGATATCATTGAAAAAGATATTGCAAGATAAGAATTTATTCATTTTCCGACAGTTCTTGAATATAAAAAGGAGAACTCTGAAGAAGACATTGCAGTATTTGTAAAAATTTTTTGCCGATCTTAGGAACGAATTTGCTTCAAGATTCCAAGACTTTGAAAGGATGGGCAAGCTATCTCTGTTTCTTAAATCGCCATTTGAAATTGATGTAGCGGCAGAATGGACAGATGTGGGTGCCAAGTTGTTTAATCTGTCAAAGCCATCACTTCAAATGGAAATAATTGACATGCAAGAAGATGTGACTTTGCAAATACATAAAACTGTATCCACTGAAGAATTTTGGGCCAAACATGTCCCAGAAAAATATGAAAATTGCAAAAAACTAGCTATCAATTTGGCCACTATGTTTGGCTCGACATACGTATGTGAATCATCTTTCTCAAAGATGAATTTTTTGAATAACAAATATTGTTCGAGATTAACGGACGCCCACCTAGAAGAAACACTTCGAATTTGCTGTTCTTCTCGAGAACCAAACATTAAAAAAAATTGGCTCAAGACCGTCAGTGCAGTTTCTCACATTAATTTTAGGTCTTGTGTTTTATAATTCAGAATTTTATTTGAAACCATACAATAAATAGATAAAACTTAATTATTATCAGTTGTTTTTTTTCTGGACCTCGTTAAAATTTTCCCACAGTATCCGGACCCCACCTAAAACTACTTGCCGACCCCTAATCTAAACCTAATGCTGACTGAGAACGTGGAAGAAGAGGACAGCGATGGAGTAGTCCTGGAAGATTTAATTTCCGAGTCATATGAATATTAAGACGATAAGAGATGGAAAACATTAAATAAGCTAGAGTACAATAGGAGAGTATAGTACGAGGCTGTGCAATAGGACTGCTCAATATAAGACTATGCATAGAGTCTACGTTTTGTTTATTTAATAAAAATATTTATTAAAACAACTATTTATGTCTAATTTGTTTCAATTAGCCAAATACCTTTTTGATTAACATGGTACTTGTTTTTATTACATTGCATCAAGTATAATTATCCAGCCAAAGTGAACTAAGGTGCTACTTTAAACGGCTCATATCCAACCAAAGTGAACTAACTAACGGTATACCATTTTAATAAATTTAAAAAATTACATATTTTTAATTTTTTAACCATACTTATTTGTATTTGAATAATATAAGAGGCAAAGTAAAAAAAATGTAATGATTCAAAAGTGTTTAAAGTAAACATAACCCTATTTTACAACACTCAAACTTTAACTTCCGTTTTCTCAAAATATGGAGTTTGGCGCTTGGTTCACTTTGGCCTTATACCGACCAATTATAGTTGTAATGGTGAGTAAATGAAGAAATCAACATGGCATGTGACACCAATCCTTAAGGAACTAAATTAAATTTAATCTTTCCTCAAAAATACTTCAGAGAAAATATCCCTAATTGTGTAGATGAACTACATTAGATATTTTTCAATGGTTGTGGTGGCCAAAATAAGAACAACAGTGTTGTTCATTTCTTACTAGCCACAGTGTCATCTGGAAAATACAAACGTTATTTCCCACTATTTCCCTGTTTTTTTCCGACCATGGCAAAAAGGCTAAAGCAAAAGAATAATAGGATATCCACTCATTAAAAAATTAATGATCTAATCGCTAACCCGAGCAAAACTTCCCGTATTGTTAAAGAAGGCTTAATACATTATTGATTATAAGAGTTAGTGGCCAGCCTACAATAAGAAAACAGTACTATCTGTAAGGCCTATAGCAAAAATTCCTGAAGATCAGAAACGGTCATTTCACGTTTTTAAATATATGATGCTCGAGTATAGTGCAGAGAAATCAGGCCTTTTGCAAGCATACAGGTGGATTGATGGGGCACTAAAGGAAAAATTTTCATTGGCAAAACCTGCTGGCACACACCATCAACTAGTATACCTGCACGTAAGGCTTACAATAGAAATTTATCACAAAAAAAATGGCAGACATTAGAAAACTAATTCAGTATGTTCCCTACGAGGAACAATAATTCTATAAAGTGATATTCTCATGGCCCACTTCTGAAAGAGATCATATAGAAGTAAGGGTTTCAGCTTTGCAATAATTCTTTTTAAATTTCTTCAACAATAAACTCCTCTACTAGTTTGCATATCTTTATACTTGCACATTATGAAACTTGGTGTAAATGTAAATACATTTATTTTCATAATAAAAAAATTAGAGTGAAAAAAGTTAAAAAAAAAAAATATCAGTGCAAAGGAGAAGGCTACATCTCCATTACAATTATGGCCATTTCCCACAAGACTGAACAATAATTTTAAAAGTCTAGCTAATTTCACGGATAAGTTTACAAATTAGATAAAAACTAAAAAGGCTTCGGAAAAAACTATTTGATTTTTAGATTTACGTTTTATTGCTGCCTTCAAGATTTCATTTTAAGGAGATATGACCTTTTTCCAACAGGAATATTCAATTACATTATGCTCTAGCATAAATTATACATTTATGTATTCTTATGCATATTCAGTATTGAATCATATGAGCCACTGTTTCAAATATTAACATTTATAGTATTAGTATTACTATCAAAAACACAACTTACAAAATTATTTTCCTAAGATTTTTTAAAAATCTATTGAAATTATATATGCAGGCTAATGTACTTAAAGTATATGTGTTGAATGTTTTGTAAACTATGTGCCACTGCCTCAATATATGCAGTTATATAATCACTTGTCATAGATCTTCAGTTTATAAATTCTTATCTTATATATATATATATATATATATATATATATACGTATATACACACACACACACACTCACGCACGCATGTGCACACACCACCCACACACACACTCACGCACGCATGTGCACACACCACCCACCCACACACACACACACAGGATGGCCACTCTACATACAATTCTAAATTCCTGGTTACTTCCAGGTTTTAAAGACTCTGAATTAAAAAATTCCAGGTTTTGTCTTCCATTATATAAAAACAATTCACACTGAAAAAAAATGCAATTTAATAAATTTAACAAGCCAGTTTCATTATTGATGTCATACATATATTAGACACAAAACCAGAGAAAAGTTTCTCACTTGTTTTGAATCTCTTTGGAATGTTTCCTGTCACTATACATATTCATATAAGATATTCCAATAAGACACACACAACATTCATCTTAATGCCAAAATCTCTCATAAAGTCAAATTATGATATACTTGCTATTTTTTAGATGATCATTAAGCATGTGTCTAAAATGTGATGCTAAACCATAAACAATTGTGTAGGCTATCTTAGTTATTTGCAGTTGGCACATTGAAGCTATTACACTTTCTGGAAACAGGGCACAAAGCTAGCAGCACTGCAAAATGAACATGTGGTTAATTACAACTCAAAGGCACCAAATTATTTATTTCTCTTTTGTGATCTCTCCTGACAAGAGATAGTTCTTCAGTGCACATGCATCTTTCTGGTCTTTCTTTATTTGTTTGTGACAGGTCACAATCTGAAGCAGCTTGATTTAAAAGAAAAAAAAAACATTAAGATGAACATGAAAAAAATATGTTACTGAATTTATGGATGAATTGTGGGTTAAGTACAGATTGACCAGGTGCAGCGTAGAGCGGCGAGGTGAGTGATGGGTATATGGAGGAGAAGGGACGGGCAGGACAGAAAAATGCATAGCCTGACAGAAATATTAGGGAGCTGGAGTGGGAAGCATTACAAGTGAGGAGAAGGGTGGGGTTAGTCAGACTGTGTAAGATGATAAAAGGAGAGGGGGATGGGAGCAGCTGGGTACTAGGGTACACAGAGGTGGGAATAAAGGGGGGAGAGATCACGGATGAAAACTCCAGAGGGAATGGAGGCGGATGGAAAGAGGTAGGAACGCTTTCCTTGGAAGTACAGGGAGGAAGTGGAATGAGCTAGATGAAGGAATACTATGGGTGAGAGATGCAAGGGATCTGAGGAGAAGACTAAAAGGTGAGGAGGGGGGGGGGGGAAGTTAGTGAAAGGGGAGGACTCCTTGCCACCGGGCGAAAGCCCAATTGTGAGCATAACATATAAAAAAAACACATGTAAATATTAAAAAAACACAACAAATATAAAAACACAAATAAATATTTATCACATGTGCCTTTGTTTTATTTTTTGCAGATATACAACCAAGACAATATCTTAAGGACCAGGTTTCAATTCGTGAGAACAAAATTAAATTCTTTGTAAGTTTTCCTTGGCTTGTCCAAAACTTTTAATCTTTCTTTGCAGAACTATAAAAATATGAAAATTTCTAATGGATGAAATGACCTCAATGCACATTCAGCCTAAATACCATAACCTCACCAAAAAATATTTTGGTGCACACCACTTACCTTAAAAAATTTTCCAGGTGCTATATCAGTATCATTTTGTTTAAGGATTCAATTGATGTATAAAGACTTTTAGTGCACTTTTCTGGAGCAGTGTGCTTAATTTATTTTGTGTAGCTTATTAATGCAGCATTCCCCATTCTGCATTCTATTTTGCACAACAAACACTGTGCTAAATTTTTTAAATTATGGTCTTCGGACAACCATGAAAATTCTAATTTGTATTTCCGATTATATGTTGTCATACTCAGTTTGGAACAAGACATTTTGGTGACTATTTCACACACATATTACAAGCACTACTCCAAAACCTTAATAAAACTTTATTCAATTCAACAAAGCAAGTTGACCCTAACTACTAACAAGGTTCACAGCAGAAAATGGACGTAATTTGATAACATTTGACATTGATCCAAGAAAATTTCCAGTCAGTAGAGTAGAATAAAACACTAATTAAAAACCAAAAAGCTTTAAATTTGTGCTTACCAAAACCTATTTACTGAACTACCTTTTACACTTAACTTTTAAGCTAACTTAGTAAAGAACTGTCAACATTTGCGGTGAACGGAGAGTTCGATATCGAGTATATGATGTCAAAATAGCACTTCTTGAGTACTACCATACAAAACATTGTTGCCATTCTTATTGGTAAATACCAAATTGGATTAGGATAAAAAGCTTCAAGCATAACTTACTAGTATTTACAACATGTTACACCTAAAACCCAAATAAATAAAATTTGAGTTCCACAACACTTATATTACTAATGGTCACTTTAAGACAGTTGAATTCCTGGGAAATTCTATTGCCAGGCCAAGATTCCAGGTTTTCTCATGTTTTTCCCGATGTATGGTACATTCACGGCTTTTTCCTGGATTCCCGAAATATACGAGTGGCCACCCTGATATAATACATAACCATATTTATCAAAATGAAGAAGTGTATTAGATGCTTTAGTCATGTTTAAGTGTTGCATTTTTAACATAAAAGACACCCATGTAGTAATTGAAAGAAGAATAGTATTAAGTACATTAATTTATTAGTAAAACTAAGCTTGCTAAGAAGTTTACTTAACACAATGGAACTGCTCTTACACCATTTTTCAATCCATCATCAGTTTCATGATTATAACAAGGCCTAATAATTTGTGGTACTTCTCAGTGGACATTGGAACATTTCTCAGTAGTGGTGTCTTTAAAGCCATTCACAGCCAAGCATGCACGAATACAAACTTCTGGCAAACTTGTGCAAATTTTTACACTAGTGCAAAATTTTTGCCCCATCTCAGAGCAAGTGTTTAAGTTTTCAGGCTCGCTGAGATCATAAATGAACACACAGTTTGTAGAAGAACATCTTGTAGCAGCCACCCAGGGTGACAAACCTATTTCCTACCACTTTTGGTTAGTAATCTGACAGCAATCCAGCTTCATTATATATAGGGAACTTTATTCTGTTAAACAGCTTCTCAGAAACGCTCAATGGTTTCTGGATCCATTTCAATACACAAAGTAAAATATAAATACAGAAATCAGTATAGAACACACAACTGCAATTAAGTCTCAAATTGCAAAATGCCTATTGCCTTGCAGTATACGTCGGGTTGATTCTTAGGAAGCGAGTGTCACTTCCCTTCCCCTCCTTTCTCTCTGCCCTCCTCTTTTGTGCCTCCAAACTCCCCTTGATTCTATATGATAGTGCAGATGCTTCCCTCCCCTCCACCTTCAGGAACTATTTTCCTTCTGCGGATGTATTTCTTCTTTACACCTTATATACTCTGTTTTTAACTCGGCTCGTTCTTGTGCGTTTAGTTTTTGAGGCTGACAGTAAGCTTTTCGGAGTGCTGTGGAGACGATCATGGACAAGTGAGTACTTGGGGAGTTTACGTGTTTGTTGTCTTTTAGTGGCATGTAGATTAAATTTTGTTCATGCTCTCCTTTCTTCCTAATTTCTCTCTCTTTCACCACGTTCCAAATTCTGCTTCATGTAAGTATTTTTTGCTTTTATGTATTTCTAGAATCTGTCCATGATCGTCTTCCTGTTTGGTTTCTCTGTGGCACTCCCAATAAGATCTTGTCAACACTTTATGATAGCCTCACGTTCAGATTAATTACATGTCATGTTTGTATTTGACTTAACTTGTAACGGCAATTCACTGATGGTGCGTACATTAAGAGCTAACCTGCAGGCTAACCGAGCCTTGTTCAATTTATATTGGGAATATAAATTATTGTAATCATCTTTGTGAATTATGGGTTTCCAAGTTGTTAAATATTCAATGTATGAATAAATTTATATTGTTGTGCTTCATAAATTCATCCTTTTTTTCTAAGTAGAAACATTCACTGCTTATCTGGTGCTCCTATCATAAGAAGCTAAATGATGTACGTATACCTTATAATGTGTAACACTCAGTTCAATATGTTATTGTTTAACTCCTCAGCAGGTTGAAGTTTCCTCTGACGGAGTTACGTTCTTTGTTTATACGATCACTGTAAGCTTCAGCCTACTGATGAACAGGCAAACTAACCCACATGCACAATCTGCCTAGCCATCTGCACAACGGACCGAGAAGCTATCTTGCATACACTAACAGCCCGCCCACTGGTGGGTGTCAATGCATGGTTGTACATGTATCAAATTAACCAAATTGACATACAAGCTCGCATTCACCTTGGTCTGTGGAAACCTTATGGGTGTAGTGTACTCCGAAAATATACAAAAAACTAAACAAAATCTACAATGAAGGTACATACAGATAAAACATATTTCAATTCAGCAGGATGTTTGATTTGATTTCCAACACAATAAATACAGCTAGATGGAAAGCCAATAAAAATTTTATCCTGGAAACAAAAATGAGCTTCGATTTTGATAGTTTGGCACAATAATTAGATCACAAACCGACTACAAAAACCCATTTCTTGTTTTACAGCCAATTTTACAAAGCCTTGCAAATAAATTTTACACTTACATCACAAATGCATAATTTGGCATCATTATTTTCCACGTTGAAACTTTTTCAAAGTATTAACATTTTTCTAAATCGAATTCCCAGATCATTATTCTGTCTGACTATGTCTGTATGCATGTCTCTACATGTATGTATGCATGTCTGCAATAATTGCATATGTATCAGCATTTGTCTCTACATGTCTCAACGTGTCTGCATGTGCCTGCAGGACTGAATATATGTCTCTGCATGACTGAACATGTGCATTCATGTCTGCATGAGTATTTGCATGTCTGCATGACTACATGTCTGTATGTCTGTAAAATCGCATATGTGTCTGCATGACTGCATATGTCTCAGCATGTTTGCATGTGTGTCTGCATGTCTGTCTGTACATGTCTCCATGTGTCATAGAAGTCTGTAATGTGTCTGCATGTCAGGGCCCCCACATGGCCGGTGCTACCGTTGCTACGGCAACGGGGCCCGCGTGTCTAGAGGCGGGGGGGGGGGGGGGGGGGGGGGAGCCGAGGGGCCCCGCAAAGGAAAGAAGAAACAAATTAAAACAAAAAAAGTAGATAATATTAAAATAAATCATAGAAAACAATTAAACAATCAGGCTAATTTTAGTTACCGACGAAATATCACACCAGAGTAATATGATTCGGAATGTGCTGTGCGTACAGAACGTGTCTGAATCTACAACTGTGAGTTACAAAACAACAAACATCCGATGTGACACCATGTTACACTCATTTATTTGCCATTATTCAACATAAATTTACATTGACAATCTAAACACTGTCTTAAAACTATTTTCAATGTGTGTTTGAAAAATAATTGTGATTAAGGTTAAGAATTAATATAGCTACAACAATATACATAGAAGTCAAAAATTTTTTAAAAATCTTTTTAGTATAAAAAAAATGGGGGGGGGGGGGGGGGGCATCATCATAACCTCTAACAACGGGGCCCACAGAATGATGTGGGGGGCCTGCTGCATGTATGTCTGTACATGTCTCCATGTGTCTTATCATATCTGTATTGTATCTCTGCATGTCTGCATGTGTGTGCATGTGTCTGCATGTTTGCAAGTATGTTTGCAAGTATGTTTGCATTTCTGCATGTGTATGCATGTCTGCATGTGGCCTTGCATGTCTGCATATGTCTCTGCAAGTCTGCAAATCTCTGCATGTCTGAACACATATGTATGTGTGTGCATGTGAGCAATGTGTGCATGTGGGAAATGTGTGCAAGTGGGCAATGCATGCACGTGGGCACTGTGTACCTGTGCACGTGCTGTGTCATGAAAAGTTATCATTCTTTATGATTTAGTACAAGAGCACTATAAATAACCAAATAACCCAACAATAAATACTGAAAAGCTATCAACTGCAAAAAATAATTAGATAAATTTACCTCTTTAAAATAAAAACAAGCTTGTCCCATGTCACACTCTAAGTAAAATTAATGATGACGATCTTACACCTGGTCTTAAAATTGGCACTGGTGATTATTAAATGTGACTTTGAGACAGCGTTATCAAATCGTGACTTTGCAACTGCAGCTTTGGTAACGTCTTCAGAATGGCTTAAGCTTGAGTTGAAATAATTTTTAAAAGCTAAACAAGCATATTAATAACTCAAATGTCTTATTTTTACACCAGCACAGCCTTACGAAAAATTGACACAGTTAAGAAAAACTGTTACAGTTAGAGCCATTCTAATGAAGTAGCAAGTAAAACGTTATAAAAATCACAGGTGATTTTTATTAGTGTACTTCACAATGCCCATTCATCTTCATAACTATTGAACAAACCTTAAACTCAGTGAGGTGGTAGAGTGGCAAAACACTGAACTTCCATTCCCATTTTAATTCTGGTCAAACTATCTTAATTTGGTTTTTAAAAAGTTTCCAGAGACATAAGGCCCCAATAAAAAAAGTCTGAAGTTTGCCAAAATTAAAAAAAAATAGTCCTCTTTTAACATAAAAAAAGTTTATTATGTAACTAAAGCCAACTTTTATTCCACAAAATATTCTTTAAAGTAATTTAAACAAGGATCTCCATTCCTATCAGTGAAATTTTTTTTATTTAAAATTCTTGTGATTATGACTAGATTTTTCTATGAGTGAGGAACTTGGATTTCAAAATAAATTTTCACATTTAATCTATTTTTTAACAAAGAGCCACAATTTCAAATTCTTCTATTCATAATCATTAGCTTAGTTAAAAAAAAAGGAATTATAAGTGATAATAGTCAAAATACTTAGGAAGGTTTATATGATTCTTTACTAAACTCTTAATGAAATTAATAGAAGTAGGTCACTATAAAAATTAAAATAACAAAATTCCAAGATATTTGAATTTTTAATGGATGAAAAATTTATATCAAAATGTTTTACATCATTCCTTATCTAAATAAAAGACTAATTAATCTGTAATGTGTGTACCTGCGTACACATGCAAAGGTTAGTGCCCCTGACTTGTCAATGAATACCACCTGCGCAACAGTAAGCGCTCGGCCGTTAAAACGCTGCGGCAGGTCAGCAGTCGTTGGACGAGTTTGTGCGCTGTCGGCTGCACGCGGATCTGGACGGAAACGGAAGTTGGGATAACTTCCCCCAAATAGACGAGACTGTTCTTCTTCCAGCTCGTCTGAGAAGGCAGCGAGTATAAAAGGGCATGCGCCAAGTCAACCGAAGAGCAGAACAACTGGGACATCAGCGGGCAGGCTGCCACGCTGCTCCGACACCACTCGCCGGCCTACACCGTCAAAATACCACAGAGTTGCTGCCGCCCGAGGACCAAGAAGACTTTGACTGGGTGAGACCTCTTCAAGTTGTAAACCGGAATTAAGACAGTTAAGATGAAGCGTCGCTGTATTTGGCATAAAATTCTTCAGAGTGGTTATTAACTAAATTCGAAGGTCCTACAACAAGGGCAAGAGAGCGCGCGATAGCAACTTTCGTGAGGGCTGAGCAAGCTGGTGTAGTGAAACTATTACGACCCTATCACGTCACTTAAACACTATACGGACTTGAACTCTCCACATCCTTTAATGAAGAATCGTAGTCATAACGACCCGAAGATAGTACGTACGGGATGACTACTTTCAGACACAAGGGACGGCGCGCACGATAAGAAATTACGTGTTACGGAAGCAATGTGTAGGGGGCTTCACGTGGTAGCGGCGGAAGAGAAACATAAAACTGATCGTATAAACATAGTCTCGTGCTATGTTACGTTATAATAATGTAGGTTTTGTTAATCTTAACCAAAGGTTGTGTGCTATAATAAGTTTAAAGAAATAAATGTAACCACTTGTAAAGTACAATGTATATGGACTAAGGACCTGGAGTTAATGTTAAGAGAATTAGTTATTAAGGTTATACATGTTCATGGTGATTAACACTTTGTAGTTTTTGTAGCCTCCGCAGTTTAGATTGACGGCATACTGGTCGTAGGCGGTGAAGAGCTCACTCCTCGACAGAATTAAGGCTATTGTTTTTACATGTTCAATAATGATTCACAGAGAGTTAATTCGTATGTCTTGTGTTGTAGTGGGATCATGTATCAGCCGTCCGACATCACAAGAACCCGGCTTATTTACAACATATGTCAGTTTGAGGTTCAATGAAATACTTGTTTGTGTTATTGGGCTTGTTAATAAATTATCATTGGAATGAATTCTACTTAGCAGCTAATTTACGAACCACCCGCAAACGTACTTTTTCCTCCTTGTTAGGGCTTTCCTATGTTTTTAGTAAAACCCGTGACAAATCTTAACTAAAAATAATTTTTGGAGAAAATATCAAATTTTATAAACAAAAAAACCAGTTCATGGGTATTTCTCATGGGCCAAATATATTTGGTTCGGTGTAGGTACATTGATTGCATTTATATAGTAGTGAGTTGCTAATACTACCTTATATTTACATTTCTTACATTAGGTTTTAGTAATTTTAGGAATGATTCTGGTCCACATCCTATTAAGGTACGTACTTATTTTTTTACCAATTATCATACACATATTATAACTGTAAATATTAAAATTAAACTTAAAAAAAATTCTTACTCTCTGTTTTTCTTGCAACCATCATAGGTTCCAGTTGGAAGATGCTGTATCAGTCCAATTCGTTTAGCAATCTTCACCTGCTCTTCTTCACTGAGTTGGGTGGCTGGTCGACTAACATTTGGGGATGGATAATATACTGGTATGGCTTCCTAAAGTAAAAAAAAAATGTTAAATAACATTTAATCAACACAATGTTTAAAAGCAAAAATATTATACAATGACTCTAAAACTTATATTGCATCTAATATTAATCTGTGAGGTTATATCACAGATAACCAGAAATTAAATTTTTACGTTATGGTTCACAATCACAATGTGGCTCAGTTGGGCTTCCCTGGAGCAATATACATGGTGTTTGCAAATTGCACAACATAAATTTAAAGGGATGGAAGAAAAGCTGAAACAAGCAATTTTTGTCATGGAACGTATGTCCAGAAACAAAACCATGCAAAGTTACAGGCATTAACAGTAGTGCACAAATTTGAATTTGGTGGGCTTCAGGGGACTACTCCACTGGCTGAAAGGATGCAAGATCGCAGCACAGTGACATTAAAATGCTCCATGGGAAGCAGTTAATGAGCCATGCTCAAATCTTTAGAGTTAGTCCAATGCACTAGCAACAAGTAGTTTGGTGTAAGCACAGTGGTTGGTTGGTTTTGGTACAATTACAAGTTTTGCTTTGGGTGATTAGCGAAGTGTTGACTGTTAATTAGTACGGTGCTGTGATTACAGATTGAACAAACAGAAATAGCTAGCAGAAATGACATTCATAGAGATGGCCCATATGTTAATGGTGTATGGGCTGGTGAAAAAGTTGCAGCAGAATAAGTGCACATTTACCAAGAGTGCTTTCACAACAGACATGTACTGAATAGGAATACCTACGTACTGCTTACCAGTCACTACCTGAAACTGGGAGTTTCATACCATGCACGGTAATATCCACCATACTGTGAATGGTTAACTCTAAACATCTGAGCCTGACTCATAACCTGCTTCCCGTGGAGCGTTTGAACGCAACTGCGTTGCTATTGCATGTCCTCTCAGGCAGTGGAGTAATCCCCAGAAGCCTGCCAAATACCAATTGGGCGCTTCTATTTGCGCCTGTAACTTTGCAGGATTTCATTTCTGGACGTAATGTCCCTTCAGAAAAATGGCATGTTTTTGGCATTTCTTGTACCACATTAAATTTATACCCAGTGATTCACAAAAATCTTGTATAAGTAAAGACATAATATTAAATCAGTAGAGAAACGTGAAAGGCCAACTCTTGCCTAATTCCCTAGCCGCCCCCGACAACTATTGAGTAAAACTTCTGTGTCTCACAAAGCAGCTGTGTATTCAACAACTAACAAAAACCATCAAACACAAAAAGAAAACCTAAAATCATAAGGTAAGTTCCAGTATTTACATAGGATACCAACCTAAAAGTATCATTACCGTTGAAACTTTGCATGCGCCATACGACCAAAAACTGTATTTTAAGCAGTTGCAACAAGAAAGAGAGTTTTTGGTTATTAGATCATAAATATTAATAGATCAGCATTAAATAACGATTAAATCCCAATGCACAAATTTAGTATGAAATACAAGGGTGCAAACCTATTTCATTTTTCTTATTAAGGAGTATTATTAAAAGTTAAACAGGGTAAAGAACATCGCAAAATAAAACACAATCCTCGGGATAGTGAGTTGTTTAATATTAAGTAGTATTCAATATTTTTCTAATACTATTCCTAAAAATAATTTTCAAGGGTGATATTTGCCCTTAGAAATTCTGCTAGGCTAGACTTATATAAACTCCACCTCAATTTTCATAAGGAATCACTTACCACAAGAAATTGGGGTGAGTTTTCAAACCTGTATATAGATACACATAGCTGAGTCACAGCTTTAGCATTACTGGAAACTCTTGATTGGAGGAACGAGCAAGAGGAAGGGCTGCAAGGTTGAGATTCAGAGTACCAGGGCAGGCCACAGGACTACCCAAGGATAGAATACATCAGCTAGGCAACCAGCAACCGTCCTCATGACAGGAGAGGCAAGGTAATTACAGGCCACCCAGGTGAAGACAGAAGCAACACCAGTGGCAACAAGGTTAGGGTGGAGCACAGGACAGACAGAGGGATGGACAAGTACGAGGAAGACTGGAGAAAAACAGGCATTTAAACCAGTAGAATGGGAGGATGAAGCCTCAGATCCCTTCCATACAGGTGAGCAAGGGGCAGTGTCTCAGTGTCACATTTTGCAAAATTGTCAAGGAAAACAGAATGAATTTACACATGAGAGGGATGATTTGTTACAGAGAAATGACAACACTTCAAAATTGTTACAAGGAAAGATTGGGATTTGTTCCTATATTCAAGGGGAATTAAAGGCTACAAACACAAAAGTAAACATGTTAGTTGATTCAGGTAGTGAGGTGAGTGCAATGTCAGAGGAATTTTTTAATTCATAGGGAAATAGAGTGACTAAATCTTTAGCAGTGTTACCCATTTCAAATTTTACTATTGTAGGAGTCACTGGGGTTAGAAATAAAACTGTTAAGAAACAAGTAATTTTGAAAAACAAATAAGAAAACAGTAATGTGTGCAGTATTCCTTGCGGTTAAAGGATTAAATATTAAGATGGTCTTAGGAGCTGATTGGCTACAGGAAAATATATCCAGGTAACAGGAACACAAATTGCTTTTGAAACCGAGAGAAAAGTGCTATGGTAGAAGTTAAAAACAAAAAAAAAATGAGGGGGTTTTTGATTATGTTCAGATGTTCGAAAATTAAATCTGATAATTGTATCAGATAGGGAGTTAACAGAACCTACGGATGAATTATTACAAAAATTTAAAGGTTGCAAATATTTCTTGAAGACTGATTTAGTTGCATCTAATCGTCAGATCCCATTAGCTGAAAAATCAAGGGCATGTACTGTTTTATTTATACCAGGGTAAAACCTATTGTTTCAAAAGATTGCCTTTTGGTTTGAATGTATCAGTAAGTTAATAATGTTCCCAGGCTTTCATGGCCATTTTCTGAAGTAGCTTGGCTTCTGGGTTATAGCAGTGTCCTTGGCGAATTATTCACCAAGGACACGGCTACAACCCAGAAGCCAAGCTACTTCGTATCAGTAAGTTATTTCATTTGAGGGCTGGAAGATGTTTTAGGGCCAGAAATACTTGATTTGGTAAAAATGTATGTAAATGACATTCTAATTGCAACCAAAACATTTAATAAACATTGTTATGTAATTCCTTTGGTCCTTAGGAAATTACAACAAGGTAATATGGCACCAAATCATCAAAAATCTGAATTTTTGAAAGATGAAATAACATTTTTGGGTAATGTAAATGCACAAGGAAATCACATTGACCATGATAAACTCAAAGCTATTAGAGTAAACAGCAAGAGAGATTAATAGGATTGTTTTTAACTTTACCACTGTTCTCACAGATCAAAAGGCCTTATGCGATGTGAGTTCTTGTAAACTACTACATGGTAGAAGCACTAGGTTGATTTTAGCCTTGCAGGAATACGATTTGGACATACAACACATTACCAGAAAAAAACAAATAGTAGCAGATGCAGAAGTAGCTTGGCTTCTAGGTTGTAGCCGCGTCCAAGACAAATATTCATTCACCTTGGACGCAGCTACAACCCAGAAGCCAAGTTACTTCAGACAATGGCTGCAAAAGCGATACTTTATCCATTGGGATAGCAGACACATAAGCTACAGAAATGAAGGAATTTCAAGTTATAAGTTTGTGTAAACAACTTAAACAAATAGAAAATGACAAAATTAATTTCTGAGGAATTAGTTATTGAAGTAAACCGGGATCCGAGGCTACAAAAGGCAGTGCAGAAATTAGAATCAGATGATTGCAGAGGCATTACTGAAGAGAAATTTGTAATCCAAAATGGGTTTTTGTTTAAAAAAATAAATTATATAATTCCAAAATGGGTACTTTGAATTGATAATACTTTGAGATTAAATATGTACATTGATTGATATAGTGTGTTGTTTGTTACACTTGTGTAACTGGTGGATCATTTAGTTTCAAAATTCAGAACAAAGGGAAAACAACAAGGCGTGATTTTGTCTAGATATAAATACCTCTATGTTTATTTAACTCTTAATTACATTAAAACATTTGATAAATTGGTTGACAATTATATTAAAATATATTACAATTAGATATGTTAAAGAATGGGCCGGCCCTAATTAGAAAATTACCATTAAGTTTCATTGGACATAATTAAAATAGAATCAGAAGCAATAAACAGGTTAAGTTTTACAATCCCAGGGTGATAGTTTAGAGCGATTAAAGTCCTGAAAGAAAAATTTCTGGTGTTCCGATCTTTTCAACGTCGTGAAATAACTGTTATTCTGAAGATATTAAAAAAGCTGAAGGACCGGAGTTTTTTCGTTCGCTGGCCGAAGTTGAGCTGTTAACGAGGCGTCAGACGCCTTAGTCGTCCTGATTGCTGGAGGAAGGATTCCAGGGTGGTGTTGTTAGGTCTGCATCTGGCCCTTGGACCCTGTCATACAGGGAGATAGCTTCTAGTGTCAGCCAGGGTGTGGAGCTCGCGAACACAAGGTTGTCGTGGACGTTTCCATGATTTAAAAAGATAGAAAATATTATGAAGTATTATTAACGAAGCACGACTACTTCTATGAGGTACACAGACTGACTAATTACTAAATACTAATAGTTGTAGGGACCACAGCCCTTGCCTAGCTGATTACATTTTTGAACGACCGGAGTGAAATCTTGATGTGCGGCTTGCAGACGATGCGGTGTGGTCCGTCTGCTCTCGCAGTGCGAAGTAACTTTGGAGCAGCGACTCGTAATTAAAAGACAAAGTCAATCAAAAGAAAGGGGGGAGACTTCGGCTTCCGGACCGAAAGGTTCCGAAGATTTCCGAGGGGGTGGTCGAGAAATACTGACTGATATCTCGAAGTTGGTGGTACTGGCCGATGTTAGTGACCTACTGAGGAGTGTCCGAAACAAGGAGAGATCGACTCACACGAGGCGACTGCTAAAGCATTGGGCTTATGGAGGGGACTAGTGCAGTGCTCTGGTGGCTTGGAAGAAAACTACCGGGCACTGTTTGTTGCGTGAGGTGCCAGAGGGCAGCTGTTTAGCGGGCGTTCAAACATCCAGGGAAAATAACTCGCAACTCTGCCACAAGAGGGCAGATGCGATACATTCGGAGACTGATAGGTGTCCTTGAGATTGGGCCGGGGTTGTTGGCCGGCCATTGAACTGGGACTGGTTCCTGGAAAGGCTGTAAGGGAGGGGGGGATGGGAAATTTGCTGCTGCCATCGGGGAAATTTTCTGCTGCAAAATGGGAAAATCTCACGGCAGGGGCCCGGGTCATGCCGAAACGTAATTTAAGGCGACCCGTGGGTGTGCCAGAAATCTCTTGCATAAGGCTAGCTTTCAGAACCTAGTTGCTCTAATAGCTTGCAGGACATAGCACTTCTTGTCACGGCTCGGAGGAGAATTACAGGCGACGGACGTGCACCAAGGCAGGGATAAGACGATCGCATTTGCTGCGTCATTAGATGGTTGGCAAAATTAGATTTAATGCTGGGAAAGATTGGGGAGACTGGCCTGATAAAGAATAAACGGGAGTGTACAGGAGATGGAAAAAGTTTAAGTTCTTGCAGCAAAAAATGACTGGCAACATTATTTTTCAAAAATTCAAATTTAGAATTGTGCCAAAAATAATATTTGGCGGCACAGTGTGGACATTTTGGAATTCAGAACTGTTAAATATAATCAAAACATTTGTATTTTTAAGGACATGTACAGAACCATTGCATAGGTTATTGGTAATTGTTTATTATGTGCCCAAACAAAAGTAATGAACAGAAAGTGTCAGGGTGTGATGCAGCATGTTATGGCATCAAAACCATTGGAAGTAGTATGAGTGGATTTATTTGCTTAACTGCCTCTAGGAAGAGATGGGGTCAAGTACATCTTTGTAATACATTACCTACTAAGTATGTAAAACTTTATCCTATCAAAAAAGCTACGTCTCAGGTAGTTACTAAAAAGGTCATGGACATTTATGTAAAAAGAAATATATGTGCCTGAGAAAATAATTTCAGATGATGGACCCCAATTTAGGACTGATGTTTTGAAAACATTATCTAGTAGTCTAAGCATAGAGTTAGGGCATACTGCTGTATACCACCCCGCTGCCAATCCTGTGTATGGAACGATTAGTGAGGGAGTTAGGACAATTGTTTTGTGTCTATTCTAATGAAAACCATAGCCAATGGGCAAATGTAGTGACATTGAAAAACTTTATTGTAGGCACGAAAGTACAGGATTTACACCCATTGAACACATTCAGCAGACTATCCCAAGAAGTAGGTGGCAGAAGATTATTCCTTTTTCTGAAAATGTAGACATATCATTAAACGATAAGTTAAGCAAGGCAGGTCAATGGCTTGTATAAAATCAAAAGCCAGAAAATATAAACTGATGAAAGGCTTTTTGAAGGCCCATTTGTTCTAGAATCAATAGTTGGTCACAATGTATATAAAGTAAATAATGCTACTATTATGTTGACATCGTCCGGGCATGCGGCCCCTTTTGAGTCCGATATGCCACCGCCCAAACACCACCCACCCTCCATTCAAACCTCCCGCTTACGTGTGCGTGCGTGTGTTGGTCGCCCGGCAAGAGGGCGCTGTAGAGCCAGTGCACCGCACCCCTAAATATAATTAAATTCAAATTTGTAAATTGTTTTTATTGTTTCCCGTGGCACGGAATCAAAAATACCTTTAACGGCAATTGTTTCGGCAGGACGCCATGTTAGGCTAGCAGAGCCATGAGCTCACCGCAGTCTTCCGCCATCAACGACCGAGAGCAGACGCTTCAGCACTCCGGGGACCTCACTGCTTGTTCATCACTGCTTAGTAATTCTGTTCATCCTTAATTCTTTTCAAATCTTTTTTTGTTTAGTCCTCGGAGCTTCTCTCGGTCGGGGGACTGCTTTAGTAATTACCTTGTGACCTTTATCGGTCTTTTCTTAAACTTCATACGTAAGTCGAGGTGTGACCACGTGGTTGGTCACTGCACTTAAAACGATTCGTGCCGCGGACGTTTGTTACAGTTTAAATTGTGTGCGTGTGTAATCAAAGTTGGTCAAATAAATAAGGGCGTGTAAATTTAAATGAATTATTTTATTTTTAAATATGTGTGACCATGTTGAGTTTGACGGCGTGTGGGACGCCTAAGAGCCCACTGCGTAGGTGATAGCGTGCCCGACACTGAGAGCGGGCAGGAATTAATACTAGGCTGTCTTTAGGGGGAAATTAAAATCACGTCTCACATGGGCGACGTCATGACCCTGGTAAAGAGTCTCTCGTAGGTCCGTGCCCGTTGCACGGTGGCACCCTTAAAATCTGAGCATTCATCGAAAACCCTGCTTATAAAAGATCAGAGGCCACGGCCCCGTAACAATGTGTTGTTAAAGCCATGGAAAATAGTATAGGATTTATTTTAAGGGTGTTATCTAAAATAATGGTTACTAGTCTGAAAATAAATGACAGCAGAAAATGTTACTGGTGTATTATATGGCATACGGATAGAGTTGGACATGATGATTAATATGTTGTTTAGTGTGATGATATTTTTTTTTTCAAGTGGACACAGGCCCTCACTTCCTTGGCCGATCCACCATTCATTTTTGAAGAGTTTTTGTTGTTGTTGTTGTTGTTGTTGTTGTTGCTGTTGTTGTTTACTGTACATGGAGGAAATATTGATGAGCAATGAAAGTAAACATGTATTGTATCAAGGTTTTGCATCAGAGGATTGATGCTTGTTAGTATGAAGGTAAGAATGAATTTGAAGGTAGAGAAGCAGAAATGATTACTTTAAAGTAGTATCGTAAAATTTGATAAGTTAAAATGTTTTCAAATTGAATAATAGAGAAGATTCTACATTACAGGTGCAAAATATAATAATGAAAATTTCAAATCAATATTTAAGAAATATAAGGTAAATGAGATTGTTCTTTTCAATTATTGTGCTGTAATGACGGAAAATACATTTTTCTAATAGTTTAGAAATTGTGTTTCCATTTGAGATATAACAAAATATTGTTACATTCTGTTTATTGCTGAGTTGATTTGACAATTGGTGATTAAGGTATCTTGCTGTCCAGAAGTTAAGCATTTTGTATTTTGTGTAATGTTTTGAGGCACTTGAGGCAAGAGGCATAATTTGATGTAATCAGGCAAAAGGCCAATTTTATTGTTTTTTTATTCAGGGCATTCCCTCCCCCTTGGTCACTTCCATCTCTATTGATGTGTATTATGAATAATGTTGTTTTGCTGGTGAGGTAATTAAAAGCCAATGTTTATTGAATTTGCATAAAAGAACAGCAATATTACTATATTGTAAACAACACATCACACAAAAGAACACTTGTTAGATTTGGTTTCAAGCATTTTTAATTATGATGCAAGAGTAAAGTGTTACAATATTTATGTGGCAAGGGGTAATACCATAATTTAAATTTTCATGTTGGTGGTGAACAATAATTCTTTATTCACTGATAAAACTTATGATGTATTGTGTGAGATGCTGTTAAAATTTTGTAATTTTGTGGTACTTCCTTGACATTTTTCAATGTGTACTTTTTGATTTAATTTTGCAAATTCAATCAAAATGTATGGGGGTTATGTAACATGGCATAATTCCTGCCCGCTGCTACTAATAACACTAACTGAGAATGTGTTAAGTTTCTGATGTTTTCTTCATGTTTCATAATTATTATATAATCATGTTTCTTCTATTATGCATAGGCATTTCATGTCTTTCGTTTGTGATTAAATATTTATTATTATTATTTTCGGTTAGGTTTTACATAAAGATGAATATATTATTATTATTATTTTCTCTATTTTGATTGGTTTGTTAAAATTAACATGCAGTATTTACATTTTTATAATTTTTAAGCATCTTCTGGTTGTGAGGCTGTAACATTTCTAGAAGATTTAAAAAGAAAGGAAGACACTGGCGCGACACTCTTGCCAGTTTGATATTTTTCAGGCTTCAAGTTAGTGCGTTGTTGGGAAAAACCAGCACGTAGGCGCATCACTGCACAGCTATGGACTAGAACTTTTGTTGGGCACTATCTCGCCAGCCAATCAGAACGAAACTTGAGGTGGTGTGATGTGCCTTTCCACACATTCAGAGAAAAATTCTAGCAGCATACTATTCCCTATGTGGTCATGCTTCACGTTCTGTATTATGATTGGTCAGTTGAAACACAAAGTTGCCTTCCCTTCGTTTTCACCTTTATAAGGGAAGGCAACTGCATGACGCAAAAAAGTTGTTTGGGTTGATTGTTGCCATGTTTGGTCACTGGTCTGCAGCTCACAAAAATTAATTTATTTTTAAGGAATAGATAATTTCACGCCTGTTGTCCGCGGCCAGGCAGAAGAGTAGGTAACCTTTTTTTAAATTTGTTTTTGTACTTATTTTAAACAATAAATTCAACCCCAGGTGTCAGCATCAACACAAGGTGACTGCTATCACCCTTTCTGGACATACCCACAAGATATGTTAACTTAGTTGACAACTTAACTAAGGGATTTTTTTTATATAGATAATTGATTGACAAGCTACAGTGAAAATGTGCAGAAAATCACCTGGACATAAGTTGTGGTCTACGTGTTGTGTTGGAAAAAAAAATACTAAAAAAAAATACTAAAACAAAAGACAGTCGGGTCAGTCCATATCAAGTGGTCCAGCTCTGGTTGCTCGACTATTTTTAAAAAAATTCATAATTTGAGCCTTGTTAACATTATGTATTGACAGTTTAAAACTGACACAGTTAAATTTTTATTCTCACTAGTTTGATTATGGCAGCCATTTTTTTGTCATGGGGCGCGACAATTTTTACATTTACAAGGGTTCAGCTACATTGCTATATCTTGGCTCTGGTAGGCCATATCATGATGAAACAAAATCTGAGGGGTTAAGCACATTTTAAGCTACAATCCTGATGACAAACCATTTTTTTAACATCACTCAATCTTGCCAACTTTAAAGGTTGAACTTGTGCCTTAGAATTGCAAAAATTTGCATTTTCATAAATTTTTTTAAGAGTGAAGGCAGTATCTGTTGGGCTTCAAAATATTTATGGATGTGCTTATGTAATAGTAGAGTAAATACAAATTATTTGGAGTGTGAGACTGCAATACTTTTTTTTTTACAATTTTGTAAAAACCAGTATTTTCAGATTTTTGCTTACTTTACGGCTTAATATCTCTGGTGGGCAGTTATCTAAAAATCTTAAATTTACACACAATTAAGTACTCCATGGTACATAACTCCTGTAAAAATTTAGACTTTGAGATTCAACTGGTTCGGTAGTTACAGCCTTACCAAACTTGTGTAAAATTGCATTTTTTTTTGCAACAATGAAACTATGTATAATAAATTCTAATTATATTTTTAAAAATCTTAATACCCTAAAATTGGCATTTACTATGCAATTGAAAAGAGTTCTCCGACTAAGAACATTAAAAAAATATGCCTGAGATGTTTACCACTGTTTGGAGTGTGCAGGTCTTAACAGGCACGGACTTGCTCTAGTATGGTCTGGTATTTGTTCCATCCTGTTAGTCTGCCAGCAGCTCTGGTATAGGAAAGGTGGTTTGTGTTTCCATGAAGGTTTTTTGTTTTTCGGTATGGAGAAAGTGTTCAATAGGACATTTAACAAATGAACAATGCCACAAATGTGTTTATGGTTCAGTGCAACAGGAATTGAAGAAAATCTGTGTGTTTAGTTTAGAACAGCAACAGCTAATATTTACCAGAGTTTCTAGTGATGTTAAGTCTGTATGTAAGTACCATGAGATTAAGTATCTTATTAAATATCACCATATATTTGGCCGGTATTGCAGTGATCCTTTACAAATACATAAAAAGGCAATCACAAAAGGACTTAGGGAAATACTTCCTGAACACATGTATAAAAAAACAAACTACAATTTACTGCTTGTCCCTGGTAAGTCCTTGTGTCCTACATGCTACAAAAAAATATTTGTGACAGCAAATGATGGAACAGGGGACACATGTGATTCAGACTTTATTACAGAGATTGAAAAGTTGGGAAAAGTAGACAATGTATGTACTCAATTAGGGGTTTCGCCAGCATCTAAAATAAGGAAATTGGGTTTAGATAAAAGACCACAAGCAATAGCTGACAAGATCAGTAAAGTTTCAAATGTTTTGAAAAGAAATCTTGAGGAATCTTTTGATGAAGTGATGGAAAACAGAGAAGCAAGTGAAGAGTCTGTAGAAGAGTTTGACGAATTAATCAAGAAACTGAAGGATAAATGTGCTGTTGCAGGAAAAGAAATGAAAGTGAAAATAATTAGTTTACTTCCAAATTCATGGAGTCGACTAAGAATAGCTCAAGAGTTCAATGTATCTGATCGTTTGGTAAAACTGACAAGAGACCTAGTGAAAGATCAGGGCATTCTACCAGAGTTGGGAAAGAAAAAGGGTTTTAGCATTCAATCAGAGGTGGTTACTACAGTCCGTGAATTCTATGAAAGTGATGAATACAGTCGTCTTTGTCCCGGAAAAAAAGACTGTTTATCTGTAAAAATAAATAACATGAAATGTCAAAAGCAGAAGAGGCTGGTGCTTTGCAATTTGAATGAATTGTTTGTGGAATTTAAATCTAAACATCCAGACTGTAGAATTGGAAGATCAAAATTCATTGAACTCAGACCTAAGTGGTGTGTCACAGCCGGATCATCGGGAACACACAATGTGTGTTTGTACTTATCATCAGAATGTTAAGCTAATGGTTGACGGTGCAAAGCTTATGAAAGATTACAAAGACCTACTTGCTATACTCGTTTGTGATATGAGTAGTTACGAGTGTATGATGGGCAAATGTGTTAAATGTCCAGGAAGTGAAGCCCTAGTATCTCTGTTTGATGAATTTGAAGAAAGTGATGCCATCCCAGACAACATAATTTTTCAACAATGGACCACAACAGATAGAGCTGAAATGATAACTGTTATTCAGCCAAAAGAAGAATTCTTTCTGTCCCTTATTGAAAAACTTGATTCACTTAAAACTCATCATTTTATATCAAAGATTCAAAGTCAGCATTTGAGAGAGAAGAAGGAGAAACTTAACGAAACAGAGTGCATTGTTCTTGCAGACTTCGCAGAAAACTTTACATTTGTTATCCAAGACGAGATTCAGAGCTACCACTGGGTAAATCGCCAAGCAACTGTTCATCCTTTTGTGTATTATTACAAAGAAAACGATAAACTTCTAACCCAATGTGTTTGTGTAATCAGTGATCATTTGGACCATAACACAACAACAGTGCATACATTTCAATCTCATCTTATGAAACACTTAAAAGACACTGTTCCTTTGGTTCAACATATAATTTACTTCTCAGATGGATCATCAAGTCAGTACAAAAATAAGAAAAATTTAATTAATGTCTGTCACCACAAGAATGATTTCGGTCTTAGTGCTGAGTGGAATTTCTTCGCAACATCACATGGAAAAAATGCATGTGATGGTGTTGGAGGAACAACAAAAAGGGAAGTAACAAAGGCAAGTCTTCAAAGAACAGTCAAGGATCACATTCTTTCCCCTGAAGATATGTATATGTACTGTACACAGACTATTAAAGGTATCAAATATATATATGTTAAAGAAGAGGAAATTACCGCTTGACAAGAAGAGTTGAAACCTAGGTTCGACAACTGCCAACGGCTCCCTGGAACACGAAAATTTCACCGCTTTGTTCCTCTCACCGAGATTATAATGAGATGCTATGCAACGTCCAAATCAGAAGAGTATGAGGATCTTCCAGTTTCAACCAAGTCCATCCCCATGAATCTTCGGAACAATGACATTATCGCCTGTGTGTATGACG